>NC_141462.1:94420000-95020000 GCF_015680905.1 Coptis chinensis
TATTGTGTTGCGTAGTCGAATCTCATTTTTAGGATTTACCCCTCCTGTAATTGGGTAAATTAGGTTTTGGTCAAACTTTTATGCAATTTCAAGTCACGTGATAAACATTCTCTGAGGGTATTTTGGTCATTTAAGAAAATTGAAGATGGAAGTAAGACTAAAACCTAATAATTGATAATTTTAGGACTAAAGCCTAAATACCCCATAAAAAGTAGGACTAAAGCCTAAATAACCCGTTTAATTTCAGCATTCTTGTTTCTAATTGGCGAGAAACAAATGGAAGCTTGTTAGAAGCCGCATCATGCTCTTCTTCACCTTTAATTCCTGCTTGAATGCGAAACCCTGAGAATCCACCATAAGCAAATCCAATTCCAGATATCAATGACTGCTTAACTGATTGCATTTTATTCGAATTGGTGATTGACAGGTCTGTCCAAGCATGAAATTGAGGTGAGTTACTGGACTGATGGGGTCCTCTCTATTAAAAACAGATTTTGGCCGAGTACTGGTTGTGATGGCTGTTGTGAATTGAAGATAACAATACCACTACCACCACCTCCTCCACTGCCTACATCTGTACCAGCACTCCAAGCAACCATTCTTTGAAAATAACAATAGAGTTGAACCTAGCAAAAAACTAACAGTAGAGTTGATGAAACAAGATATCCCTATTTATAATTGGAATGATCTTAACGCAAACAAGGATGTGCTAATTCAGTGCAACACCAAACAAAGAGGGACTAAATTAAATAAGTATGAAGGCAAGCTTCGTGTACTGGACTTTCTTAACCGAAAAAGGGGCAACCAATTTCAAACTTAAAAGCCTGCAAAATCCACTAGCCACTTAAAAAGAACAAAAATGAAATCTTTGAACTTTATTTGAAGTGCCTCACATTTAATTTAATGACTTCTCACTGATTTCATCTATCTTCCAGAAAAAGGAAAATTGATTTCATGCACTCTTCCTAAGACGAGACTCAGGGTGTGCTAGAATATCAATTTGGACAATTCAAATTTGATGTAAACATCAATTAAGTTAACCAAATGAAACACCCCATCTGTAATTCCTTTTATACCATTCAAAACTTGGTAAAAGTGATGACTTTAAAAAATAAAATGAAAAGGGCGAGAAAGATTTAACCTTTGAAGTATAAAAGATCTTCGACTTTGCAGATACCAATCAATGAAACAATAAAACTCTATCGAACAATATCAGCCCAAACTTTGAAAATTCAAAAAAGTAATTGGCGCACTTCAATTGATTTTAGAGTTTTGTCATCCTTCTTTTATAGGATTTTTGTATTTTTCTGGAGGTAGACACGATTTGGTCGTGGGAAATTGAGAGGAAGATGAGATAGTTCGGGGGAGAGATGGGAATTAATTTGAGAGAAGTGTTCGAGTTGTTATTTATACTAGAGAAAACACGGTCCCTTCGGTCGTAATTTTTGTATTCTTAGAAATCTTTACGCCTATTTGCCGTCACTTTATTTAGTATAATTCCTCAAAATTTAATTGATACAATTATCTAATAATTCCTGACGACTTTAGCAATTTAGTGACGCCAATATGCTGTCACTAATTAGAAAAGCCCAATGTCACAAAAATGTTGTTATGGTGTAGTGAACTTTACATGTTAGTAGGACCCTGAAGTTTGTCGCCCATAGTTTAGCTTTTAGAGGTAGACAATTCCCTCCCTACTCTTGTTTATTTCAGCATAGTCATTAGTTGAGTTGTCATCGAATATGTAATCTTGTACTCCTAGGGAGTTTACCCCCTTTTGCTCACCAGAAAAAAATGTCACAGTATTATCAACCAAGATTAGGACGTTAGGACTTAGGAGACAACTTATCTATCACTCACAAAATTTGGGATACAAAAATAACGTCTTTCATGGAGTCATATGGGCACTTCATAACAATAATTCAAACACTATCAAGGGGTACGTACGTGTTGCTCATTTTTCTCGTAATTGAATTAGTGGACCCGAACATACGTTTTATTTCATCAAAAAGACACATTCACACATGTATTTATACTTATAATATGGTTAAGACTTGAGAGTAGCAGCCAAGTACGCATGCTAAACAAAAATCAATTTGACCGGCAACAGGAAGTCCACTTAAAACAATAATCTACAAATCTCCCCCACTCTAAGGTTCGAAATAAATTTCAACAATATGAGACAAAGCTAAACGACTTATTAGAAGTTCACACCATATACATTCTGCATTCTCATGACATTTCAATTAACAACAAAAAAAACACTAACGGTTAAGAACACATTTTAATCAAACATTGGACCTAATTAAATAATACAAACTGCCACTATCAAACTCATTATCAAATGACATTTTTCCTGTATGGAAGAGTCATAAAAACTATATAGGATACCTTTTTTTTTATCTTATTTAAATTAACTTTTCTGTTCATTAATCTAAGATTTTCATTTTATGCTTATCTTTACAATTCAGACCCCGTCATGGTTTAAATTGATTTCCTAATAAAACCGTCAATTCGATTCAACATAGTTAATAATAATAAAAACACGTATGGCCGGATTCTCAAGAAAACCTAAAGTTCATTTGAAGCATTTGATTATAAGTTTGAATGGTTTTATTATTTTCCATTGAAAAGTAAAAAATGGTTACATATTTCAATTTATTTATTCCTAAGAGGTTAGGTGACACTTACCAGGAAGTTCTTAATTAAACGAAAATATGTTAGAAAACTAATAGAGATGTTATAAGCAACTTATTAATTTAAAGCATCGGCTGGTACCACAGGGGGCTAAATGAGTGCAGTTCTGTGGAAATACCACCTTTCGAACCTCAGCTCCAAGGTGTGAATGATCCAGCCTCTGAATTATTGTTTGCTTCTATTAGCATTCATCTGTAATGGCGTTCAGGTTAAGCGGATCAAGCCTAATGTGCAACTGATGGGTCATATTAATTTTAAGAAAAGCATTTATACAAGTGTTGATAGAATGATGGACGACTTGACTTGGCCACAGACACCAAAAGTGCAATAAACGGCCAAAGACTAAATTTGTATAGCCATCTCCAGCTACTCTTTCATATATAGTTTCAAAATGAATGGAGAATAACTATTCCCAATTAGCATTCGTCTGTAATGACGTTCAAGACAAGTAATATATTTAACTACCTTTATTAATTTACAATTGACAACTATGTTTACGTGACATATGATACATCACCCTCAAACATCCTCTAAGAGCTTGTACTTTCTAACTTTACCTGGAAACACTTGTTTCTTAATAATTTTGTTCTTGATCTCTGAAATGTTGATCTTTGAAGTCTCCAATGCTTTATCAGCTAATCTTGGTTTCTTACTTGGATAGTTGTTTTTCAGCTCAGACTTGCTTCTTTGAACCTTCGGACCAACATAGACATTACCTTCAGTACTGCTACTATTCTTCAAACCAACTTTACGATCATTTGTTTTGTTAGATGAAGAGGAAGAAGAAATAGAGGAACTACGAGTACCATCGGAATTCTCTCTTTGTTTCCTCAAACACCAGTTGCAAACCTGGTCATAAGATTCAGTTTTCGGATAAATGCTACTGCAATATCTGCATAAGATAGAAAACAAGCTAAGATTAAAGAAAATCCATGCTATATGTAATGAATACATACATTCATTTTTATGTTTGGTATTTTGATTACCTGTGCTGGGATCTCAAAAGGCAAACTCTGCATTGAAACAGCTGCTCAAGTAGACCATAGTCACCACACATGCAACACTCAACTTTGGGTGATGTTGATGCCTCCACCACAGCTCCTTTGCTTGCCATTTCCTTCATATATGAGAGAGAGAGAGAGAGGTAAGCAATCCAGTTCAACATATAAGAGAGAGAAATAAAGAGATAGGAATAATCCATCCCATCTTATAAATATTACTAAATATATATAGATATTTTATACAATCCAATCTAATAAATTTATCATAAATTATTGAGATATTGTTTTTTATTAAGTTAAATACCATGGGGACCAAAGGAAAACAAAACATGACTTTTTTTTTTTTTTTTTTTAGAGGGGGGCAGACCCACACTGGTTACGACCCTAGCCTAAGGATGTCCAAACAGGTACCCGATCTGGTCCGAATATGGCTTTTCAGGTTTTGAACAGGTATCGGGTGACCCAAATCCAAACCGGTTCTCAGCGGGTAGGGTTAAGAGTTAGGTATTTTGTTGAGAAGTGTGACCAAACTCTATTCTAACCCTATATTTTGGGTTCGGGTTTCTAATAGGATAAAATCCGGTATAAATGAAGAAAGAGGACAATATATAAGAAACTACCTCATTGAAATATATATCTACATTTTACTCATTCTTCAGCAATATATCCACCAATTATTCAAATAAACTAAAACTTCTAATGAACTTAGAAGTAATTATCACATATACTCGGACATAATTCTTTCACATGCTTTAAAAATAAATAGACCTCAGAAGAAACTATAGACATATGAACACACATTAATTAGATCACGTGCAATTGCCAAAAAAATTGGAAGTCCCGACATAAGTCTTTCTATAATCCAATACATTAAATAACTCATTACTGTAAACATGAATGAAGATCATAATCCAAACATTTCTCTAACTCATTCTTTTCTATGGGATTAGTAGTGGGCAATTGAAACTAAATTTGGGGTTCAGTTTTAGTCCGGGTTTGGTTTTGGGCTATTTAGCTCTTTTAACTGGTTTTGGGCTAAATTATTAGGTCAGACTCGGGTCAATCTGGGTTAGAGAGTGTGACCAAACCCTACCCTATGTATTTCGGTATAGATTCGGGTTCGGGTTTTGTCAGGTTCGGGCAAAGTTTGATGCGGGTTTTTGTTTGGGTTTCGGGCAAGATGGACATCCCTACCCTAACTCGAAGGCTCATCAACCCTAAAGGGACACTTGCCTGAAGGTGGAGGTGGAGGTGACTGGGTCCATTCAAAATGGCATCGACAATGTAAGCCTTTAGAGGGAACCTAGCCCAAAAGTGATATGCCATTTTGAATAGACCCAACTGCCTCCACCTTGTCCATGAAGACTTGTTTTCGCTCATTGGTCTACCGACCTATCACAGCAACACCTCTCTCACTAGCCCGAAGGCTAGGGGTGTCTCTTTTTGCCGAATTTCCGATTTTTCCGAAATCCGACCCGAAATTGGTCTGGCTCTAGGTGTAGTTTTCATGGGCCGATTTTCCGATTTTTCGATTTCCGAAAATTCCGAAAAAAAATTTGATCGGATTTGGATATAATTCTAAAATCCGATCCGATCCGAAATTTACGATATTATTGCCAATTTATTCCGAAAATATATACTTCTCTCACTATCCACTTGATTAGATCTCGACCGTTCATTCATTTTCTAGTTTTTTACTTCCAAAAACAAAACAAAAACATAACCTAGCCGCTACTTCTCCACTTGAATTTGACAACTCTACTGTCATTACACCGTCTGCCATAACAACAATGATATGAAAAAAAATGTCATTGAGTCATACAATGACTTCCAGACCAATCCAAAAGCCAAATTCCAATAAATAGAATATTATGTAAAGCTACTTAGAGTCCAAGACCATAATCCATTATTTATGATCCATTATTTATGCAGACACTTCACGCTTCAATTTCCACACACGAAAAAAGATGGAAACATTACAAATACCCATACCTCAACAGAATGCAATGCTTTCTATTGGTGGCTGCAGGTTCTTTTTCTCGTTTTTTCTTGGATCACTTGTTTGAATGAAAATGAGTTTTCTCAGTAAACAAGTGTGTATTGTTGTTGGTGCATTGGTGTTGTGGACATGGTTTTCTCTCCCTACAATGAACATTGACGTATGATATTCCAAAAATAATTGAAAGTAAAGAGATCTTTGAAAATTTACCAAGTATTCCGAAATTTCCGAAAGTTTCGAAATTGGAAATATATTTTGAATCCGAAAAAAAATTGGATCGGATTTGGCTAACATATTAGATTCCGAAAAAAATTTGGAAAAATTCCAAAGGAGGTTAATCCGATCCGATCCGATCCGAAGTCACCCCTACCGAAGGCTCACCTGCCCCAAAGACGATCACATACACAAGAAATAAATCCTAACCAATACTTGGTGGGATTCGAACCCAAGCCTGACGGGCTAAAACCCGAATTCTGACAAGTTTGGATTGTAATAAATTTTCAATGGGTTGGGCTTGGGTTGGAAATTAAAAGCCCGACTTCAATTTGGGTTGGGATGTCAAAAAACCTGAGGAATCCGGTCCGATTATAAGGATGAACAAATCTTTTTTCGATAGGTTAGAACACAACAAGATTTAATTATTCTTTATCTTTTTTATCTATTGCCTTGTTGAATAAGAAGTAACAAATTATTTGTTTGCTCAGAGTAAATTAATGAATTAAAAGAAAATGTTTTAATCAATTTTTGTCAAAAAAAAAATGCCCGAAAAGCCAAGCAACCTGATCCAATCCGAATAGGGCTGGGGTTGAATCGTTGAATTGTTAAAGTGATTGAAAGATGAGTTGGGTTCGAGCTAGACCTAAATAGTCAACCCGACCCAACCTGCCCGAGTTGCACTCTACCCATGAAAAGAGGGGTACACAACCAATTTACCTACCGTGTAATCCCAGTTTGAGTTGTCCTCACATCCATCTCCGTTGTACACCAAAAGCGTCCAATGATAGGTCATACTGCCGTATTGGACACAACATGGACTTCAGTCTTGATTTTAGGAAAGGAAGACCATCGTACCAAAGGATCACTTAGCCAAGTCCACCTCGCAATTTTATTAACTTTTAAAGATCTTTGTGGCAATGCAGTTAACATAAACACTTAAGCCTTCTTCTCGCAAGGTTAAAATTTTCTAGAAGACCCGATTTGTAACAGCGGAAGCTTTTGTGTGCAACAAAGTTACCTATACCCGTTTCTGCCTAGTGTATCAATGTTCTTGAAATGTTGCACTCATTTTGCTGCCCACTGGATTCAACTGAAGTATGATGCGCTCAATGTGGGATTCATACACCGAAACTAGCCTTTCGGAGTCTTTCCGTACATTAAGTTTGTCCGATCTATATCTATATCTTAATATTAAAGCTCCCGCAAGGGATATTTTTCGAGCTCTATTAAAATTCCACGTCATCTCCTATTAAAACGAGAATTTCTCTCCTATTTGAAAAATGGGAATTTCTCGTCTATTATAACGAGAATTCTTCCGTATTAAAACAAATTCTAACACTTTTAATTAAAGCGGGGAATCCTTCTCCTATTAAAATGAGAATTCCTCCCTATTGAAAATTAAAGCGAAAATCTAAATACGTATCTAATTAAAACGGGAATCATTCTCCTATTAAAACATAATCTCTCCCCCAATTGAAAAAACAGGTTTTAAAACTTAATTTAAAACAATTTGTTATAAAATTAAAAATAGTTAGCGACTAAAACGGTAGTCCCAATTTTTTTAAAAAAATATAAATGTTTTCAAAAGATTCCACAAGGGGTATTTTTCGAGCTCTATTAAAATTCCACGTCATCTCCTATTAAAACGATAATTTCTCTCCTATTTGAAAAACGATAATCTTTTTTTATAACGGGAATTATTCTCCTATTATAACGAGAATTCCTTTTCTATTAAACAAATTCTAGCACTTCTAATTAAATCGGGAATCATTCTCCTATTAAAATGGGAATTCCTCCACCATTGAAAAGGGAAAATCTAGCATATCTAATTAAAATGTGAATTATTTTTTTATTAAAACAAAGATCTCTCTCCCAATTGAAAAAACGGTTTTTTAAAACTTAATTAAAACAATTTGTTGGAAAATTAAAACGGGTTAGCGACTAAAACCGAAGTCCCAATTTTCTAAAAAAAATCTAAATATTTTCAAAAGAGACAGTGCGTATGCACGGACATACAAGCTAGTCTTAATATTAAAGCTCCCACAAGGAGTATTTTTCGAGCTTTATTAAAATTCCAAATCATTAACTTAATAGTTAACTTAAAACGGGAAACTCTTTTTCTTTTAGAATACAACTTTAAACGGGAATCTCTTTTCCTTTTAAAACCAAAACTCAAATAATAACATAAAAACTCTTTATTTCCAAATTAAAATGGTATCCCTCCCCCAATTAAAAAACACGGATTTTTAAAACATAATTAAAACAATTTGTTAAGAAATTAAAACGGGATTTTAAGACTTCGTTAAAACAATTTATTAGGAAATTAAAATAGATTAGCGACGAAAACAGAAATCACAATTTGTTATGATTGTTGAGCAAATTTTAAAAAGAGCCGGTGCGTATGCACGGGTCTACTTTCTAGTATGATGTAATCCATTTGGGAGAAAACAAAAAAAAACCATTTAAACATATTTTTCCTATTTTTTGTTAAGGAGTGCAAAGTAAAGACATGATCTCATGTTGTTTGGTAAGACGCGCGGTGGTGAAGTAAAACAAGGTTAATCCAGTTACCTAGCTTGTTCATCAGGTATAATATAGCTGGAAAAAACAAGTGTTGTATATGAGTTTGCAACTTTCAGTTTCTAATCTCTAACCTACTACCGCCGTACTAGCGTACTGCACCTCTTTAGCAATTTCTCTGTAGCTAACTAATTTCTTACGTCTTTGTAACTAACTACCTACCAAATTGGATATTTCTCCTCCGAGGTCATCTTAATTCTATAATGTCTCATAACCACCAAAATTTGCTTCTAAAAATTCAGGTTGAAGTATAGTGCCAGATTAAGATGATCTTAGAGGAGAAAAATAAAATGCTGAAAGGAAGTTGTCTAACTTTAAACTATAAAGTGCGGATATCAATAGAACTCTAGACAGTTTACCGATAGTTTTATTCAGACTACAGTTCAGTTTCAGAAGTTAAATTGACTGTGACCAAACAGCTCCGAGATGAAGTTGTGTTATAGATATTTTCATCTTCAAAGTCACGATATTAGATTTAGATTCGTGTATAAAATTGATGAACCAAACAACCCCATCAAAAGCAGAGAAGCAGCAGCAAGCCAAGAAGAGTTTTACAGGATGTTAAGTAAGCTCAAAGTCACATAAACAATTAAACACGCATTACTAATATAAATCCCTACTTGTAGTTTTCGATTTTTATTTCTCCAACTTTTTTACAGATGAAAAATCCACAACACAACTTTACAACATCTTGGTAATAGTCAATGACGACGCCAAGAACTTCTTCTCATCTTGAATCAAATGTCAGCAAGCTTAAACACTCGGACAGAGTAGAATATTACAGCATCATGTACAAATTTTTACAAGACTCTTCATTCCAGCACCTTGATAAGAACAGTCAACAAGAAACTATTGGTGACAGGTTTCTCTTCTACTTCCCTAACGGTGGTCATGTGCGGTGCGCCTCAAATGACCAAAACCGTTCACCTTGAAATTCTGTTTTTCTCTTTAATACTTCAACGTAGCATGACCACCCATTACATTCTTGAAATTAGCGAAAATAGACCTGTTCAGGTGGAACAGATCAGAAAATTAATGACCTAAACTAGACCTAATCAACGACCTAAACCAATTAGGTAACAGGTACAGTATTAATGTAATTGAAAGTGTAAGAAAATCCTCTTGATAATGATTAAGAGTTGGATAAACTGTAACAGTTGATTAAATGAGACTCCTACGTCCTATCTGAGAGAGGGATTGAAAAAAAAAAACACAGTGACAAACTCAAGTTACAGAAACCAGTACAATTCCTCATAGGGGATTCTAAGCAGACATATCGGTGGGAAAGAAAATAAAACCAGGCCTTAAAACTTCAAAAAACCTAATACAGATTGAACGCTTAAGAAACATAAATGAGAAGTCAAGTGCCCCATAAGGTCATTGTACACCGATAAATCAAAATCTGTTCTGGACTTATGAATACTCAGGTTACCTTTTTTTATCTGCAAAATAAATTAGCTCTGAGCACACTCAAAAGGATGCAGCGTCCCTTCTGCAAAGTCGTGCATCCGAAACCGCTCAAGAAGCGCCAGTGGTCTGTAGATAAGAGTAAACAAAATCTGGTCAAAATACTACACGAAATATGATTTATGTGGAGAAACAAGTATAACCAAGTGCTTTCAACAACATTAAGCTCTGAAATCTTCTCACAAGGTAAACATGAAAATCATCTCCTAAAGGATAACCAAGGACTTTCAACAATATTTATCACGGTTCACTTCAACAAGTGCACTTAACACCCTCACTAGCAGGTGTAGAACATGTTCTACTCAACACTAACAGCCCTTTACCTCTCTTTTCTCGATCAGTAAATAGACCAGCTATCATTACCGAAGACCATACAGTGTGATGTGAAGTCCATCCCCTCTATTTCTTATCATATCAAAGTATCGAATTTAAAAACAAATTCACAGAATCGAATAGTGAAGAGCTGTCCTAAGAATCCATTTGATATGTTTGCCTTTTTGGGGGGATTCCTCATCTGTATAGCGAAAGTTATTCCCATATAAATGCAAAGTCATTTAGAAAAATGTTTGCAATTAGTTTGTTTTTTATCTTTTCTCCTAGCAGATTGATGGCTCATGCAAGGGATGAGCGAAACATCTACTCGTTTATTTAGATAAGGATTGTACTCACAAACACATTGCAAATTGAGAACTAAAGTCTATTGTTTTAAGGTTTCATGTTCAATTCCTATCATTTTAGAGAATCAAATTAGTCTGAGATAATTTATCACTGTTAGTGATTTTGTTGAGTGTTTATCCTCCTTTTTTCCTTCCGCAAAGAGATTTACATCAAACCCTGATTTGTACATTATTTGGTTCTGGGCAAATTTAAGGTAGATGTAGTAAAGTCACACAAATGTGACAGCCAACCCTAAATAACAAAGCCCTACAAAGAAAGGGTGTTCTACAAAAAAAACCTCAATATAAAGTTTCCTTTTGGGTCTATAAAACTATAAGGCAAATTCTGTATGAAACTATAAAAGATACATTATTAAAAGAATATATTTTTTCTATATACTCAAGAAACCATCGACATGGAATGAGAAACAATTTCAAGGAGTGCTAATCTACAAATCACTTTATGTTAAAACGTAGAAACACTGAAGACCATTATGGGATGTTGTACCTACATCAATCAAGGCTTATTCCAACATAAAAATATTTGACACCAAAAACGATGCAAATGTAATTCAAAGCTTTTCAGTTTTCACAAACTGATTTCTCTGGATAAATAACTAAATAAATAATAAGTAAAACTGTTGTTCTTGGCACTGAATATACATGCGTAGAAAAATCCAAATGTCTAAACAAACAGTTACAAAGGACTCAAAATATGTCCTGAAAATGTTGATTTTCGAAATTATTATTTTATCAGATTGTCGAAGCCCAGCTACTGAACATATCCAATGCTGTGAGAAAAACCTATATCAGTACTAAAATCTGGCTAAAAAGATTTAATGTGTAGATTGTTATTATCTTCACTATTTGTAAAAAATAAAACTAACCATGAATGTTGCAACTTACACATTACCAACTCTAGATCTAGCAACAACTTGAAATCTTACAGGATAACTTCTCGGTTGCGGCATAGCTCATTTTGATTTCTCTCCATAACACTCAACACATCCCCCGTTTCGGGTCCTGCTGCTCCCCCGGCTACAATGGATGGGGTTTGACCCGATGCTGTCCATAACTAAAACCGTATACTTTCAGAAACTAAAATTCTTACTCGACCACTGTCTCTACTGTATCCAAGTAATTATACATACCTTGATCGTGTTGTCTAACCCACTAGTTGCAACGGTGCAATCAAATGGATGAGACTGTACACAGTTCACAACTAAGAGACGGAGTAAAAACAAAAAACATCAAAATCTCAGTAAAGTAAAAAGAAAAAGGGTACTTCTGACTCCACTAGTATTGATATACAAACATGTTACCTGCTGCATCCCCGGCAAGCATTTTAATCAGTCTCCCAGTTCTTTTTTCCCAGATAAACCATCTCCCATCATCACTTCCACTGGCGACATAATCACCTTAAAAAGCACCAGAATGATGTGACTGTCACTAATGAAGTAGTAAGCAAGGAACATGATTATATCAAGTGCAGGAAAGAAGCCAAAATGAAAGTTCGCACAGTTCTCATGCAAATGTAATTATGATATTCCTCATGCAAATGTATTAATGATATTTCACATGGTCCCAACTTGAATTCTACCATTATGCACTTCACCCCAAAATTGTCTTTTGATATGTATAATCATCATATTGTATGTTCTATTCACAAATGGAAATGCTTCTATAAATGAAGATCTTGTTAAACAAACAAAAAAATTCCACTCGGGGATGGATCAAAAGAGCAATACTTGATAAATCAAGGAAAATCATTACACATGAAGTATGTTATGTTTAACAGCAGTAAGTCGGACTAGTCGACAAACCTCTCTGACCAAGAAAACTGGCTTGCTTTATGTCAGTTCCTACGTTGCAATGCCCAATGTACCTTTGCTTCATATCAATCACGGATTCTGGCTGCAGTATGAGGCATTAAGAAAAATCAATAGTACTAACGGCAGTAAGTAAAATTAAAAAAAGGATTAAACACCAAAAGAAAAAAAAAAACGAGTAAACACTAATCACAGATGATGAAATGCATACAGAAAAGTGCATACTTATACAACACCCTATTACGATACAAAACAAGAGTATGTTAGGCCAAGATAACTGTGAAAGACATTCAATAGTAGAGTTCATAATTTCAAAAATTCACACCAAGAAAGCATCTCATAAACTCATGAAACTACATAGTAATAGGACTCACATCATTTGTTGCATTCTTACATAAAATTTGATCAATTTTCTCAGGTAACATAACAAAATGCATTGTGGGTGTCATTTCTTATGTAATGCATGTGATCTAAGCCTGATAGATTTTGTTTTTTATATCAGAGCTAACGATGATTGGTCCTATCTATACTCGAAACAGACCAACTAAAACTGCCAAAAAGATCATTAACTGACAGCTATCTCCAATTACTAAGAAAGGAACTATCAGAAGAAACAGACAATTTATATTCTTTTGGTAATCAACAATTTATATTCAATACCTGATATGTTGTATTATCATATTTAGATGATGATGATGGATATCCACTCGAACCATTTCCTGAACCATTTTCTCTTCCCAAGTCACCTCTTCGATGAAACCTTAAATTTAAATTCCCACGGAGAATGCTGGATTCAATATCATGCCCTTCATCGCCTGATATTGATGTTTCAAAATCCAATTCCATTTCTTCTTCATAGTCAGAATCTTCTCTTTCAGACCGTGGACCATCCTGTGATGCATCACTGTTTGCCTCGGACCGGTACAATATATCAGTTAGTGACTGTACTCTTCCTGGTCGAGCTCCCAATTTAGATGCTCCATCATTTTCTTTGTTACTTTTTTCAGCCTCAGCTACCAAAAAAAATAAAAATAAAAAGTGAAATTAAATAAATGTAAATTCAGAGACATCTACAGTAGGTACTGAGTTGAAAAGCCATCAAAAGCTGAACGTATTATTCTAATCAACTCTTATCAGTTATCAGGGTAGAAGCATTTGTAGCTCTCCACCTATGCAGCACGGACACTCCTCTAGGGGAAACGTATCCATGTCGGACACGTATCGGACACCGACACTCCCTGACATGCCTCCAACACGTATCCAATACTCGATTTGGAGTGTCGGATTTATTAATTAATTTTTAGAATTTCCAACACTCTGTGGACACGTTGGGGACACACGGGGGACACGTCTACATTTTTTTATTATTTTTTAAAAAGTGATTAAAATAATTAAAAGAAGACACGACTTGTTAGGGGTTTTATTTCACTCTTGAAATAAGAAAAATGAGGCACAATGCACGACTGCACTTGATGATTTCCAAGTCCTTTTTATATATATTTGTTACAAATCTTCTGTAATTGTTATTTCTTTCGTTGGCATTAGCTTGCATTATTGGACATGTATGTTGTTGTTGTTTGATCTTTCAGAGTTGGACACGTTCAAAACTAGTGTTCATATTTTGATTAAAATTTGGTGGAGAAAGTTAAATTTTTTGAATTTATTCATATATATATATAACGTGTCCAAGACGTATCCGTGTCCTACTTTTTTGAATTACGCCGTGTCTATGTGTCCGTGTCGTGTCGTGTCCGTGCTTCATAGCTCTCCACTTTCAAAATTTACAACATTTATAAACCAGTCATGTTTTTAAGCTCTGAATAAATTGGAATTTCCTTATCACACTTACGTAGATATGAATACCATGTATAGGAAAGACAAACACTGCTATTCGATGCCTAGAGAGTATGTGGCATGGCACACGTATTAAGCAGGCCAACTGTGCCAAAGGTGCAAAACATGTATAAAAGGTAGGCAAGTAGGTCTTAAATTTTGTCCGCTTAATTGAACATAGAAGTGAGGTGTCACAGACTGGAAAAGTACTTGTAAATGAAGAGGTGTCACAGATTGTAAAATGTACTTGCAAATGAAGGTATGTTGAAGTGCCTGGCCTAATAATGGTGAAAATCAAATTCCTCTACAAACAGAAATCATATAAACATAATAATAGTGTGCAACAATAATAATTAATTTTCAAACAACGCTTCTGGATACCTGAGGCAAGATGTCCTTTTATGCTTTCTACTCTCTCTGCTGCCTCATAGTCATAAGGAGCAAGACATTGTGCCGCAAGAGCATAATCTAAAGCTTCTTTGTGTTTCCCCAACTACAAAACAGAAATTGGTAATATAAGAGATAGGGAGAGAGATATTAAAAAAACAGAGATCAGGATGGAATATAACTGTTGAATATAATAAAATACAGACGGATAGCCTTGCTAACATACCAAACCGAAAATGACAGGAGAAAACTGAACAATATATAGGAGCTTGTTTGTGAACACTACATTTACCTGCAAAAGAGCTTCAGACATGTGGTAGTGCCCAAAAAATGACGGAGTATTGATGCTTTGAGCCTTGTTGCAATCCCTTATCGCCATATGTACATCATTTTTCCACTTCCTCTGGAGAATGGAAACAAGTGATTTTGGTTTTTAATCTAAGGTACGGAATCTTATACTGACAAAACGTAAAATATGTTAACTAGTAAGCTTTCAATGAACCTTGAGAAGCAAAGCTGCGCGAGTACACAAACATTCATGTCTCATCTCAGGCCCTATTTCACATTCATTTCCCTCCAGTACTTCATTACACGCTTCAATTCCATATAGATAATGGGTTCCCCCCTCCTTTAAGGAGTTCTCAGCTACTTGAACCAACTCCTTGTACTTCTTGAGCTGTAACAGTTTAAAGATTTACGACAACTCGTAAATGGGTAGGGAATAGATATTGAAGTGGGCCAATAGACGATGTATTAGTAAAACTAGCCATAAAAAAGCACCTTGGAGGGGACATTGTTTTGTCTGGAAATACCATTTCGGAACAACCGTGGTTTTGATGCTTGTAGCTCTTCCCCACTGAAAACAGGACCCAGATTTATTTGCCTTGAAACATCTTCTGCACTGTACTTTGTAGCATTATTACCACCTGCAAATTAGGAATCCAAAAGAAACATAAGGATAAAGTGAATAAAAAACAGAATCATTTGGATTCTGCAGAATTGTTCACCAGTTTCGAAGTATAGCACCAATTTAAAAAATATAAGTGTCCTCTCCAAAATATGGAACTCCAAAATGTAAATTTCATAGCATATACTTTTCCACACGAAACTAGTTATTCGTTCTCTATTACAAACAGACTTGAGCAATCTTCTCTTCAATCAAATTCGGTCTCCACTTCAAAAATTCAAGTTCCAATTCTAATTAACAATACCAAATTCCGTTTTTTGATTGATCAAGAATTCCTCAACCTGTTACAGCTTACAAGTGATATTTGATATGAGGTGATTTATGCGCTAATGAAAGATATGTTGAGATATATAGTATCTGCGCTTTAATGTGAGTGCAGGTGATCATAAGAGCTATATGGAGCCAACCGCAGCTTTACCAGCGTGAACATGACACATAAGCCACCTTGATCACAGTACTTAAAGACTCGGTGAAACTTGAAAGTAAATCCTAATGGCAAGATGCACAAAATGAAAATATAAATTGCCATGGGAAAACACCATCTTAATAATTAATACTAAATTCGTGTAAATAAGCGGTCTGTAGACGGACAATTTATTTTAAAGGTGCAAAAGGGTTTCAAAAGTACCAAGATTTACATCCATTAGGTAAACATGTTCTCCCGTATAGCTAAGTAAAACCTCCTCTCCATTTGGACTAAAAGTAACATGAGTCAGATGCAAACTCGACCTTACCTGAAAAGGAAAAAATCAATTACTGATTTCTATACATCATGCATTGTAAAAGAGATAGTGATACTCATTTAAGCATAAAATGGGATCCATATACCAGCAACAGTTGGTCTCTCTTTTCCCTGAGATCAGTAAATCATAAACATATAAGTTTATCTTGCAAGTTCAACTTGGAGAACAGTAGTGGCAGAGGTTCTACAGTAACTATCATGTATTGAACTTTGCGAAATGCTTCAGAGTTATTAAATTACAGGTTACACAACTATATTGGTTTAGAGTCCATGTACAGGATGGTGACCAGTGTTTTAAGCAATGGATGGAAGGGCAGAAGCACACATTGCTGCGAGCATCGCTCAAATTTGCTAATCTCAACTGCTATTTAGTGATATTAGTTTAGAGCATCCCCATGTAGCTTCTCAATTGGAGCTTTCCCATTCACTTTCCACCCCAAGGTTGTAACATGCATCTCCTTTCTTTTCTAACCCAAGAAAAACCAGCTCTTAACAAAAAAGAAATTAGAGATAAACTCTCTCTCTCTCTCTCTCTCTCTCTCTCTTTTTAAAAAATTATGATCAGGGCAAAACAGTCACAACTCACAAATTTATGAAACCAAAGATTATAACCTAAACACCATTATTATTGCTTTAACAATGAAGAAACTCATTAAAACTAAAGAGCTTTGTACTATGAAATATATTTATAGATAGGTTGCTAACTTACATTGAAACAGATACGTGTGTCCGTATCCGACACGGATACAGAAATACAATAATTGACGTATATCACATACAATATGTGCCCGACACGGACACGTGGATATGTATCCGACAAATTTTTTTAAAAAATACCCAGTGTCCATGTATCATAGATAGGTTGCCTTTCTAATCAAGAAACCTTAACTTGAAACTGACCTAAACCTTTGAAACCTCCTAAACAGGAAAGAATGTAACACAGACACAACTTGGGCCTATAACACCTTTTTCGGGAAGATATGTATATATATATACACTAGATTCTACCACTGAAAATAACATAGTATCAACTGAAAATACTAAATAGGATAATGAGATTTGTCTTGAAATATCTTCGAAAGAGGGCAAACTAATCGTGCAAAGAGCAGGAAATTAATATACTAGATACATTCAGATCTAAAAGAAGTTAATCACTCTAAACCCCTGCGGCTTAACTGAAAAGTGAAAAAAGATGTTGCAATTCAAAATTTTCAAAGGTAATAGCTTACACGATCAGAAAGATGCATTGGACAGAAATAATTAACACAAGGTGGTGGCTTTGTCTTCTTCTGACAAGAACTCATTGGAGGAAGCATCCTTCTATCATATAGACGCGCAAAAGCATCACTGCGACAATTTTTCCCAAAGGAACATACATTATGGTAATTAGTTACACAAGCAATGGAACAAGATTTCCAGCTCCGTGTCTACATCAGAAAAAAGCATAGAAATAAAGAAATTACCTTCCACCAACAAGGAGGAGATGAGGCCGAGTTATACTGATGTCACATGATTTTAGTAAAAGGCACTGTTTAGGAGGATCAGCTAGTGACTTTTTTGCTCCAGATCGCAAATCAAGCTGCCACAACAAACTAAATATAAAGAACTAAACAATGTAAGACCACAAACTGATATTCAACTCATACTATCTTCAAAGTTTGCTATTCTTTTCCTCAAGTCTGTCAACAGAGTTACAGTCTTTGAAATTTGTTACAAGTTAGTTAATAAAAAAAAAAGCTGAAGAAATAATTAATTGATATTTGTTCCAGAATGTGGCCAAAAATAGAAGTCAATACTTACTAAGACATTGCGGCACTCTTGGTTAGAAGATCCAGCTGGAGGACACGAAGCACCCTCTCGGAAGTCGTGCTGCCTTAGAGTTCCATCTTCACTTGCACTCCATACTACATTTGGGTTTCCAACTTCCACCTGCACTATGAGAAGAACATGAACGAGGTAGACAGACGCATAAATATGAGAAACAATATCACGAGACATCTCACACCACAAACAAAAAAACTACAGAAATGTTGCCCATATGTCAGAATGCTAGAACTATTTTAGAAGATAAATAATTGAAATTTCAACCTAAGACGTCCGAACACAGAATCTTTAGATATCATGTTTCTGAATCTCCATTAATAATAAACCGTAGAATATCATGTTTAGTGGCATGAGATCTTACAGCCAACTTTTTTACTCTCCTCGAGTGACATTGAAACACTGCTGATGGTGCGATTACATTTTCTTTAACTCTCCTCCCATTTGCACGGGATAAATTAAACAAGCGGACCTGAAAAAGGAAAAAGATTATCTCGAACAGGACTTCAACTGCATGTAAATTTGCTTCATTTGGGCAAAACAATTATTATTGACCATTAAAATACATTACTTCTGAATCTCCAGCACCAGACACTACAAGCTCATCAGATGTCTCAGGAACAAATTTTGTACAAAATATGTTTGCTGCATGTCCAGTTTCCACACTATGTAAACGTTTTCTGCTCGAATAACTCCAAATGTTAATCTGAAAAAAAAAATACTTTAAATGACACCAAGCCACAAGAAAATTTTCAGAAGCATCTAATTCAATATGAAGACAGACGACACATCCCAATGTGACTACAGATCTACTCCCTCTCAAGAAGAGAGGCAAATTTGTAGGCAAATGTCTCTCATCATATTAACCATCTGAAAACACTGGACGATAACAAAAAGCTTTACCGACATTCAAAAGTTTATACAGAAGTCAGAGGAATAAAAGCCAGAAGATGCACAGAAAAAAATATTCCTTGAACAGTAATAGATGAAAAAAATGATTACACCCCATTGTACAAATCATGAAGACTCCAATTTGTTTTAAAATATCTTCAATATGAAGAACAATGGGTATTTGTAAAAATGTTTTTCGATACCATTGAAAATGTTTTTCGATACCGTTGAAAATGTGTGTTTGTGAAAGTGTTGAGATTTTATGGAAATAGAAGTTTTCCTCCAAGTAGAAATTGTTAGTATGGTTATTTGTATTTGCATTGTTTTTTTTTTTTTTTGGTAAGGGTCAGGGTGTTCTCCCCTACTAGTTCACTATAGTAATTTGTTTTCGATGGATTTAGATGGGTTCAAGCAATGTCCCTTTTAAATTGGAACCTTTTGAAGTAGCTAAAGAAGTTGAAGCCGAACGGAACTTAGAACAAGAGGGTTACTTTATTGAGTTATTAAACGAAATTGTGATTACGCCCGGCGTTAAAAGGGTTAATGGCAAGTTCAAGAAAAATAAATGGCTCGACTTGAGAAAGAAATATTATCTGAGATTTGGACTCAAACATTTATCAAAAGCTTACAAGAACAAGCACCAAAACATGAAAGAAAAGCTTTGTGAATTCAAGGCGCTTGTTGAAAAGACTATTGGGACAGGATTTAATCAAGTATTGGGTACTTTCACTGCGAGTGATTTATGGTGGGATGATTATATAAAGGTGATAAACAGTTATCATTTATTAGTATTCTTTTCCTTTTAACTATGCTGTTTGAAACCATGTTAATTATTTTATTACAAAAAACCGACTCACAAAAAGGCCACGCATTTAAAGAGTTTGAGAATTCGAGGTTGCCCAAAATACAAAGACTTACAAATAATTTTTGGAGACACAATAGTGACTGGATCTAACAAAGCTTCGGTGACCCATAACTTCAACTTAACAGATGAAGAGAATGGTGAGAAAGAAGCAACTACTGAATCACCTATGCTTTCTCAAGTTCAAATTTCAGAGGGTGGCAATAATCGTGAAAATAATGACCATGACACTCAAAGCACTCAAAGCAAAAGTCAAAGCCATTCTCGCAAGCAAAAAAGAAGTGATCCTAAAAGACCTGAGCTTAGTGAAGCTGTCAAGATGCTAGTTGAAGCATCCCAAGCTAGAGTCGAAAAGAGGGAAAAAATTTAGTATAACAGAGTGTGTTGACATCATTGAGGCAATGAGTATCGAAATTGGAAGGAAGATTTATGTTAAAAGTATATCCCTATTTCAGGACAAAGAATGGAGAGAAGCGTTTATGCACACGTCAGATGCGCATAGAAGAGATGTGTTGTTAAATATTGAGGAAGGAGATTTATAGACGATTTAGAAGTGTTACTGAAAGAAGCTGAGGCCCTCTTCTTTGTTGTTGCAGTATTTTGGAAAAATGTTTTAGGTTAACTATTTGAAATAGAGTAAGGTTGACCCAAACATTGTTGAGTCAGTCAGTAGTTAACAGAATTTTATATGATATCCCTTGAACACAATTGTGTATGTGATTCAAATTTAGTTTTTATGTGGTGACCTACTAGCAACTTGGAATGTTTTGGTTAATTTGGTGTTTTGAGATGTTAAATATCTATGAGTAAATGTTGTAATGTGAATTTCCAATGTTATTTGCTTATGGAGTTGATTGTTTTCACGAGTATATAAGAACCTAGAATGTTAGTGGCTTGTAGTGTCCTGTTAGCATCTTAGCATGAGGAACAGGGCAGAGAATGTCCTATATGTTTCTTCTGTTCTGTCAGTTTTCTGCATATATGCTTGTTCTGACTGCAATGTTAAAGTTGTAAATCTTAATTGTTGTTATGCCGACCAACTCTAGAGTTGAAAAATAGACAAAAGACAGTAGAGTGCTCAGAATTAAAAAGCACAAGTGTTCTCTCTTTCTAGACTTTTGTATATGTTTTATATTAGTGATACATGAAATATTACTAAAATGCTGAATCTAAATTTAAAAAAATAAATATATATTGTTGTACCAGTGTATCATCTGATGCAGATATCAAGAGAGAGCCTTTTGAGTTCCAAGCTAAAGTATTGACACACCCTTGATGGCCCTGTTCAACAAGTAAAATTCAACAACATTGAAGAACGGTTATTACTAATAATAAATTCCCAAACCTCCAATTCTTTTTCCAGGGATAGTCTTTGTATTAACGAAGAGTGCATTTGCAACCTGCGACTAATATCCTAAATACACACGAAAGAATAAAAACTGTTATCAGTCACTGACTCACGACGACTGTAAAATAATTCAATTCAATGTTGACAACATAAATCAAACTTTACATAGCGAGGAGTAATGTTTCTGTGATCAACCCACTCTGTATTATTTCCATCACGATAATTCATTTCACCAGAGTTATATCAAATTCAACAATTTTTATTTTGTTTTATTATTTTATTATTTTATTTTAAGTCGGTTTGATTGAATGACTGTTTTTTTCTTTTCTCGAATGAGCTCTCTTTATGCGGGACACGTCACATGTCTCGTGTTTTCTGGGCGTGGACTCAAGTAACGGCTGGGCCTGGTGCAAATTTAGCCCAAACACATAAATTGACCAATAATTTCGGTTTTAGGCATGGTGGGCTCACATCAGCATCTATTACTAATAATTTTGCTACAAGGACATTTTTCGGGCTGATATCAGCAAGTTATTTTTTATTAATATCAATTATGATCTTTTTCTCCATCTAGCAAAAAAAACTCAAACTAGAAACTTGTAAAATACTTTTGAGATTTAATTGTTTTCATCATTGAGCTAGTTGATTTGTCTGTTGTGAACTTGTGATTAATGATTTAAGATATGAGAAAATATTTATCTTCTTCTCCATCTAGCAAAAAAAACAAACTCCAACTAGAAACTTATAATTTTTTTTTAGATCTAGTTGTTTCATCTTTGAGTTAGTTAATTTGTGTGTTGTGATTATTGATTTAAGTTATAAGAAAACATCTTATTCTCTAATTACAAACACTCTTCTCATTTTTCAATTCTAGATTATTGATAATTGAAAAATAATTAAGTCGATTTCGGCGCCGGTTCGACAAACAATTGAACAACAATTGAATTTCTTTATCAAATCTTCGAATATTGTGTTAATCCATTGTGTGATTTATCTCGATTTCAATATTGTTATCGTCGATGATATTTTTAAGTTTGGAGTAGTAGTCTGATACACATGCAAATACTACTATACATCTGTACAACACACATACACACATCATTATGCATGTGTACAACATACATGCAAATAACACTATGCATGTATATATTAACATGCACATACCATTATGCATGTGTATAACACATATGCAAACACTATATATATGTATACATGTGCATAACAAACATGCAAACACTACTATGCATGTGTATATTGATAAGAGTCCAAAACTGTAGTTTTAACCCCTTAATAATACTACTTTTAGACCAATTATGCGAGTAATAAATAAGAGTTAATGCTAATTACGTGTTTTTATGTATTTCAGGCATGAAA
Source organism: Coptis chinensis (assembly GCF_015680905.1). Lineage (NCBI taxonomy): Eukaryota > Viridiplantae > Streptophyta > Magnoliopsida > Ranunculales > Ranunculaceae > Coptis > Coptis chinensis. The sequence continues at coordinate 94,442,671 of NC_141462.1, forward strand.
CTCAATTATGTACAGAAATGTGCCACTTTGGCGATATAAAGGAGCAAAGGGTTGGTTGCTAAGAAGTTCTGTGATAAAGGCCAAGATGAAGCCCGGTCAAAAGCTGAAAAGTCAACACGGGCGTAATGCGGTCTACAGACAAGTCAGAAACTTCAAAACCATATCTTTGGACTCAAGCCTCGGATTTGGGCCTACCTTACGTCAAAACGACCGGCTCGGAAAGAGCTTTTTAATGGTTTAAGCCTTGACCCAATCAGAGGAGTAGAAGTAGACAAAAATTCTGCTTAAGTTAAAGCCAGCTGAAACGGGCTCTGTAGACTGAAGAAAGTGAGCTTTGGGCTCGATTTTCTGGCCCAAAACATGGCCCCTCAGCCCATGCACGAAATTGTGGATCTGGTCTCCTGCTTTACATAAAACAAGACTTAGCTCTTAAGAAAAAATAGTTAGATAGCTTAGAATAGAAAGTAGCCATTAAAATAGCTTGTAGATCTAATTTTTGGAATTTCAATTAGTTAATTAATTAGTTTCATACATTGTTTTAGATTAGTTATTGGAATGATTGTTTTTCATTGATTAGATAAATAAAATAGTAGTTATTGATTATTTCGATTTTGTCATTTAAATTTGTAGATCTAATTTCAATTCTTGTTGTTATTCAATTCTTAGTTATTAATTAGATTTGAAGTATTGTTAGTTAAAATTAGTAAAGTTCAAATCTTTATATTATGTCTAGTTTTAATTCAATGGGAAATGATAGTTTAATGAATCAAGGCTAAACCTCCATTTGAGGGGTTTGATGAAGCCTTGATGAAAACTTGATTGTGTAGTATAGAATCGTTGTAAGAATCTATTCCACTCTAGAAGGTCGTTGATTCGCCATGAGAATGGGTGGACAACCTCACATGCTAGTTATGAATTGGTAGAAATGTCATGTATAATTAGGGATTAGAACGACCAATTCTTACCATAAGAATGTAAGAATTGGTTTACAACAAATCTATGCTAGTTTATTAAGTTGGATTCAAAGTGGAATCAAATTCCCCTAATCCTTTATCTAGATTCAACTCTTAGCATTTTGTCATTTTATTATTCGTATCGTGTTATTTGAATTCACATCATAGTATAAATTCCACCATTACTCTCATTAGACTTTGGATAGACTCGTCAATTGTAGAAAACTTGAATGCTAAAGGACTAGGAGTGGAACGAATCTTCTATTCCAACTCTGCGTCAATAGATTCGAGAGTAGAAAACAAATATCTTTGATAAATCTAGTAACAGAATAGTTTATGGTTTTACTTGTGTTTATAGTTTCATCGCTTTATTTGTGAGTAAGATTATTCTTTTTATAGTTATCAAATGGCGCCGCTGCCGGGGTACTCTTTAGTATTGTTTTCTTTAGAATTAATAGTTTTTCAAAGTCCCATAACCCACCCACTCTTGTTTGATTCTCACTGTGGTTGTCCATTTCAGCACTGAAATTTTCCTTGGAAAATTACTTTCGAGCGACTGCTACGGCAAAGCCAAATTGAGCGCTCGCCTCCACACGCTTTGAATTCCACTTTTTGCACGAGCGACTTGCCCTACCAAGGCTAACTTGGAGCGACTCAAGCCCACCACACTGAACTCCAAATTGACTTGAGCGACTGCACCCGGCTAGGTCTATTCTGCGACCATCTATAATCTGAAACCGCTTTCGATTTCCACAGGTTTGATTCAAACTTCCATTTCTTCAAGATTTTCAGTGTTCTAACTTGTTATATACACTGAGCACGCATAAACAAGACGTTATTCATAAGCGAAGCAAGGAGGCTTTCAGGTACTCTTTTCTTCAACACCTCGTATATTTTGTTAGAGGTTTATACTAGCATATCAGGATTGTTTGGAGTGTTGTTGTGTTTCATTAAAATTGGTCTTAGCCTTGCATGAGATTAAGGTCAGGCCGAAGAAAACCACCTAACGTAATTAACCGACAACGGCAACAAACACCTCTAGCTAGCATACAACACACCACACTTGAAGTAATGGCTGAAGAAAGAGAGTCTCCTTTCTCGAACTTTTACAAAGCCTTGAACGATAACCCTAAATCTTGCATCGTTCTATCAGACCCAGTGGGGGATTTCCAAATTCCCCCAAATATATTTAATTTGTTACCCGTTTTTCATGGGTTACCTTATCAGCACATACGTAGGATTGACCAAGTCCTTACTACATTCCACCATCCTATGATTGGTGCTGAACAAATTAAACTAAGAGTATTTCCCTTCACTTTAGCCGATAAGGCGGCATCTTGGTTAACTGCCCAAGCGCCAAATTCTGTGGACTCGTGGGCTAAACTTGTTCAACTATTCATGGAACATTTTTACCCACCACTGAAGACAGATGAAATGTTTTCCAAGATTCATTTCTTTCGACAGAATCCTCATGAATCATTTTCAGAGACTTGGAATCATTTCACCGATCTACTTATAGAGTGTCCACATCATAACCTCGCAAAAGACACGTTAGTTCGTGCCTTTTTCAAGGGACTCCTACACCACCATAGAGAAGTCCTTGACATAATGAATGGGGGTAGTTTCTTAAGTAAAAGAGCCTCAGAGGCTTATAAATTTTTAGAAGATCAGACTAAGCGTAATAATAACTGAGGGGGATAGTGACGATATCTCCCGCAATGCTAGTTTTTCTATAACAATAAAGGCCGCCGGTATGTTTGAGATGAAACCCAATCCGGAACTTAAAAATTTAATCAAATCTCTAACTAAAAAGGTAGAGGCTATTTTTGTTCAACAAACGCCTATCCCCGACATGAATGTCAATTCCAATCTATGTAATTTCTGTTTGAGTCCAGAGCATCCCGACTCCTATTGTCCTTTTCGCTATAAGCAAATAAATGATCCGCAACAAAATAATGTTTGCTCGATTAATAGTTTTCCTATTCCTAACGCCCCTTGGAGACAACATCCCAACTTCAATTGGAAAAATAATCAACAAGTAACACCTCCAGAGTTTAATAATCAAAATGTTAGGCAAGCAAACAATTATAACCAAGCTCCACCACGACAAGGACAAGGTCAGGGTAATTATAATAATTATAACAACCAAGCGCAACCACGACAAGGTCAAGCACAAGGTCAGGGTCATTATAATAATTATAACAATAATAATTATAATACTAATAGAGGTATCATTCCGGTAAATAATAACTATCAAAATCCACCCATTAATAATCAACGTGACATAGTTCATATCACACAACCTAAAGCTAACACTCTTCCACAACCGAATCGTTTCGATACCTTTATGCAATCTCAATAACAAATTTTACAAGCCATCCAACTTTCCTTACAGCAGCTAGCTCAAGAGAAAGTACAACCCAAAGGTGTGTTTTCAGTACAAGCGATACCTAATCCGAAAAACACCAAACACAGCCTTTGAGGTAAATGGTAATACTAGTACGGAAAATGAAAACTTAGGTGAGCTAAATGTCATCTCCACTCTCCGTTCTGGGAGAGTGGTTGATAACAAAGTAACTATGCCTATAGTTACCCCACCAGTTGTCCCTACACCGCAGATTGTACTAGATACCATAATTAAACTGAAGAGCCTACCCCTATAGAGGTACCAGTTAAACCACAACCTAAGAAACAAAAAGCCAAAGTTAAACATCCTGTTGATCATTATGCTAAATATAGAGAGAAACCACCGTTTCTCCAGAGATTAGCAATGTTAACTAAGAATACGAATTTCGATGAGATTAGGGAAGTTTTCAAAAATCTAACGATAAACCTTCCTTTTCTTGAATCGATAAAAAAATTACCTCACCATGCTAAGTTTCTTAAAGAATTGTGCACTACTAGGCGTAAGACAAATATTCCTAAAGACGCCTTTTTAACTGAACAATTTCCAATTTTAATGGAACACAATGGAATCGTTAAGTACAAGGACCCCCGGTCGCCCCATCGCATAATGCACCTTAGGAGATTCCCACACGACGACGCTTTTACTAGACACGGGCGAGTGTTAACTTACTCCCATATTATCTATACAAAAAAATAGGTCTACAAGAGAAACAACCTACTAAAATGACATTGCAATTAGCGGATCGATCAATTAAGTACCCTAAGGGTGTGGTTGAAAATGTGCTTGTTAAGGTCCGGATTTTCTACTATCCTGGCGATTTTGTTATCCTCGATCTGAGAAATCGCTAACGACTCTGTTCCGATCATTTTAGGGCATCCCTTCTTGGCGACTGCCAACGCGCTTATAAACTGCCGCGATAAGTCGATGTCCTTGTCTTTTGGCCATCTTTCGGTTGAGGTAAATGTTTTTAAACTAATGAAACAGTTACTAGATTTCGTCTATAGATAGAGAGGTTAGCATGATCGAGAGCTTAGCTCAAGATTACTTTAATAACACGTTTCCAGAAAACCATATGTATAAATTCCTTTCTTTTGGAAGTTCAGATTTTGTTGATGACTCCTACATAGAGGAAGTCAACACCATCTTCGAGTCTACACAAATCGTAGACCCTTCGGTTGCTCCATATACAGAGTTTGAATACCTGCTGCCTAAGCAAGTATTCATTACTCAAGATAAGGAGCCTCCAAAAGTATTTATCGATATTCCTCTCACCCCGGTGCTTAAACCTCTTCCTCCTGAGTTAAAGTATATTCAACTTGATCCGGATGGTAGTCATCCGGTAATTATATCTTCTCTGTTATCTAAGGAGGAAGAGACACGGTTGATCAGGATGATTAGGTAACATCGTTCTGCGATTGGTTGGTCCCTAGCCGATATTAAGGGAATTGACCCTAATGTGTGCACTCATCGTATCCATTTAGAGGATAACGCAAAGACTTCCCGCGAACCTCAGCGTCGTTTAAACCCTACCATGAAAGAAGTGGTCAGGGAAGAAGTCTTACGGTTACTTGATGCGGGTATCATATACCCAATCTCTGATAGCGAATGGGTTATTCACATTCATGTAGTTCCAAAGAAATCAGGGATTACCATAGTACGTAATGCCAAGGGTGAATATATTGCCACACATGACCCTATGAAATGGAGGATCTATATTGATTACAGACATTTAAATGCCATGACACGAAAGGATCATTTTCCTTTACCTTTTATAGATCAGATGCTTGAACGTTTAGCTGGTCATGCTTTTTATTGTTTTTTGGATGGCTACTCTGGCTATTTTCAAATTATTATTGATATTGATGACCAAGAAAAAACTACCTTCACATGTCCTTTTGGAACATACGCCTATAAACGAATGCCTTTTGACCTTTGTAATGCTCCTGGTACCTTCCAGCGGTGTATGCTTCATATTTTTAGTGACTTGGTAGAGCGTTTCATGGAAGTGTTCATGGATGATTTTTCCATCTATGGAGACTCTTTCAATAAATGTCTGTCTAAAGTTTTAACGCGATGTGAAGAGAAGAGTCTCATTTTAAATTGGGAAAAATGTCACTTCATGGTGAAAAAATACATAGTACTAGGTCACATCGTATCTAGTGATGGCATCGAAATAGATAAGGCCAAACTAGATAAGATAGCAACTTTACCTATACCACGGACTGTCCGTGATATTAGAGCCTTTCTAGGCTATGTAGGTTTTTATAGGCGTTTTATCAAAGATTTTTCAAAAATAGCTAGACCCTTAATTAATCTACTTTTAAAGGAGACCATCTTTGATTTTAATTTTAACTGTAAATAGGCTTTTGAAACTTTGAAAGCCGCCTTAACTTCCGCACCCATTATACAGCCTCCCGATTGGTCTAAACCTTTCGAACTCATGTGTGATGCTAGTGATTATGCAGTTGGTGCTGTCTTGGGACAGAAGCTAGATAATAAATCTACTGTTATTTATTATGCTAGTAAAACTCTAAATGATACTCAAAGGAATTATACAACTACTGAAAAAGAATTCTTAGCTGTCGTTTATGCTTTAGATAAGTTTCGTCCTTATTTGGTTGGTTATAAGACTCTAATTTACATGGACCATGTAGCCCTTAGGTACCTTCTCGCTAAAAAGGATGCTAAGCAGAGATTGATCCGATGGATTCTTCTCCTACAAGAATTCACATTAGAAATAAAAGACAAACGAGGCGTCGAAAACATAGTTGTTGACCACTTATCTAGACTAACAAATGATGATGATAGTGATTCTGACTCCATACCAGACTCTTTTCCGGATGAGCATCTGTATGCTATATTTTCTACACCATGGTATGCTGACATCGTGAACTATTTAGCGTCTGATGTTATTCCTTATGACCGGGTCAAGAAATGAACGTAAGAAGTTTTTGGCGAGTTAAGATATATTCTTATCGGATAAGCCCTACCTTTTTTAAGTATTGTGCGGATCGATTATTCGTCGTTGTATTCCCCAGTGGGAATATAATGAGGTACTCTCGATCTTCGCCATGAAAAAGAGTGTGGTGGCCATTTCATTGGTATGAAAATAGGCTGCTAAAATATTACAATGTGGGTTTTATTGGCCTACTCTCTTTAAAGATGCCCAAGTGCATTGCAAGCAGGCGTTGCATTCACCAACAACTTGGGCGAATCACGAAGCATAATATGATGCCATTGAATCCAATCATAGTGGTAGAAATTTTTTACGTATGGGGCATTGATTTCATGGGTCCCTTTCTAGTTTCCCACGGTCTCATTTATATTCTAGTTGTCGTGGACTACGTGTCTAAATGGATAGAGGTCATGGCTTGTCATAGCAATGACCATAAGACAGTTGTGTTTTTCGTAAAAAAGTATATTTTTTGTCGATTTGGCATTCCCAAGGCCATCATTAGTGATGGCGGAACACATTTTTGCAACAGAGTTGTTGCATCACTAGTAAAGAAGTATGGAGTTACACATAAGGTAGCAACTCCGTATCATCCACAAACTAGCGGACAAGTGGAAGTTTCTAATAGGGAAATCAAAAAGATCTTAGAAACAACTGTAAATCATGATAGGAAAGACTGGTCAAAACGTCTATCTGATGCCTTATAGGTGTATAAGACTGCTTTCAAAACTCCTATAGGTATGTCTCCTTTTAGACTTGTATTTGGGAAACCTTGTCATTTGCCCGTTGAATTGGAGCACCGTGCTATGTGGGCTATAAAAAGCCTTAACTTCAATTTTGATGAGGCGGGTGTCAAGCGCAAGTTGCAATTGAATGAGCTTGAAGAAATCCGTAGCAACTCCTATGATCTCGCAAAGGATTATAAAGCTAACATGAAACGTGTTCATGATAAGCAAATCTTGCGCAAAGAGTTTGTGGTAGGTCAAAAGGTCTTATTGTACAATTCCCGTCTACATATTTTTCTAGGGAAATTAAAAACCCGTTGGTCTGGTCCTTTTCTGGTTACTAAAGTCACCCCTTACGGGGATATCACCTTGGTAAATCCCAAGGAAAACAGTACCTTTCAAGTTAATGGCTAACGGTTAAAATATTTCCACGAGCTATTGTCCCCTGATGTAAAGGAAGTCCTTTTATAGGACCCTGTCCACGAGGACTGACCTTTTTCATTGGTGTGTTTCATTTCATTTCCATATATTGGTAAGTGCACCACTAAGATAATCGGGCCCTCCCTATGGAGTGTGTGGCTGTAAGTACCGGATCCTAAGTCCACGGTTAACATAATTCACCTTTTCCACTCTTGTATGTTTTCTCGATTTTTGAGTCATGTCCCTCTCTGGTGTGAATTATGCTTTTATTGCCTTCTTATTTTTTTTACATTAAATTTTATTCATAAAAAATAAAAAATTGTTAAAATCACAAACATAGTAAGTTAAGAAGTCTCGGAAATCTGACTTTAAAAGACCCATTTAAAAAAAAAATAATAATAATAATAATAATATATATATATATATATATATATATATATATATATATATATATTCTAAACTCTGTTGTCAAAAATTTGTTTGGGGGTGGGGTGTCCGGTTTTCGTCCTGGATTGTTCAACTGTCCATTTGTGTTGTTTAGGCCATTTAATCGTATTCTAATCCGGGTTGATATTATCTATGAAATTAGATTTAATTCGTTCGCATAACTTACGTTATGCACGCACTTTGAGGCATTTTCCATCTTCTTACATGTCACCAACGGTCGGACTAGAGCGTTTTATGGATCATTGGATTGTAAATTCTCTCCTGATCATTTTTCATACCTCATTCGCAAAAATCGGCCCGGTAACGAAGCGGCAATTTAAGTTTGAAGTTGCGCGAAATATCGAAACGCACTTGCACGCATGTGCATCTCCTTCTTCCACCAACAGTCGTGTTCCATTCTCCAAACCGCCATTACCAAACAACAAAGCTTCAAAAACCTAACCTAAATAAAAAAAAAAAAAAAAAACTAAATACACCCACGCCCAAAGTTAAAACTCACCCCAAATCTCCTCCTAACTATAACCACCACCACCTCCACCAACTTAAACAACAAAAAACCACTGAAAATTCAAAAAAAATCGACTGCCACCACCACCACCGCGCCTCCTGCCATTATTTTTAGTTAGGGTGTTTCAAAACAAGTCCCCCTAACTTATTCAAACCCACACATCTTATAAAAACTCCAATGGCTCAAAGACGTCGGATATTGCCGGAGCACGCTTTTACTGCCGACCACTTTTGCCATTTTACTGTGACAAGATGGTTAGGAGAGACTGGAGTGGTTTGTGGTACTCGACAGACAATTTTTACTATGAAGATTTGGTCCGAGAGTTTTATAGGACGAGGGAGTTGAATGGGAATCGAATTTTTGTTAAGGTGGCTGGGAAGAGGAGAGAGGTTACTACTGGGTTGTTGGTTGAGATTTTAGGCATTCCACCTAGACACCATCTCGATGCCACATTACAGATTCCCGGTTCTTCTTTGTAGAACCTTTGATGAACGCGATCGTTGGGAAGGGAACTACAATCGCGAGCTCGCATTGTGTTCGCCGATCGTCTCTCCAACCAACCAAATTGGTTGTAGCTCGATGGATTGGTAGGAATGTCATAGGGAAGGAGAAAGTCAGCGATATCGGTCCGAATCGCCTTCACGTTCTATGGATACTCCAAGAGCGTAGTATGAGTTCTCATTTTGGAGTTTTTGCATGAACATGATTATGGGAGTTGGAAAGAGTATTGCACCTCTCCCTGTTTTGATAACGAAGATCATGATAACCTTGAGAGTGACTCCGAGGTCTAATAGGATTTGCCTGAAGGAGCACCAAAATCATCATATTTATACGGAGTGCATCCAGAGAGTTTGGAGGTTGCCTGAAGAGAGGGTAGTCGAGGAGATTGACTCGGAGGATGAGGATGACACGGCATGTTTTGATGCCGATGCCTTGGAGAGGTGTAGGTCGGATGCAGAATGCATGGCTGTGATTCACCGTGGCATGCGTTCTCTCAATACTATTTGTGAAGACCTCCGAACTCGGCAGGCTACCATGCATCATAACTTCGAGACTCGTGCCCGGCGCGAGGATGAGCAGTGGGAACAGACGAGGGCTGAGATGGAAGCTCAACACCAGTTTCGAGACGACATGCTTGCACGCTTCCCACCTAGGGGGGTTCTTTTTCGGAGGAGCAGTCTGTGAGGCACGAGCGACGTCGCCGCAAGACGGATGGCTCTGGCCCATCGGAAGCCCAAGAGCCATCTGCTTCTCGAGCGCATTCCACTACTAGCAGCGAGTGGTTTAGGGATCTAATGAGTTGATTTGTTTTATTGTATTTGTTTTTATTTAGTACGGATGTAAAAAGATTAGTTCATTAATTAAATTTGAATTTGGTTGTCGTATGTTATTTGAATTCAATTTTAATATAAGTTGGTTAATTTCGAATTATGCGTTGTTTTTATCATTAATCCCACCTTCCCGAATTGTTTGGGGGTGATATTATTTAGCCTAGCATAATTCGTTATATGATCATCTATTTTAAGAAGTTGTTTTGGAGTTAGGGTTGAGAATATTGTCGATATGGGCATCGCTATAAATAGATATTATGTTAGGATGAAATCTCGATAAATTAGGCAGTATCTAACCTAAATTCAACCTAAAAGATATTAGGTTTGTTTTGGAATAGGGAATATGGGTTGTTTCCGTTTTGGTTTGGAAATTTTATTATTTCCGGCAATTGCCTTAAAACTTTTTGATAACTTCCCGATTCGTTTTAGCAACTTAAATCCTATAAAAACTGCATTCAATCTACACTCACAACCCCAACTACATCTCACATTCATCTCTCACGTTTCATTCCTACTTTACCTTATTTTTTCCTTCGCACTTCGGCTTAACAACTCTCCGAGTGCACCTACGCCCTCAAAGACCTTGCCGAGAAATTCTACCACTCGAGCGACTGCGCCCTCTCCATGAAACCCAAACCTGCACACTGCTTCAAAAAACACCTGGAATTCCATTTTTCATCATGAGCGCACCACACTCCCATCCCAGGCTAAAAGTGAGTGCACCCTATGCCCAAGTACCTGGAATTCGAAATTCAACAGAGCGCACCCGCGCCAATCCCAGGCATACCTTGAGCGCACCTGCTGCCTTGACTCCTGTTGGCACAAAAAATTTCCAGTTTTTCAAGGGTTGTTCCAGGATAGTTGCAGCTGTTCTAGAGAGTAGTTTTGTGATGACTTCTCCTATAGTAATACCGGAGCAATCTTTCGAACACTTATTGGGGAGCGAGTCTTATGGATATTGGTTCTGCGAGAGGATCATGCAGTTCGGATGGAGGCATCTTCTGGTAAGTGAAGACGACTCGTATTCACCTAAGCTTACTGAATTTTTCTATAATAATGTTAAGTTCTATTGTAACCAGGATGGAGAACAAGAATTCTCCGTCACGGTTGATGACACACCCCTAGAATTCAATAAGTATGTGGTAGCATTAGTTTCGAGAATACTAATACCTAATCCTATTCACACGTGGGGATATATGATCGATAATTCATATCTCTATGACTATACATATTTCCATGAGTATTATGAGGGAGGGGTATTTCGTATAATGGACCAAGGGCGTTACAACATAGCCCTTGGTAGCATGTCCCTAAATATAGGCACCACCATGTTATTTATCCTCATGAATATTCTAGGGGAGTGGCAATTTACTTCTGCAAATAGTATCGCTGGTGACGTTTTCCTTGCTTTAGCTGAGGGACGTCACCGATTTGACATTCCCCGAGTATTAGTGGCTAGTCTTAAGAGAGCCCAAAGCATGCGCCATAAGTATCTCCTTATGTCTATTTTGGTTTGCCGCATCCTGCTCAGTTGTCTACCATAATTATGTACCCAGTTCGCAGATTGGAAAAGGGTTGAAGTCATGAGACCCACCAATTAGGTGGTTCGCTCATTTCGAGTAATGACTTGGCCAGGATGGCAGGTGCAACCTCATTTGGTTGCTCCTTACACCCCATCAGACATAGTAACACTAAACAGGTTAGCACAAGTTGACGACACACGGTGGCAGGCTTGGCAAGTTATCATGGCATGGCAGGATGGGAAAGAACCTCATCTCTTTGAAAAGGAAAATGAGGAGGAAAATGTTTAAACTGGAGTGCAGGTAAGTGTTAGTTTCAGTTATGGGTGGAACTCTTATAAAGTTGCGCCAGTTTTCTTTCCTATATTAGTATGTTATAACCTTGTTTTGCAGATATTCCAAAATTTCACGCGTTTCAATGGTATTTTTCTACCCTCTTTATTTAAAATACTTTGAGGACAAAACATGCTTCTTGTTTGGGGCGGGGGGGGAATAGAAACACATGTAATTAAGACATCTGTTGGGATATAGATATGTATAATATGCACTTGTTGTCTATTTAAAATTTCAAAAATTTCAAAAAAAATAAATAAATAAAAAGTATGTTATACACTTAGGAATATTAGTATTGTTTTCTTTCTCTATGATCTCAATAATCTAAAAGTCTCACGTAGCTTTTGCATTAGAATAGTTTTTAGAAACTTAGGCTAATATGTAGGTAATAATTATTGCATCTATCTATAAATATGTTACATGAGTATCTATGATTGTTGGCAGTAAGTTTCTGAAATTTAGGCTAGAGTACTTATTCTACAAATCTTGTGAGAATATAACCTAAAGCCTTATATGAGTGAACATTTGAGAAATGACACAAGAGATAAGTAAAATCCGGATAGAGAAATCACACGACCACTTGCTTGATTACTATACCATATCCTAAGCGAGAATTTAGGCCCTCTTTAGATCGATATAGCCAGAAATTCAAACCTATGAATTATTTTCCGCTAGTCGCCCCTCTGAGCCTTTCTTTAGCCTTTCATAAACCACAAATCCTTTACCTGTTGGAAAACAAAACAAAATAAAAAAATCAACCTACCCAATTCTTTGAATAACTCTGAGAATAGAGATGAAGAATAAAAAAGAGAAGAACCTTTGAAATCAAGAATTCGTTAGTCACTTCAGAAGAGAAAAGTAAGTTTCCATCCAAATAAAAAATAAAATAAAAGGAAATAAAGATTTAGAACTCCAAAAATAAATCAAGGAGTCAAAATCCAAAGAAAAATAAAAATAAAAATATGGCTAAGGATGGAAACAAAGTGTAGAAGCAAAAGTAAAGAATAAGGTTTTCTCTAGTTACATAATATGAATACTCTATTATCTCAGACTTGTTCTTTTTGAATATCTATTTCCTTCCTTCTTAAACCATCTCCTAATCCCCGCAACACCTAATAAAGACCTCTAGCTCAATTAGGAATAGGTTAGTGTGATAGTAAGTGGCAGATGTGTTTGATCGACTCTGGCTTCCTTGTGTGTCATTGAGTTTGTAAGGTAAAGTGTGCCCACTACACACTGGAGTAGCGAAACTTGAGCGTAAAAATCAGAGTGGTTTTTGTCTTGACATTTATGTGAGAACTTACTTAAGGGCGCTATTCCGAGTTTTCATAAATTGACCTGCTAGTTCATCTCATAGTATTACTCATTGTAAATATGTTTATTCGTAAATGATAGATTATTATGTATATATTAGCTTAGGTTTCGACTTGATTATTCTGTATTCATTTGCTAAGTGAGATGTATAGATAATTGAGACATAGATAATGAAACAATAGTTTTATTTCTGAGTCATTATAGTATAGATGAAGTTTGTGAGTACCTTCACTGGGAAACTCTCACGAGGCTATAACTCGTCCACTAGGAAATTCCTAGTGGTTTAAGGCCTTGTTGCATATGGTCAATGCAATCGCACTCAGCGAAAAAAGATTAGTTAGAACTCCATTTTTGGTCATTTATGTTAATTTCTCATATTTGCTTGAGGACAAGCAAAATGCTGTTTGGGGGTGGTTTGATAAGAGCCTAAAACTGTAGTTTTAACCCCTTAATAATACTACTTTTAGACCAATTATGCTAGTAATAAATAAGAGTTAATGCTAATTAAGTGTTTTTATGTATTTTAGGCATGAAACTCAATTATGTGTAGAAATGTGCCACTTTGGCGATATAAAGGAACAAAGGGTTGGTTGCTAAGAAATTCTGTGATAAAGGCCAAGATGAAACCCGGTCAAAAGTTGAAAAGTCAACACGGGCAGAAACAGTGCACAAGTCAGCAGAACTTTCGAAGACCATATCTTTGGACTCAGGCCTCGGATTTGGGCCTACCTTACATCAAAACGACCGGATCGGAAAGAGATTTCCAATGGTCCAAGCCTTTACCCAATTAGAGGAGTAGAAGTGGACGAAAAGTCTGCTAAAGTCAAAGCCAGCTGAAACGAGCTCTGTGAACTGAAGAAAGTAGGCTTTGTGCTCGATTTTTCGGCCCAAAACATGGCCCCTCAGCCCATGCACGAAATTGTGGATCTGGTCTCCTGCTTTATATAAAACAAGACTTAGCTCTTAAGAAAAGATAGTTAGATAGCTTAGAATAGAAAGTAGCCATTAAAATAGCTTGTAGATCTAGTTTTTGGAATTTCAATTAGTTAATTAATTAGTTTCATACATTGTTTTAGATTAGTTATTGGAATGATTGTTCTTCATTGATTAGATAAATAAAATAGTAGTTCTTGATTATTTCGATTTTGTCATTTAAATTTGTAGATCTAATTTCAATTCTTGTTGTTATTCAATTCTTAGTTATTAATTAGATTTGAAGTATTGTTAGTTAAAATTAGTAAAGTTCAAATCTTTATATTATATCTAGTTTTAATTCAATGGGAAATGATAGTTTGATGAATCAAGGCTAAACCTCCATTTGAGGGGTTTGATGAAAACTTGATTGTGTAGTATAGAATCGTTGTAAGAATCTATTCCACTCTAGAAGGTCGTTGATTCGCCATGAGAATGGGTGGACAACCTCACATGCTAGTTATGAATTGGTAGAAATGTCATGTATAATTAGGGATTAGAACGACCAATTCTTACCGTAAAGAATTGGTTTACAACAAATCTATGCTAGTTTATTAAGTTGGATTCAAAGTGGAATCAAATTCCCTTAATTCTTTATCTAGATTCAACTCTTAGCATTTTGTCATTTCGTTATTCGTATCGTGTTATTTGAATTCACATCGTAGTATAAATTCCACCATTACTCTCATTAAACTTTGGATAGACTCGTCAATTGTAGAAAACTTGAATGTTAAAGGACTAGGAGTGGAACGAATCTTCTATTCCAACTCTACGTCAATAGATTCGAGAGTAGAAAACAAATATCTTTGATAAATCTAGTAACAGAATAGTTTATAGTTTTACTTGTGTTTAGAGTTTTATCGCTTTATTTGTGAGTAAGATTATTCTTTTTATGGTTATAATATACCACACATGCACACACTATTATGCATGTGTGTAACAAACATATAAACATTACTACCACACATGCACATACCAATATGCATGTGTTCAACAAACATACAAACACCACTATGCATGTGTACAACGTGAAATAAATTAAAAATTTCATGTTAATTCTAACATAAAATGTGAGTGTGCTTGAAAAGTCACGTGGGAGTTTTCCCCAATAGCCACAATATTTTGATTTTGATTTAACTGATAAAAACTTAAATAAGGGTAATATCGTCTTTCAACAGTAGTAAACCTAGTTTGTACTGGAGCTTTAATTATTTGCAGAACCAAACTAGAAGCGAAATTAAAACGCAATTTTGTCCTACGGACCCGTTTTCTGAAGATATATTTACTTGTGAGCAGGGGCCTCAACCATACTGTTGTAACAACCAAGAACCATTTAATTTCTGTTTCTAGTTCTTCACTATTTATACACATTTTTTATTAGTCTTATTAAAAAATGTGTACCAAAGACACAAAAATACCGCACGAACGAGTCAGTTTTTAAATATTTATATAACTAATTATGTCATTTAATAATAAAATCAAGTACAATCATATATTTAAGGTTGTAAGCTATATTTTTAAAACATTCAATACCATTAAAACTGCATATTTCACTTATAAATATGATTTAGTATTATATAAATGAACGTTTTGAGTTTTTATATAGTTTATTTAGATATTTTTTATATTAAAAATATGATAATATTCGGTTTCGGTTATGGTCTGGTTCTTTTGTTTAAATAACCATTTGGTTCCGGTTCTATATGGTTCGGTTTTGTTTAGTATCCATGCCATTTTTAAATGGTTCCTAAATAAAATTAGGAATCATAACCATGATTTTTTCTGCGATTCCGGTTAAACGGGTACCTATTGACACCCTTACTTGCGAGGATATGAAGCACGACTTCCGAGAAAGTAAAAATGAAGTCGTTGGAAAGCTTTGGTTGTCCAACATCAAGTCCAATGGAGAGCTGCTATAATGGATTGCAATAGTACCACCACATAGGGTTTTTAGCTGCCCAACTAAATTTGAGAGGTAAAAAACTTAAAATTAGTTCCAATGGAGGCATTGAAGATGGAGGTGCTAAAGGGATACAGACGACACAGTTATGTCGTCTGTCCATTAGTTGCAAACTTAAGTTGAAATTTTTTTAGACAGACAACACAATTTCTATTGTCCGTCGAAATTTAACACATTGATGATAGAAATTGTGTCGTCCATCTCTCGAAACTTATTATGGCAACTACTAGACAAGGCCACAAATTTAACTCGGTTTATCACACCAGCCAAATTTAGGAGCCTTCTAGCAGCCCCATTGAAATGACATTTTGGTTTTTGCGGGTGCTATATGGCTTTTAGCAGTGCGCCCATATAGCACCCCATTGGACTTGCTCTTATGACAACTGCTAGACAAGGCCACAAATTAGTTGGGTTTATCATACCAGCCAAATTTAATTATGAGCCTTCTAGCAGCCCCATTAAAATTAGAATGACATTTTGGTTTTTGGAGTGCTATATATAGCCTTTAGCAGCCCATATAATACCCCATTAGACTTGCCCAGCTCTAATATGTCTTGGACTCTTGGTATACGATTTCCCAATGTTCTAAAAGACGCTAGGCGGTAGTCGGGCGGGAGCACCTAGTGCGTAGGCCTTCTAGACGGCGCCTAAAAGGCCGGGCTAGGCGCTAGGCGGTTATATATATAATAGTGTAAATGTGTATGTATATATGAAAAAGGAAGAAATGAAACTTTATAAACTTCTTATGATTTTGTGAATTTTTTACCCATGTATATAATTTATAATTTTGCAAAAGAATCGTTTGAAGAGGACTTGAACTTGGATTCCTTGCAAAGACAAAGTTCGGTCTGCACTAGTCGAACCTAGAACCCACTTAGGCCGCTACCCACTCCCCTAAAAAAACACAAAAAAATACCATGCACTCCATCACGTGACCTGCCTTAAGCTATGTTTGATAGCCCTATTTGGCATGCCAAATCGTGGCGAATGCAAAAAAAAAAACAATTTGCCAATGTTTGATACGTTTTCCACCTGGTGGCAAATTTTCTTATGATTTGCCACATTAACCAAAATCTTGGCAAATTTTATATTGGGGGGAGCTAAGAAAATTTTGTCACACAAAATAACAAAGGAATTTGCCACAAAAGAAAAAGAGATTTGCCACCAACAAAAAGAAAAAACCCGATACCAGCTCCCTTCTCCCATCCCTATCTTCGTCATAAACCAATGTTCATCGAGAAATGAATGTGATTGGAGCTTTTAAAAACCAAGTTTGCTGGCTCTCGTCTCAAATCCACCATCTCTCCTTCAATTCTTTCATGCTCTTAGGGTTAAGGTTTGGGAATCTGTTGTAGTTTTGAATCCTCAATTAAACAACAACTATCTAGAACCTGGTTCAAGAAAGCTAGAAACACAAATGCTGTTGTATTGTGGAATCCCCAAGTTGAGAGGAATTGTTAGAGGTATAATTTGAATGGCTTATTTGTTTAATTGGCCATATTGAATTTCGATAGTCTCAAAATTGACAAAATGCAACTGTTAATTTTGCGTTGTTTCATTGAAATTAATATTTTCACTGTGCTTTTATGCCATCTCTTTAATTGATTTGGAACAGGGGAGTTTCTGAAAGGAGAAATAACTATATATTCATTTGCAATTCATTGCAATAATTGTTGAGTTTTGAAATTAGTTGTACAGTATCATTATTAAAGTTCAATGATCGTAAGAGTACCAACTAAAATTCAAGTTTATGGATCCTAGCTGTGCTAATGGTCAGTATTGACTCCTTAATGGAGTAATCAAAGTATAACGAGTGTTCAGTCTCTTGTAATTATTGTTTTATGTATTATAATTACCTTTCTAATTAAGTGTTTTTGCATATATCAATAGATTTAGTTTGATCTTAAATACTAATTTTGTTGTCAATAGCGTCGTCGTCGGTAATTTCATTTCATATTATTAGTGGAACCTGATTATGAAAGATGTGCCATTACCATGGTTTAGTATGTTTTCGTTATTCATTGTACTGTAATCAATAGATTGTTAAATAACTTAATTAGAATAAATGTTTTAAGCGCATTTCTTTTCGTTCAAATGCTTATTACTTACGCCGGTTGATGTTGAAAGTAATGTATTGTGGATTTTTAACTCAAAAAGGTAAAACACTTGGGAGAAGAAATGAAAGTCTAATATCCCAAGAAAATTAAAATTTGGTGGCTTCAGGAACATGTTTGATTTGAGCCTATTTTTAGGGCTTTTATCCCTGAAGGTACATCATACATGTGCTACGTATAAGAGGGAAGTTATTCTCCTTTAGTACATAGAGGCCCAAGTGCCCAACACATTCTGTTAATCCTCAAATCAACGTCAGATGGGCCAAGATCTCATACGTCACCACTTCGCTGAGGATGAAAATTTTATTAGGCTAGCTTGACGTTGTTGTTGACAATATTGTAGGAGATGTTTTGTATGTTTTTGTTTGTTTATCGAGTCCTGTGTTGTCTAGAATTACAACCTCTAAACTCGTATCTCTCTTTTCTTTTCTCCCCCCTCCTCTCCTCTCTTTCCTCTTCTTTATATACCTCATAACTGCCTCTACTTCTCTAACCGCTCCTATCTCTTATAACCGCTCTCCTATCACCATGATCTCCTTTCGTGTCCCACGTTCACAAATCATCCACCTGTCTCCCAAGTCATCATGTCTTGACTATGGTGCTCCAACTCTTTCTTTCCCTATCCAAAGAGCTCTCTTTAGTGCTTAAACCTTCCGGCAATACCCTCATGCCTTTTAGGATTCCGCGATCGTTATATGTTTCGCGGATTATCTCCTGTGCTTGTTCTTCTTCTATTATGTTGCCTCGGTCCATAACACCTGCCGCCTTAGTAGTCATAAATTAGGCTGATACAAATGCCCCCTCTCGATCCGCGGACCCTTAGTCCGTGGTCCGAGATACCCTCTGCCAATTGAAGCCACCGTGCCTGGGTATTACGTCTTAGCACCCATCAAAATCTGAAAGCCATGTTAGCCAGCGTTGGGCCCATTACTTATGGTCATGTGTCCTTCTGGCTCAGTTTTCATGTTCCACACTCCTCGCATGTCTTGCACGCTTCCAACGACAATGATGGCCTGCCGCACCTAATGCCTCATTTCCTGCCCCTCCACGTGTTAATCATCAGCTGGTCCCTCCCTCATATTCTTCAGTTTTCAAACTCTGGGAATTACTTTGCTACCCTTGGCGCTTGGAAACCCATACAAACCCTTCCCTTTCTCTCCCTCTCCATTTTATTTCCTCATTCACAGAGACATCCTTTCAACTCCTTTCTTCCCTTGTTCTTCTTTGCGCAACCGTTAAGTTTCCTCACTTCTCTCCTCCCTCACGGTGATTCTCCACTGCATTTGCACCAGGCTCGACTCTTGCTACTTCATTCGCCTGTTGCTGCCTCGTAAATAAGGTTTGTTTCCTCTTCCTTGGCTTTTTCGAATCTTTGTTATACACTGTAGCTCGGTTATTCACTGGTGACTTGTGGGTTCCCCAACCTGTGCATTTTAGATCTTTCATCTTTTAACCTTTGTGATTAGTATTGTTTGTACCATGTCGGCTTCTAAGTCGGCAAGTTCGTCCGCCGCCAGATCCCCTAGATCTAGGTCTCCCTCCTCTAAGTCCAGCAACCCCCTTCCTGAGGGATCTGAGTCTGCGGCCACTGAGTCGGATAGTCATATCACTGTTCCCTCCACCTCTGGCATGGCAGACCGTTCAAACTCCCTCTGCCCCCTTCTCATTACCACCGACCTAACCTTGCCGCGGTTAAGGCGGCTTACAATATCCCTGATGATGTGGTTTTAGAGCACGTGTCCGGGGTTACTCACTTCCCTCACTTGGTCAAACCCTGACCGGGAACTCTTGTAGCCACGGTAGGCCAGATAGTGGCCGGTCTGCATTTTCCTTTGTCCTTATTAGATGTAGAAGTTTGCAACCATTTCAACATTCCGCCATGTCAGGGTATTGGCAATTTCTGGCGTGTTATGTATGCCGCTAACTTCTATAACAAAACCAACTCCCCCAAAATCCAACTCCGCGACATGATTGCCCACTACTACATAAAAAAGAGTACTAAATTCGGGAGTATAGGCTACCAATCATTCTGTAGCCGTCCGCGAAAGAAGATCTTTGTTCTCAACATCACTTCTTCTGACAAACTATGGCACCACTATCCATTGTATGTGTCTGGGAGCTTCCTGTCTGCTGACATACCTACCGAAGTTTCTCTGAGGCATTTACATTTTCTCTCGAATGGTAAGTGTAGTCAGACCGCATATGTTTCTTCTACACATTTTCATCGCTAACCCCATGTTACTTTTCTTGGGCACAGGTTGGAGACCAGACTTGCACTCTCAGCTATACTCCGGTGTCACCTCTGCCATCTTCCACCAACTCCGCGACCTTGGGAGTGATCAGTGCGATGTTTTAGGCATCGACCCGGAGAAAGGCACCCCTCTCCCTCTGGATCCGTCTCTCAATGATTTTGGCAAGTACCAAGGCCCCTTCTACCGTCTGCCTCTTCCGAAGGAAAGGTTGCCCAAAGCTTCCCCAAACCCAAGAGGAGGGGTTATACCAAGAAAATTTATCACTCCCAAGCTGCTGCTAAAAGGGCTGCGGCCGCTAAACCACCTCCCACCACCCCTGAGATTTCTCCAAGCACCACCCCCAGTGCCCCTGCCCCTTACCCTTCCCTCGCCAATTGGGAGGACGATTTTGAAGTTGCAGGTTCTCCTTCACACCCCCCAGATATGGATGCCACCAATAGTTGAAACTTTGGGACAGCGATGAGGAAGAGGGAAACACTGATGCTGCGGCAAAGAGCCCTCCCGCTAAGAGGTGCAAAACAATGGGAACTTCCGCAGCCCCTTCAGCCCAAGCCCCAATATTACCGCGACCCGTGTCATCTACACGTCGCCCAGGCAAGGAACCCGTCCCCGTTGAACCTAAAGTCTGGTGTCCTAACTTTCGGGCTAGGGATCATGTGGTCACCACTCGAGACTCTGCTCTGGACAACGCTGCGGTAGCTGCCACCCTATTCTTCAGTCCCCATCTTCCCCGCGACTAAGCCTACGACAATTCTGGGACATTTGCTGCCCACCACGCTGCCATCTACACCGGCTGGGAGAAGGTATGCCTCTATCCCTTTTTCACTTGGTGTTTTATGTAGATAACCTTCTAAACAGCTCATTTGTGTTCAGCTAAGCTTAGATGTAGGCTACGTCATTCGCGGTCTGACCAACACCCTGGACACCCTAGAGGTGGTAAAGCAAGAGATTAATGGACCTGAAGGCTGGAAAGCACGATACGCGTGTCTCGAGAAAGACCGTGATGATGCACGTCTTGTGGCTCTCAAATCCCATAAACTGCACCAGGCCGCAGAAGAAACTTTCCACCGACAAATGTTTGAGCTACGGGCCAAGATGGAGGGCGAGAGAGTAGCCCACGAGGGAGAGTAGCCCACGAGGGAGCCCAAGCCCAGCTTGAACAATCGCTGAAGGTTGCATCTGACCATTTCCGCGTACTGGCTGAAAAGAAGATAGACAGAGAATTACAACGTCAGCTTGAAGATATCTTGCCACCGCTGGGAGACTTCTTCCATTGCCCTCCTCAGCCACCATTCCCGTTGTTGGTCCTTCAGCTGTCTCATCGCCGCCAACTGAAGATGATCCCCATGTCGTCTCAGAGGCCGAAGATGCGGTAGTGGTTATATCTGAGGGCTCTCCTCAAAAGGAAGTAGCTGAAGATCCTAGCTCACAGGATGCGGCTGATGAGCAATAAATTGCAGGATGCTTTCTGTGTATTTTGTTGGGCCATAGGTTGCTCTTAAATACTTTGTTTGTATACTATATGTCCCGTATTTCTGGGTGTTCCCAGAGGGCTATCACTTGTGCTTTTAAATTTTAATCCACCGGTTCGCGGTAGTTTATTTTATATTGCATAACCATTTTCACCCTTCCACTGCAATTGCCCCATCTTAACCTCTTGATCAAGAGGATGCTTGTGGGTCACTCAGTTTGCCCCTCTTTGGTTTCTACTTGGGCCGCTCAGTTTGGCCCCAAGTTGGATTCGGACCTCTTTGTCCGCGAAGGGCTCACCCCCTTCTCTATCTTTGATGTGCTCTCAATTGAGGGCAACTCAGTTTGCCCCCAAGTTAGATTTGGACCTCGTTGTCCGCGAAGGGCTCACCGCTATCTCTGATGTGCTCTCGATTGAGGGCAACTCAGTTTGCCCCCAAGTTAGCTTTGGACCTCATTGTCCGCAAAGGGCTCTCACCCCCTGCTAGGCTGTCCATCCTTGGAGTTATCTGGGGGCATCTCATTTTGCCCCCAAGTTTGATTTGGATTTCTTGTGCCTTGGTCAATTTCCCTGCACACTTGCAATTAACAAAGCCATTCATGGTGGACAAAGTAGTACTCTATTCATTGATAAATTACATAACACAAACGTCATTATAAACTGTCACTACATCACAAGAAGCCGCAGCTTCTATCATTGATTCTAACATTGTATATATTATCACTCATAGAAGCTTTTCAACATTCTGACGTTCCAAGGCCTCGCGATGTTTTCTCCCAGTGGTGTCTGCAACCGATAAGTTCCTGTACTCCCTTTTTCTACCACGGTATAGGGCCCCTCCCAGTTAGGCCCTAACTTTCCATCTACCTCCTTTCTAGTTGCCGGTGTCTCTTGCCTCAGAATGCGATCCCCCACCTGAAACTGTCTCAGCTTCACCCTCCTCGTCAGATGCGTCTTTATGTAATCTCCTATGATATTCCTCCATTAATCATTATCGGGTCGTGGTCTCTCCTCTCCTCCATGAGATTCAAATCCGCGGCCAATATAATCTCATTGACCACCGCTCTGGTTCGGGTTGTGGCCGCCACCATCTCTAATGAAATCACCACCTCTACCCCATATGTCATGGCAAACGGTGACTCATGAGTGGAGGTTCGTGGCGTGGTTCGATATGCCCATAACACATGATTTAACTCGTCCGCCCATGCCCCCTTTTTACCCTCCAGTTTCTTCTTCAGATTATCCATAATTGTCTTGTTAGAGGATTCTGCCTGCCCATTCCCTTCTGGGTTATAAGGAGCCACAAATCCCTATTTTACTTTGAAAGCTTGGAGGAAATCTCGCACCTTCCCACCTGTAAACTGAGTCCCATTATCGGCAATTATGGTGTGTGGCAACCCGAACCAACATATGATATTTTTCCACAGGAACTTCTTCACTTGTTCCTCCTTGATCTGTTGGAGCGCCATGCCTTCTACCCACTTGGTAAAATAATCAGTCACTGCTAGCATATACCTTCGTTTGCTACTGGTCATTGGTAGCGGTCCTACAATATCCAGTGTCCACATTGCGAACGGCCAAGGACTACACACCTAATGCAGGGGATCAACTGGGGCATGTATCAGTGGCGCAAATCTTTGGCATTTTTTGTATCTCTTGGCATACTCGGTTGCCTCTCTTTTCATGTGTGGCCAGAAGTACCCCTACGACAACACCCGATACGCAGTCATTCTTGCTGCTAAATGGCTCCCACAGTCCCCCTCATGAACCTCTCCCAAGATCTCTTGCACCTGCCGCGACCCTAAACATCTCAACAGAGGTCCGCTGACGTTCCGTCTGTACAAGTCTCCATCCATTAAAATATATCTTTGGGATACCTGTTCCATTCTCCTTCTTTCTCGTTTATCCTCGATCTCTATCCCCAACAAGAAATTTCTTATGGGCTCTATCCATCCTGGCTCTTCCTCCGCGGTCACCCTCACCTCTGCATTCTCAGAAGTACTTGGCTTGTTCAACACCCTGACCTCGATTGATCTGCCCTTGGACCCCGAAAGTACCGCAACCACATACGCCAATGCATCCGCATGTCTGTTTTCGCCGCGTCCTAGATGAGCGAATCGGATGTTACCAAACTTACTGGCTTTTCTTTGTAATACCTCCAGGTACTTCGCCATCCTGAGGCATCGACCAGTGAATTCTCCATTCATCTGACAAATCACCAAGTTGGAATCGAAATATACTGTCAGCTCTCTCACCCCAAGGTCCGCGGCTAATTCTAGCCCCGTTATCACCGGTTCATACTCTGACTCATTGTTAGAAGCCACAAAACCCAACTTCATCGACAATTCAAGGCGATTATTCTCTGGGGTAACTAACACCACTCCAATTCCGTTCCCTGTGTCAGTCGCGGACCCATCTGCGAATACCTCCATCCATTCTTCATGTCCTAAGGGTCAAACAAATCCCGGCTGACTTCCCCCTCCCATTCCATGATCATCTCTTCCCCCCAAGTTGGGTCTTCGGTGGGGAACTCAGCCAAAAACTCTACCATAGCTTGTGCTTTTTCCGCTGTCCGGATTTGATACTCAATGTCATACGCGCTCAACACCACAACCCATTTCAGCATTCTTCCTGATTTGTCCGCCTTCAATGCTTGTTTGAGAGGCAAGTTGGTGACCACGACCACAGAGTGAGCCTCGAAGTAAGGCTTCAATTTCAATGCTGAAAACACCAATGCCAACACAAACTTCTCGATCTTGCTGTATTTGGTTTCTGCATCTAACATTGTTTTACTTTGGAAGTACACTGGCCTCTCTACCTTGTCCACCACCCTTATCAACACAAAACTAATTGTATATTCAGACACCCCCAAATATAAATACAACTTTTCCCCTTGCCCTGGTCGCAACAGAATTGGAGTCTTTCCTAAATACACCTTCAACTCTTGGAAAGCTAGTTCGCACGCATCGGTCTACTGAAAGTCCGTTGTTTTCCTCAAAAGTAGGTACAACGATCTACACTTGTCCGATGACTTGGAAATAAACCGGTGGAGTGCGAGATTCTTCCCGCTAACCGATGAACCTCCTTCACGTTTTGTGGTGAATGCATTTCTACCAACGCCCTAATCTGGTCCGGATTAGTTTCGATGTAGCGGTACGTGACGATATATCCCAAAAACTTTCCAGATGTCACCCCAAACGTGCACTTCTTAGGGTTCAATCTCAGCTTGTACTTCTGCAAAATCGTGAAGGTCTCCCTCAATCCCTCCAGATGCTCCTCTTCAGTCATGCTCTTCTCTACCATATCATCTATGTATATTTCCATACTCCTCCTAATTTTGATCGGATCGGATTAACCTCCTTTGGAATTTTTCCAAATTTTTTCGAAACCTAATATGCTAGCCAAATCCGATCTAATTTTTTTTCGGATTCAAAATATATTTCCAATTTCAGAACTTTCGAAAATTTCGGAATAACTCGAAAATTTCGGAATACTTGATAAATTTTCAAAGATCTCTTTACTTTCAATTATTTTTGGAATATCATACGCCAATGTTCATTGTAGGGAGAGAAAACCATGTCCACAACACCAATGTACCAACAACAATACGCACTTGTTTACTGAGAAAATCCATTTTCATTCAAACAAGTGATCCAAGAAAAAACGAGAAAAAGAACCTGCAGCCACTAATAGCAACCATTGCATTCTGTTGAGGTCTGGGTATTTATAATGTTTCAATCTTTTTTCGTGTGTGGAAATTGAAGCGTGAAGTGTCTGCATAAATAATGGATTATGGTCTTGGACTCTAAGTAGCTTTACATAATATTCTATCTATTGAATTTGGCTTTTGATTGGTCCGAAGTCATTGTATGACTCAATGACATTTTTTTTCATATCATTGTTGTTATGGCAGACGGTGTAATGACAGTAGAGTGGTCTAATTCAAGTGGGGAAGTAGCGCTAGGTTATGTTTTTGTTTTGTTTTTGGAAGTAAAAACTAGAAAATGAATGAACGGTCGAGATCTAATCAAGTGGATAGTGAGAGAAGATATATATTTTCAGAATAAATTGGCAATAATATCGGAAATTTCGGAATTTTTGGATCGGATCCGATTTTAGAATTATATCCAAATCCGATCCAATTTTTTTTCGGAATTTTCGAAAATCGGAAAATCAGCCCATGAAAACTACACCGAGAGCCAGACTAATTTCGGGTCGGATTTCGGAAAAATCGGAAATTCGGCAAAAAGAGACACCCCTATTCTCCCCTATCCTTTGAAAAGTTGCTCCTGCGTTCTTCAGTCCGAAAGGCATTCGGGTATAACAGTACACTCCTCCCTCTACTATGAACGTGGTCTTCTCCTGATCCGGTCCATACATTACCACCTGATTATACCCCATCTAGGCGTCCATGAAGGAAAAAAAACTTAAACTCGGTCGTTCGATCTACCAGTTCATCTATCCGCAGCATAGGATAACAATTCTTCGGGCACTGCCGATTGACATCGGTGAAATCGACGCACATCCTCACCTTCCTATTTTTCTTGGGTATGGCGACGATGTTTGAAACCCATTCGGTAAATTGACACTCGCGGATTATTCCTGCGGCTTTCAACCTCTGCACCTCCTCTCTTATCCCTTCTGCATACTGCAGTCTTACTCCTCTCATTTTTTGCCTGACAGGTTTGGCCCCTTCTCGCATGTGCAACCTGTGACAAGCAAACTCTGGATCTAGCCCCATCAAATCCTCAATCGACCATGCAAAAACATTGCTGTTCTTTGTTAACAAAGCAACTAACTCCGCCTTCCAACCCTCTGGCAATTCAGCCCCAACAGACACCAGTTTCTCTTCTTCCCCCTCCCCCAGATTCACGGTCTCAGTCTCATCTAGCATCTTTCCCCCCTCCGACCCGTCTTCTTTAGAAGTCGCGGACTATAGTTGCTACGTCGGGGACTTGCCCTCCCCTTGCACTCCCTCTTCTGGTGGGCGGACCAAATCTCTAACCACCACCTGGTGAATGTTTTGGGCGGTGACTTGGTCCCCTCTTATCTCATAGGTTCCGCCATTGGTCGGAAACCAGACCACCTGATAGTATGTGGATGGAACTGCTTTCATTTCGTGGATCCATCTTCTTCCCAAGATCGCATTGTACTGTGAGGCGGCGTCCACTACCATGAAATGAGTGAACACCGCCACCGGTCCTGCAGTTACGGGTAACTGTAACTCCCCAATGGGTTCTGTCATGCTACCATTGAACCCAAACAGATTAGTCTTTGGGGGCTGCATCTGCCTCTGTTCAATGCACATTTCCTCCATCACACCCCTAAACAACAAGTCCACCGAACTCCCGTAGTCTATCAAAACTCTCTTCACCATATAATTACCCACCACTACTGTAATTACCAAAGCATCTTCATGAGGCGCGATTACTGCTTCCATATCCTTCGGGGTGAACTCTATCCTTCCGTCTCCCACGGCAGACCCGGGTACCGATCGCGGAATGCATGAAACCTCATTTATCTGCTGTAAATTGGCAGTCCTTCTTACTTTATCCCAGTGAGCATTCCTTCCCATTGTCTCCCCGCTGAATATGACATTGATTGTACCTAATATCCTGGCCACGGCCGGTGCTCTTTCAACTGGACGCATCTCCTTAATAAACTCCCTTAACAACCATTTCTTTATCATTCTCTCGATCAACCATCGTAACGCGAAACACTCATTGGTAGTGTGATTTCTTATCTAGTGATAAGCGCAGAACGGCTTATCTTCTAATTCCATGGGTATGTTTCACGGACCTTCGTAATACTGCATCCCTTTAATCAGTGGCAGGATTTCATCCAGTGGTTTATTCAGCGGTGTGGATTCTACGTCGCGATATGGTTTTCTTTCGCGGACCTCCCTCTTAACTTGGTCTTTGCCTCTCTCTGATTTGTGTGACTCCTCCCTATAAGATCCCCCCCTCTCTTGTCGCAGCTTTACCTTTGTCTTTCCGATCTTCCTGTTCTACATTCTGTATTAACTTATTTTCCTTCCTCGGCTCCTTGGCATTCCTCTTAAACATATCTTCATAACGGATGTACTTCTCAACCTTCGGATACAACGCGTGCAGAGTGGTGACCTCGATTTTGGATACAGATTCGTGGACTCTAGTTCCCGGCTTCAATCAATGTTGGAAAGCAATGACTGCACTGTGCTCGTCCAGACTTTCCACCTTCAGAGTCTCCTCCTTGAATCTACATAGGAATTCCCTGAGCGTCTCACTGGACTTCTGTTTGACATTAAACAGATCCGCAATATCCACTACCCTCCTTTTCTGGTGAATGAAGTGGTCTACAAATGCCTGCTCCAATTCCTCGAACTTAGTCACACTCCGCGATGCCAACCGATAGTACCAGTCCGATGCTCCACCCTTCAAGCTGGCGAGAAACATCATGCATCGGAATCCATCATATCTGCTATCTTGCCACAGCGGCATCTGCTACCTGAAATGATGCAGGTGGTCCGCCGGATCGCACTTCCCGTCGTACCTCTCGAATCTTGGTTGCGTGAACCTCTTGGGCACCTCGGCGTTCCAGACTGCATCGGCTAATGGATTCTGATTGAGCCCAGCCACCACCTTCTTCACCACCCCTTGACTCTCCCTTTCTGCCACTCGATTCCTTTCTCGGTCTTTTTCAATCATCGCTTGGACCATCTCCAGTGTAATGCCTTCCCATGGATCACCTCTTGGCCGATGACGCGCTTCCTCATGCCTGCCTTCCACTTCACTGTTCTCTGGCTTTCTTATATCTTCCTCTCCCTGTATGGATCCTCTTTCTTTTCTTAGATTGTCATTCTCGTTTCTCAACCTCCCTATCTCCTCCTGCAACAGCCTGGTGGCTTCCCCCGCTACCTCTTGAACTTCCTCTTCCACCTCTTCTGTTTCTTCCATCTCCACGCTCATAGTCTCGTCTCCCACTCCCTCAGTCCTCACTTTTTTGGGTCTCCCTCTTGTTTTCTTCGCTACGATTGCCATCCTATTCCTTTTTCTTAACAATCACTTGAACGTAAACCTTCCTCGTTCATTTTCCCCACAGACGACACCAAATGTGTTGTCTAGAATTACAACCTCTAAACTCGTATCTCTCTTTTCTTTTCTCCCCCCTCCTCTCCTCTCTTTCCTCTTCTTTATATACCTCATAACTGCTTCTACTTCTCTAACTGCTCTCATCTCTTCTAACCGCTCTCCTATCACCATGATCGCCTTTCGTGTCCCACATTCACAAATCATCCACCTGTCTCCCAAGTCATCATGTCTTGACTATGGTGCTCCAACTCTTTCTTTCCCTATCCAGCAGCTCTCTTAGTGCTTAGACCTTCCGCTGACCCTCACGCCTTTTAGGATTCCGCGATCGTTATATGTTTCGCGGATTATCTCCTATGCTTGTTCTTCTTCTATTATGTTGCCTCGGTCCATAACACCTTCTGCCTTAGTAGTCATAAATTAGGCTAATACAAGTCCTGATCTTAAAAGATCGATCTCTTGGCATTCTAGTACACGCTGCCATCTAAATTGTTAGATAGCATGGTGATGTTCACCAACAGCACGTGCTCTTTAAGTTGAAGAAAAATATCATGCCCCTTGCTGTCGTCAAATGGTCCTAGTGATGTTTGACATCAATGATAATTGATAGAGCACACAATCAGAAACATCAAGCTTCGGTTTCGGACCACATTTTGCTGGCCCAAACCGAAACAAATGTTACATAGATATGTAACTTCCACTGTTCTAAAAATCGGCCTAGGCGGTCTTTAGGCGTTGCCCAACCAGTTTGCCTAGACCCAAATCGTTTATAAAATCGGTGGACCGACTAGGCGGGTCTAGACAGACCGATTAGGTGGGCTAGGCGGTCCAATCATTTTTTTTTTGAATGATTAAATGTCGAAAATTAAAGGCCCGTGTGGCTTAAGATTTGAATGAGTTTAAAAGACTAAAGTCTAATGTAAATTATATGTCACTATAATAAAGAATATGTTTTTATATGAAGTCGATATTCTTTAATTATTACGCATTTTTGTAATAAGTATTTTTGTTTGTGTTTATTTTTTGAATTATGGTAAATGATTTTCTTTATTTCTTATAATATAGGTGTGTATTACTATATATATTAAAGAAAAAGACCACCTAGTGCCTAGTCCGTCTAGGCACTGCCTAGAAGGCCTAGGCACTATGCGTTCTCCCACCGCCGGACTACCCCCCTAGTGTTTTAGAACACCGTAACTTCAATGTTTGGAAGTTTTCAATGATCGTGGTCCCTTACTTTATTGTTACAAAGATCGAATGAACTTCAATAAACGGTGTGCTCACGTAAGGCCCACCAAATTTGACTATAAAAGAGGCCCAGTAGGGGTTAGATAGACCCTTACATCTATCGTCCTTTCTTGGACATTTCTTCCTTAACACGTTTTAAGGGTTAGATAAACACTTATCTGCACTAGAATCTAAGGTTGATCTTACGTTCACAATAGGAATAGGAAGTACAAAATACTTACATTCCTGATTCATTCATTACAGGACTTACTAAGTAGTCTGCAACTTAATAGTCTCTTTATATTTGCACAAAATGCAAACAAAAAAACATAGATGACAGACTTGTTTCAGCGAAGTCATGCTGTTTCAACACAATCCATCATGTGCAAGAAAGAACGATAGCAGGGGAGAGAAACCAAATAGTCAATCCTCGAAAAGAATAGAACCCTTTGGGGGTTGACTTTTCCTGCTCCAGCAGTGAACCAGGCATACAGCATGCTGCAAAAAATCTTAACAGATCAATTTGACACAAAGCATAGAAAATTTACAAGTATATTCACTGCAATAAATTAGAGCAACCAGTTCAGGGAGGTGTTTTTGTTGGGGATTATACCAATACCAATCGGTTCCCCCACTACACAGATAACTTGTATGAACACACTTCAACTCCAGATAAATCTCAAATATCACAAACTACCTATACTAACATGCCCAACTCGCTAAACAACTATTAACAACGATAATAATGTAAAGCAAAAAAGCAAAACCACAACACAAAGATTTACCGTGGTTCGCCAATGATGTCTACTTCCACAAGAGCCGCCTAAATAAAGTGGGAAGGAAGATTACAATCTCTCCTTTTCAGTCTCTCACCTTACTAGATCATTCTTATCTCTTTACGTGGTTGTATCTCTCAGAAAGTACTACTCTCTTTGTTTTAGTCCGGATTCCAATCCTTCCGACTTGTTTTGGTTATGTTAGGTTAGGTTTTCCAAAACCTTGATTTTTGGTTTTATCTCCAAAACCAAATTCATGGGTACCGAAGCAAGGCCCACAAAAAATTATGCCTCGAGCGCTGGCGCTGCCTCCTCGAGCGCGAAGTCGCTACTGAAGACTGAAGCCGAGCGCTGGCGCTACTTCTTTGAGCTGGTCGCCTCTATGTTATCGAACTCGAGCGCTGGCGCTTTCTTGATGCGATGCCGAATTCGCTTTCTTTCCGGCTCCAGCCCTCTCCTCATGTGAGGGATAACTCAATAATCTCCCCCCCCAACAAATGAGGGGGATACCTCCATGCAATTGCCAAATCAATCAGAGGAGTGTGTCCGCCATTTCGCAATAGCACAACAAACATCAAACTTACCTTCGTAAGACTTTGGTCATCATATCCGACCCGCTCTTGTCGGTATGGATCTTCTCGATACACAAATGCTTGTCTTCGAAAGTACTTCTCTAATCCAATGATAACGCACGTGTATGTGCTTGATCTAGAATGAAAACTCGATTCTTGCTCAAGTGGATGGCGCCCGACCGTCACATAGAACTACAAACCGCTTTTTTAGCCCTAGTTCGTCAAGAACCTCTTCATCCATAGCAACTCTTTGCAACACTCGGTGGCTGCAATATACTTTCAGCTTCCGTGAGTGGAGAGGCAACACACTTTTGCAACTTAGATTGCCAAGAAACCGCCCCCCGCAAAAGTAACCGATAACCGAGGTGGACTTCATCGAAATCAACATCACCGCCATGTCCGTGATCGTAGCCCTTCAAGTAAGGGCTTACTTCCACCAAAACACAAACACGATTTGAAGTGCCTTTGAGATATCTCAATATCCACTTAACACCTTCCCAATGCTCTTTTTAATTCGATTTGATGAAATCGCTTACCACCCCAACGGGCGAAAAGCAATATCCGTCTAGTACACACCATGGCATACATCAAATCGCCCCATCATGGATGCATAAGGAATCTTTTCCATCCGACTCGCCATGCTCACCCTTAGGACACATCTCTTTGGTCATGCGGAACCGCCACCAAGCGATAACCGATCGGGTTTCGCTTTTGATCCATGTTGAATCTCTTCAACACCTTCAATGTAGCTTTCTTGAGAAAGCCACAACTTTCCACTCTTTTCTGTCACGAAAGTGATCCGCGATCCCAAGTATCTGTTTTGCTTGACCCAAATCCTTCATCTCAAAGGACTTACTCAACTCTTTCTTCAAATTTTGATATCTTGTTGATGTTTGGGCCAACTATCAACATATCATCCACATACAAAGAATAGCACAATGAAATCCCCATCCGAAATCTCCGAACAAACACACAATGATCTAAGCAGACTTCTTGTATCCTTGCTTCGCCATAAAGGAATCAAACTTTATGTACCAATCGCCTCGGTGCTTGTTTCAACCCATACAAGCTCTTTATCACCTTTGCATACTAGGTGCTCCTTTTGCCTTGACCTCAAACCCTCCTCACCGGGTCCATGTAGACATCTTCTTTAAGGTCTCCATGAAGAAAAGCTCGCCTTTAACATCTAGTCAGCTTCAACCTCTAGGTTCATACTTGCGGTCATACCCAATACCACCCTGATAGAAGTCATCTTCACTACAGAGAGAAGATCTCATCAAAGTCAATCCCTTTCCTTTGACCGAATCCCTTCACAACAAGGCGAAGCTTTATGCCTTGGGTGAGGATTGTTCTCCTCATGCTTGACTTTGTATATCCACTTATTCTTGAGAACTTTTCTCCCTGGGTTTTCAACTAACTCATAAGTGTGATTCTTATGCAAAGAATCCATCTCGTCCATGCATGGCCTTCAACCATTTTTCTTTGTCCTGCATTCCTTCAAGTGCCTCTTGATAGTACATAGGTTCTCCACCATCCGATAGTAGCACGCACGCATGTGGTGGATACCGGTTGAAGCTAGTCTCTCTCTGTCGGACCTCCTTGCCCCATCCGGCCGGTGCCTCGTGAGGATACACTTCGCTTTCTCTCGTGGTGGTTCATGCATCTCATCTCGCATCTTCTATACCAATAGGTTCTATCCCATCATGAGCAATAGATTCTCATCATGAGCTTCAAACTCATGGTTCTCGCATTCTCAATGCCTTCGCGACGCTCCACAAAAGAGGGAACTTCGGGTTCAATCAACAAGATCATTGGTGAAAGCCCGTAGCTTCTCACCCTCCTCAAAGTCTGCTATGGTTTGGTCTTCTAAGAACACAACATCTCGACTTCGATTACTTTCTTGTTAATCGGATCATAGAGTTTGTAACCAAACTTTTCATCTCCATAACCCGTAAAAATGCAATCGCTTGGCTTTGTCATCAAGCTTGATCTCTCATCCTTCTAATATGCACAAATGCCCCGCGACCCAAATACCCTCAAGTATCCATAATCAACATCTCTCGCCGACCATACTCTCTCGATAATCACTATTCGTAGGCTTTGTAACAGTTGATCACATGCACGGTCAGATTTATTGCTTCTACCCAAGAGTTTCTAGGTAGCTTAGAGTGAGATAGCATGCATCTCATCCTCTCTACAATGGTACGGTTCATTCTCTCTGCTATTCCATTCTCATCGTGTGTCTTGGGAACGGTCCGCTTCATGACGAATCCCATGACTCGCAATACTCTTCAAATGGCCCAATGTACTCACCCCCATTATCCGAAAGCTTAATACACTTCAACAACTTCCCAGCCTCTTTCCACCATGTCGTGGAATTTCTCAAACACGCCAAGTACTTCATCCTTGGTCTTCGACTATAGGCCCATATCTTTCTTGACGATCATCAATGAATGTCAAGAAGTAATGGCTCCCCCGTGGGACTTCACTCTCATAGGACCACATAAGTCCGTGTGCACTAGTTCAAGGATTGTCCTTTTCGTGAGATCGGAATCTTTGAAAGACACCCTGTGTTGCTTTCCTACCAAACAATGAGTACACGTATTTAAATGTGTACCTTTAATGTCCGGTACGGCCTTTTGCTTAGCAAGAACTTCCATCCCTTTTATGCCCATGTGACACGCCTCTTTGTGCCACGCCGTGAAGCTTTCTTCACACGATTCGCTTTCTTTACACAAACTAGCCCTGTGGTTTTGTAAAGAGAGCAAGTTTTCTTTCCTCCTCGGGGCTACAATGGAACCTCTGCGGGTTCCATACCCCGCTACCAAACGAAGTTTACAAAGCCATCGCCATCTAATTTCCCAAATTTAATTAGGCTTTAGCCGATGTCGTGGACATGTCTTACATCCTTGAGTGTCAAGGTGTAGCCGACATTGGTTTCTACATGAACATCTCCAATGCCTATAATCTTCGAGACACCATCATACCCATCCTCACTTCACCATATTCACCACAAACCGTAGTAGTGAAGAATCCCCTTGGCGGTGACGGATAGGATGCTCCTCAGATCTATCACCCACTCAGATCCCCGACATGAGGTACTAAGACAAAGACACACCACAACCGACATAATTCCCACTAGGTCGCCGACTAGTGCGGTAGTATCTCCCGCCAGTTTCCGCCTCCTCGCACCATGTCTTCATGTACACGCTTATTCTTCTCATCCCTTTCGTTCTCGCGACTCATATCCGGTGGCCTTTGGTGGCACAATAGTAACATTGCCTCTCTACCTTAGAGTTCTAGCTTCACCCCTAGATTTATTTCTTCTGTCATCACCTCTAGAACGATGGTTTTCTGCTTTTGAAACCCGCTTTCTCGTGAAAAGGACCTCTCGAGTGAGAAGAGTCGCTTCTTGCACTCCTTCTAGTCTCCTCATTCAACAAAGACGCGGTAGCCATCTCCATGGTAACAATTCCATCCTTGGCTGCTTCCATGTAGAAAACCGCTAATGTCTCCCAACTTTCGGTAGAGAGCCTAATAGAAACAAAGCCTCAACTTCGCCTCCCAAATTGATCTTCATCAAATGCATCCGATTGATGATATTCTCAGACTTCATTAAGATGCTCGACATTGAAAAACCTTCTTGGTACTTCGTGGTTCGCAAACTTCTTAACGACTAGCACTTTGTTTCCACCCGACTTCCTCTCATAAAGGTCTTCGAAGTTTCTTCCATAGATCAAGCGTCAGTCTTCTGGGCCACATGGTGAAAGACACCGCCGCCAATCCATCGTCCGAATGTATCCAATCGCTTTTCAAGCTTTTTCCACTCAAATTTCATCGGGCCTTTTCTCGGTTTTACTCCCTCATTCTCAATGGAAGTGCCAAGTCCTTGCAAAGATAGCAAGTCTTCCATCTTGGCTTTCCGGATGGTGTAGTTTTTCCTATTCAGACTCATCATGCGAAAGTTTCACGAATGGTCCATCTCTACAAGTTATTTAACCTCAAATCTTCTCTCGTGAATTTCAAAACACCTTCCTCGAAAGATTCGATAACACCCTAGGTTATTCTAACCAAGGCTCGATACCACTTGTCTTATACCAATACCAATCGGTTCCCCCACTACACGATAACTTGTATGAACACACTTCAACTCCGAATAAATCTCAAATATCACAAACTACCTATACTAACATGCCCAACTCGTTAAACAACTATTAACAACAATAATAATGTAAAGCAAGAAAAGCAAACCACAACACAAAGATTTACCGTGGTTCGCCAATGATGCCTAACAAGAGCCAGCAATAAAGGGGAAGGAAGATTAAATCCAAATTTCCCTTCACCTTACTAGATCACTCTCTTTTTGCTGTGGTCAGATCTCTCAGAAAGGTACCCTTTTTGTTTTAGTCCGATTCCAATCCTTCCGACTTTTTTGGTTATGTTAGGTTAGGTTTTCCAAAACCTTGATTTTGGTTTTATCTCCAAAACCAAATTCAAGGGTACCGTAGCAAGGCCCACAAAATTATGCTGCAAAAAATCTTAACAAGACTCAATTTGACACAAAGCATAGACTTTGAGCTGGTCGCCCTATGTTACTCGAACTCGAATATTCACTGCAATACTTGTGCGATTAGAGCAACCAGTTCAGGGATAACTCCAACAGTTTTCAGTCATGGAAGCAGTTTCTAACATTAGTAGCTAGGCGTTTCTGACAGGAGAATGTAAGCGTGTACGGTGGATATGTTTTGGCAGAATCATGGCTGATATTCGTTTTTTAGAACATGAAATAGAGGCTAGAGGTGTGGAGGATACTCCTCGAAATATTTGAGGTTTTAATGCTCCTTTAGGGTGGATCTCTAGTATTCTTCAAGTAATGCCTTGGGGAAATCTGGTGGGCATGAATCCGGTCCTAAATCAGGGACTGGTCGAACAGGCCCTTAGTAGGAACCGGTGACCAATGAGACCTTTAATCTGAATGAAAATCTATCTGAAATTTTAAGAAGAAAAAAGAAAAGCTAGACTTTTGTTGCCTAGATCACCCTTTAGATCTCTCCCTTCGACATCTCCCGAAATCTCTCTCCCTTTGTGGCGTAGTGGAAGTGTTGAATTGAAGATCCGTCTGACAATTCGATAATCACCCTTGAATTTACAAGGATCGTCTTGAAAACATCAAGAAGAATAACAAGTTTTTGGAATTTTATTGACAATAGAATAGCTTCATTACCAGGGACATTTCGAAGTCTATTATAGATTGCATTTAGAAGTAGATAGCTATAACTACCAATAATTAATAATTTATAGTAACGCAAATTTTATTAGAAATCAGTCTGTAAATAACTGAATTCTACTTGGTTTCGTTCAGTCTTATCGTACATCAGAAAGACTGGAAGGAGATCTTGGACGTTGAAGCTCTTAGAAATATAGCCAAGTCAGCTGGGAGATCAACAATGTATGCATTGTCATTGATCTTTTTAAGAATAGGAATTGGACCAATCTTCTTAGCCTTGAGCTTGTTGCAAGTGTCATTGAAATTCTTTCATTTGGTAGCTAGATGACCCACAATTAAGTCACCTACCTCGAAAGTGATAAGCCTTTGATGGTTGTCTGTATTGGTTTATACTTTGTATTAGCCTTGTTCAAACTTGTTTTTACTTCTTCATGAAGTCATACAATCTTCTCCATAAACATATATAGAAACACTTTGCCCAAGAACTTTAGGCAAAGGAACCACACTACACCAGATTTAAAAAAAAAAGACAAACCTACCGACGTTTTTGTTTTGTCTTTTTGTGAGCACGCCCACCACGTGTCGTTGAACTCACCCTAAGCGTCGGATCAAGAAAAAGGGTCTAAAAAAAAAACCTGTTTCGTTCTCATCATCGATCCTCAAAATCACTCTCAAAATCACTGCTCTCAAAATCTCTCAAAATCACTGCTCTCAAAATCTCTGCTCTCAAAATCACTCTCAAAATCTTCATAATATTTGATCGATCCTCTCAAATCACTCTCTTCAAAGAAAATCTACAATCTCTTTATCAAATCTACAATCTCTTCGTGTAATTTCAATTATTTCTTTATCAAATCTACAATCTCTTTATCAAATCTAAGCGATTTCGTTTTAGATTTTAACGCTTTTTAATCCGGCCTATGATTAATTCATATAATCTTTAAACATGTAATCGATTCAAATTAGTTAAACAGAGTAGTATTGTAATCGGTTCAAATTAGTGATTCATTGATTTGTCACCGGTTTTATGTTTGGTAATGAAACCTAGAAATCTCTCGAATCAACATTGTGATGATATTGTTTAGTATTATTTGTTTCGCCATGCCATACTCGGTTTTCACTTTTAATAGTTACTTAAATTGAAATTGATATTCTTCTATTTCGGATAGCGAAGAATCTTTGAATCGACTAAAGAGCTCATTAGTGGCCCCAAGCATCATTTGTTTAAGATCTACTTCCGAGTTACCGAAAACATACAAACTATTTTGTATATAGACCGCAGCAGAACTGAGCGTTTCTAGGTAATGCGATCAATTTAACTTCTTGTCACATTCAGATCGAAGTTTTACGTGTTTTACATTCATCTTAAGGATCGATCGCAGATATCCGTTTTCTCCGTGTGTGGTAAAAGTTTAAGTTTAAGGACGTGCTACAAAAATAATGCACCACCACAATAATGCCAAGATCGTGACTTTGGCATCTAATAGAGTGTAGTTGTGCTAGATCATATAGTTTGTTGGTCTCCTTGATGTCCCTGTTCAAGATTTATCGAGAAACTATAACTACTTATGTGTTTTAACAAGAGAGTATGTGTTTTAAGACATATGTTAGGATGATTTATCGTAATAAATAGTACCCCTTCTTTACTTTGTTATTGCTATGCTTCTTTACAATTGCATATATGTTTCTAGACTTCTAGTTAGGCATTCTCTATTCGCTACCAATATCGATAAGCTGGGTAGGGGTTCTCTGAAAGCCAAAAAAGAAATTGTGTATCTCCATATCTAGGCCTTAAACCCCTATGAAAAATTACGGTCCTTGTAGGCATCAGAAGCTAGTCGTTGGCCGCCAAGTTCATTGTATAATTGGCAGTCTTGAATCGCCACCATGTTCTTAGGTATTGTGTCTCTTAAGTTTTCCCAAAGTTCCAACTCAATAGAGACCAATTCTAAAGAACAAGTCCAACATAACCCTATATGTGCTTAGAACTGAACTACAACCCAACATACAAAGCCCTATCCATTCCTTGATTTGAAAGACCACTCTTTTAAACTCTTGAGCTAAGCTTTTCTCAATATCCCATATATCCCGAACCTCCAATTAAATACATGTGGATTCAGGCCCATAACTTCAAGGGATCACCTCTATAACCTAACAAAGGAAAAACAAGATCAAAGACTGAAGTTTACTTTGTTAAACATCTTTAGGCTAAAGAAATAGATAAGACCCTACCAATGATTTTAATTTGTTTTCTTTCTTCCGATGAGACTCACCAATTTAAAGACGTAGATTCATTCATTCATGTTCATGATTACATGTTCCACCAAATGTGACATGTCAACAACTTTGTTAATCTACTGATTTTTAAGTTACTATATAGGCTGATTTGTTGGTGAATGTTATACCGTCCAAAGTTGAAAGTAACAAAGTTCCTTTTCGGTTCTTTTTTTAGGGTGTGTTTCATAGATAAAAAAAGGCCTGGGCTAGAATATCCTTGTAGGGATGAGGGATCCAACGGTCCGAAAATCAAAAACAAAAATGAAAAGAGAGAATGTGAGTTTGTTTTTGATTTTCGAACCGTTGGATCACACATCCAACAGTCTTGGATCTCGTCCCTATGAGGATATCCTCGGGGTAGACGAACTCAAAAAAAAATTGTTTGGAAAGTATGTTTTTGAAAAATAGCACCTAAAAACATTTTTTTTTTTTTCTGAATCACTATGGACTTATTGTATATTTGTATATATTAGCCACTATCGATCTTCTTCTTTCTCGATAACTGTATTTTGACCAACAATGAGATTCAGTTGTCACGCTTGTAACGGCACACATAGTGATCTTATTATACACAATGAGGATTTTTGAATGAGCATCTTGAAAATTTCATGAGTTTTAAATGGATAATGAAGACTTATTATTTTGTTTTTAGTTATTGATTGTTCATAATGTTGTGAAATAATATGTATTTATCTACATATTGCATTAAGTAGGGATGAGTTTGTCACGCCCGCATTGTGGAGTGGATGAAGGAATCGAGTGGGGAGTGATGCATATCTAGATGGAATCGAATCATTCCTTGAATTCATGAGGGATAGTTTAGGAAAAGGAACTTGGTCTTCTTGTCCGTGTGCCAAGTGTTGCAATGTTCGTGGAATGGTTGATCTAAAACCATTTTTGTTCATTTGGTTCGTTATGGATTTGACGAAGTCTTACACTACATGGTATTTTCATGGGGAGTCATTTGTAAACAATGTTGGGAATTTTGAACCTTTTGGTTCATCCTCTCATAACTCTCCCAAGATACCCATCCTCAAGAAATTAACTTTGTGAATGAAGAGCGTAGGATCATCCAACTTGATGATTTGGATGAATGCG
Source organism: Coptis chinensis (assembly GCF_015680905.1). Taxonomy (NCBI): domain Eukaryota; kingdom Viridiplantae; phylum Streptophyta; class Magnoliopsida; order Ranunculales; family Ranunculaceae; genus Coptis; species Coptis chinensis. The sequence goes on from NC_141462.1 coordinate 94,482,595, forward strand.
TAGATAAGATTAGTTCGATGAAGATTTCAATGCGGATGAGATAAGTTCGATGAGATTAGTTCGATGAAAATGTGGATGCCGATTGCCATAATGAACAATGTAACCAAAATCCAGTTAATTTAAAAAAGGAGATGAAGTTCAATAATTTGTGGGAGGATGTGAAGAGACCAATATATTCCTCATGCATAAGAAAAGACTAAGTTATCGATTATACTGAGAGTTGATGAACCTCAAGACAAAACATCGCTGGTCCGATAATAGCTTCACAGTAATTATTGGATACGCCTAAGAGATATTCTTCCCGAAGATAATACATTGCCTCTGTCAGATATGAGGCTAAAGGGCTGATTAAATCTTTAGGTATGGACTATGAAACAATCGATGCATGTCCCAATAATTGCATTTTGTATTGGAAAACACTTGAAGCTCTTCAAGAGTGTCCTAAATGTGGTGTGAGCAGATGGAAGAATGTTGAAGCCGCTTGATCTTCTGTGACAAGAAAAAGGCTAAACCCGCACCCAAAGAAAAGTCTTGAGATACTTCCCATTAATACCTAGGTTACAAAGATTGTATAGGTAAGGCTTTGGCTTCAATACTTGTACGTTATCGCATTTAATTCTTACCCTTTGAATCAATCAGTTTTTAATGAAATATATGTATATATTTTTTTTTTAGTGTTCCATGGATTGCAGAGAACATGAGCTACTTCTGCATGCAGTAATAGTCTAGTTGATTGAGTTTTGGGGAGCACTTCATTTTTTCGGTTGACACAGGTTGTAGATTGTGTACATATAATTGAGTAGGACTTAAATTTATGGTCATCGTGATATATATAATAGTTTGGAACGGTGTTGAAGACAACGGCAGGACTTGTAGCCATCGCCATCCAACCAAATGGTCTTTGGTTAGGGGATAAGCTTAGGATCCTCAAATGGTAGGGATCATCTCGGTATGGGGATGATGCATTTACAGCAATGTCCTCCAAATCCATCCTCAACAATTCCTTTTGTTGTATGAAGTCCGATAGGAACCTTTTCCAAATTCAAGAACACCTTCCTTTTACTTCTTACTTCCCTCCCCTCAATGACAAGTTGCACAATTTTCTTTCAGATTTTAACAAGCGCAGTTTCTTTTCGGATGTTGTTGTCACTAGTGTTTTGTTCTTTTCAGGCCTCGGGCATTTAAAGAGTTCTGTTTTTAAAGAAATCTTATTATCCGCTTTTTTAGGTTGAGGGGAAGTCGAGGATGGAGAATTCCATCAAGATCCGATGTATCTTAAAAGCAATTGGTACTAGAAGAATACACTATTTTCTGTTTTGTTTCTATGGATGGATATCCCGAACTTAGTACCATTTAACCACTAAATGTTTTGGTTGAGTTTTCTGTTTTGAGTTTTCTGTTGTAAAAGTACTAAAAGAAGCTGCGATGGTTTGTTAGTAGGAGCCGAAAGTAACTTCTTGATGGGAACCTTTAACTGCTGCTATTAGGGCCGAGAGTCATTTGAGTAGGCTATAAAATTGTTTCTATTAGCCATTTGATGATGGATGAGAACTGGGCTTTGTCTATTACTGCACGCTTCAAATTTGTTATTACTGATGTCTGTTTATTACTGATGCTCTACAGAACTGTAGGGGCATTTTTTGGCCCTGATTCAGCCTTTTTAAAAAAATAAATGAAAAAAAAAAGACACTTGTCAAGTGTTGTAGAAAAAAAAAGACTGCAAAAAAAAAGGGTCACCATACGACACCCAAAAGTGTCTTTTTTTTGGAAAAACGACATCCAAAAGTGTCTTTTTTCAACAGATATGGTGTAGTGCCAAATCAACGTGTTTTGGAACTATGGTGGTGGTGGATTGCTTTTTAGATCAGAATGTTAAAAGTGGGGCTCTGATACCAATTGATGCGGAACAAACAGAAAAAGAGATAAAAGAATAGGGAGATCCTAAAAAAGATAATAGATTTAAAGAAGAAGAAGATTGAATCTATATAATTGTACAAGTTGAGAGAGAAAAGTATATTAGGTTTTTGAAGATTTGATAATTGAATTTGTTAAACTAAACTACAATGGCCTAATAAACCTTACTTGACAACCAAGAAATCTAAACTTCTAAATCTAACTAAATTCTTAAAAGAAAATACTAAATATTCTAAATTTCTAATTAAAAATAATTCTAATTTCAAGATTGGAAAAAATAGTGACAATAATCTTAGCACTAGAAAGTAAACATGTGCATACGCACATGCTCTTTTAAAAACTTGCTCAACAATCATAACTATACATATATAAATTTTCTAACAAATCGTGATTCTTGTTTTCGTCATTAATCCATTTTAATTTTCTAACAAATTATTTTAATCAAATCTTAAAAATCCGTTTTAATTTATCAATAAATTGTTTTAATTAAGTTTCAAAACCCCGTTTTTTAATTGGGGGAGGGACCTCGTTTTAATTTACAAGTGTGATTCTCGTTTTTAATAAGAGAAGGATTTCCATTTTAATTAGAAGTGATAGATTTTTTTTTTCAATATGGATAAATTCTCATTATAATAGGAGAAGGATTCCCGTTTTAATAAGAAATGCTAGAATTTCTCTTTTCAATAGAAAAGAAATTTTCGTTTTAATAGGAGTCGATGACGTGAAATTTTAAGAGAGCTTCAAAAATTCCCCTATGAGAGTTTTAATATTAATATATAAATAAACGGAGGAATGCTAGTGCAAGAAAGAGATGCCAATAATCCTTCATCTGGAATGGAGACTTCCCAGTGGAGAGATTAGCAACATTGTTACAAGTGAGGTCATTGTTATAAGGGAAGTCAGCTTGACGCTAGGGGTGTGTTTCGGCCAAATCGGATTGGAATATGGGCGCTCGGTTTCAAATTTTTCGGAACCTGATATGTTGTGCCGAATCCGATCCGATTTTCTTTTGAAATTTTTGGAAAATAGATAATCGGAATGAAAATTGGAATTCGGAAAAAAATAAAATAAAAATTGGATAATTTGGATAAAAATCGAAAATTATTGAAAATTCAAATATCTTAACATTAAATCTATTATATAACTTGTACAATAAACACTTATTCCAAGGTTTTTAGTTCGTTTGTACTATATATTAATTAATGCAAGTTAATCCACTGTAAATGGGAAAAAAATGGGGTTATATTAAAACAATTCTAATTACATTAGAATTTTAGATATATTATATGTATTTTCAAAAAATAATTCGGAAAAATCAAATCGGATATGCATTGGCGGATTCAAATCGCAAAAAATCGGAATTTCAGAAAGCATCCAAAGGCAATTAGTGGTGGAACATTGGTCGGGTTAGCTCAAGCTCGATGGACTAAAACCCGACTTTTGTTGGTCCTGGGCTAACATGTTAGATCCGTGGTCCGGGCTTGATTTTGTAAAATCAAAACCCAACTTGGTTTTGGGTTGGGCTCGGGTTAGAATATAAAAAAACCAAAAAAACCCGAACCCGTGTGCATATATGTATATATATCTTTCAATCATTCTATTTTTGTAAAAATAAGGTTGAGAATATCTATTTTAGAGAGAATAATGTAATCAACAAGATTAATTTCCCTTTCAAACAATCAAATCTCTTTTATTTAATTAGAAGATTTCAATTTTAGTGTTTTTTATCTTATAATTCCAAAAAAAACCCCGAGAAGTTTGACCAACCTGACATAACCTGAATTGCTCAGGCTAGGGCTTGGGCTTGGTCTCGGGCTCGGGTTGGGCTCGAGTTATGCTTCAACCTGACCCAATCCACTCAAGTTCCACCCCTAAAGGCAATCCGAATTTAAATTGGATTTTTGGGCAATCTGATTTTCTGAAATCGAACGAGTAATATTGATGATCTAGGGGTGCCAATGGGTACCCGATTACCCAGAACCGAAACCGAAACCAAATGTTCCGATTCTGGGTCTTAAAAAATTAGACCCATTTAAAACGGGTCATTACGAACCGAAACCGTAGAACCGAATAGTAAAAACCCGTGGGTACATACCCCGAACCGAAACCGGAACCAATTATTATGATTTCAATATATAAAATTTAGTATTATATTACATTTAGGATAATCAAACTCATACATTATAATATAAAAAATATTTTTTTATATGTAAAAGTATATTAAATATATATAACATAATAGTGAATGTGTGTTGTTAAATGTATATTTTATAGCAATATATTAAACAAATGTATTATAGATGTTAATAATAATGTCAACGTGTATATTATGAATTAACTAATACATTTTATATTTATTAACTTATGCATGTGTATATTTAAATAGGATACACATGCTTGATATATTGTGGTACACACATTTATTATAAACCAATATGTAGTGTTCATGTTAAAAATTAGTGATGAGATGTAATTGTAAGACGCATGTACTCCCATGTTCGATTTAAAATGCGAGTTATACACGTGTACAAATATATGTGTATACACATAAAATATATCAAGGTAACAAATATATGTTATTGCACGTGTACATGATTGAGTTAATATAAGGAAACAAATATATGTGTATGCACGTAAAAAAAAATCAAATTTTTGGGGTTAGCTATTTGATTATTTTAATTTATATATCAAAACTTAAAATTATCACATGAATGGTAAATGTTTTAACTTGTATGATTTATATGTGTTCATAAATTGATGTAAATATGAATATATGATTGTTGATACATCAGTAATTATACATAAAATATTATCATGTAGGAAAAGAAAAAAATAAAAATAAAAATAAAAACAAATTTTAGTGTTTAAATGATTGAAATTGTTTAATAATCATAATAAATAATAAAGACCCGAATTAGAACCGAAATCGATAAAAAAAACCGTGGGTTTTGATGGTTTTGGGTTGGGTTCTATAATTCTCGTACTAAAACCGTTGAGAACCAAAACCAATAGAATCGCAAATGGTAAAACCCAAACTGAAACCGCTAAAACCTGACCCAAAACTGACCCGTTAGCACCTGTAGCTGAATTCGAAAAATTGTCAGATCGAAATTCCAAAAAATCAGAATTTCTGGGAAAAGTGGCACCCCTAGCTTGAGCACATGACTTGTCCCTATTGTTTTGGTTTCCCTCTTGAAAGTGACCGGTGTTCATAGTTTGCTCGTCTATTTGGGGTTGATAGAGGTACTTGCTATGGGCACAACCTATTTTGTGTTGGGCGGACCCCAATATATTTTTTTTTTCAAATTTGCCATTGACCAAAAATTTAGTAATTTGTGTTGGGCACCCACCCCTGAACTAAATACAAGTAACATGGAGCCAACCTGTTTAGCCTTTCTTCTTCATTTCTAATACCTAATCTCTAAACTATACCCTAAGTCCTAAACTTCGAAACAGTTAAATGGAAGACCCAAGCTTTTTAGAACACGAAGATGAACCATTTAATGAACACATGAGAGAAAATGAAGAAGAGAGAGAGGAATGGAAGATGACCAAACGAGGGAAAATATTCAAAGTGAAGAAGTTGCAATGGGAAGTGAAGTCGAAGATGATACGGAGATGGGAAGAAATTCTCGAGGACATAAGGTAAATCTAACTAGATTTTTAGATTTTTCGTTCGTGCATGTGTTTCACCCGAGTCCCCAATGACCTCACCACATCGAAATTGGGCATCTTGAACGACCCGGTCACATCGATAGGTATAAGTCCCAAACGACCCATCTACATCAATTAACTTCAGTTCTAAACGATATGACCACATCGAATTGGATGAGTCCCAAACGACCTAGTCACCTCAAATGTGTTAAGATTATATTTGATGCTTAGAATCTTAAAGTCTATGGTCTTTGATCCTTAGGCCTTGAGGCACTCGCATTTCTGCAAGTACGCTTGTTCTGAGGAAGTCCCTGAGCTACAAGACATGGAAGGCCCAGTTGAAGGTTCATATGTTAAACTATATTGACTCTGTATATAATATTTCCCAATGGACAATCAGAACAATATATAGGAAAGAGGAATAATGAAAATTATTACGTGTTGCTTATCTGTTGGAAATTGGACTATCAACAGGTGGATTTAGTGTTGCCTTTGATCCGCTTGACGGATCTAGCATTGTCGATACAAATTTTATCGTGGGTACCATTTTTGGAGTTTGGCTTGGAGATAAGTTAACTGGTGTAACTGGAAGAGATCAAGTGGCTGCAGCCATGGGGATCTATGGTCCACGTACAACTTATGTTCTTGTTGTCAAAGGCTTCCCAGGGACACATGATCGAGTTCTGTTACATGTGTCTAGTACGTATCCATGTTGTGAGTAATAGTTGGTTAATGAGTTTGTAGTTGAATAAGTCTGATAGGGGTCATGTAGTGGATAAGTCTATAGTAATTTAGAGAAGTCATGTTAGTGGAGTCTGGTATATATTTCTGTTGAGAGTCATCTCCTATTTTTTGGGGATAGTCAGTTGTAACTCTTCCTATTTAAAGGATCACGTGAATAAACAAGAGAAGAATTGATTATTTGAAAACAGACTTGTGCTGTAGAGGTCAAAGGCTCCTCCATTAACCTTACTTCATCACCTTCTTCTCCATTAACTCTTCCATTTTAATTGTAGTTTCATTTACAATCTAGTTTGATCGTAACAAGTGGTATCAAGAGCCAGGCATGGAACAAAGGGTTGAAAATGTGGAGAAAACCATGGAGACACCTGCTTATGAGCAAAAGGAGATCTTGAACCAGCTTATCGAGATGTCTAATCGATTTAATGCATGTGTGGATCTGTTGGCTAGTTATCCTGTTTATGAAGCTGCTGAAAACTCAAGAAACACTAGGCGTACCAATAGAGGACGTAATGGTGGTAGCGGTGCTCATAATTCTACTTGCTCAATGGTGCCAAAAACCGTGAAAATTAATTTTCCACATTTTGGCAGTGAAGAAGATCCCACAAGTTTTCTATGCAGGGCGGAATAGTTATTCGACCTCCATGACATACCAATGAATGATCGTGTTTCACTGGCCTCTTTCCATTTTGAAGGAGATGCACAATTGTGGTATCAATTGCTGAAACAAGAGATGGTGTTTGTCTCTTGGGATGACTTCAAGGAAGGGCTTCAGAATTGATACGGTCCTAATCCGTTTCTCGACTTTTTTTGGAGAGCTTACCAAGTTGCAACAGATGGGGATAGTGCAAGAATACCAAGCAAGTTTTGAGAAGCTATTAGCCAAAGTTGGGCGTCTTCCATAGACATAACAAGTTGGTTGTTTCGTCAGTGGGTTCTGCGACACAATTCGCACTGATGTGCAAGCGGCAAAACCCCCGACTTTATCAGTGGCTATTGGTTTGGCTCGCTTATATGAATCAAGGAATGTATCTTAAAAGAACAACATGGACGCTGCAGTATCTGTTCTCCCCAATACCAAGGAACCTTGCCAATCTTCAAGTCTAATAATCAAGAAGCTCTCTCCAACCAAACTGCAGGAGCGGAGCACTAAGGGCCCATGCTACAATTGTAATGAAAAATAACACCCGGGGCATCATTGTAAAAAGTTGTTCTTGCTTGAAGTTTGCAACAGTGAGGATGACAACGACATCGATATGTGTGAGGACGAAGGGTGTACTTGAGTTATTGGCTGTTGATCTTTAGTTGCCCTTGAGGACAAGGGTTTTTCTTAAGGGAAGGGAGTTGTTACATGTGTCTAGTACGTGTCCATGTTATGAGTAATAGTTGGTTAATGAGTTCGTAGTTGAATAAGTCTTATAGGGGTCATGTAGTGGATAAGTTTATAGTAGTATAGAGAAGTCATGTTAGTGGAGTCGTGGTATATATTTCTATTGAGAGTCATCTCCTATTTCTTGGGGATAGTCAGTTGTAACTTATAACACCCCATCTTTTTATTTTGTTTTCCAAGTAAAATATTAATAATAATAATAATAATAATAATAAATAATAATAATAGATAAAACTAAATATATAATAACTATCAGCTTAGGGATAAAAGTCCCGTAAGTAATAGATAAGTGTTGTCTTTGTTTTTCGATGAGTTTTTTTAAAACTAATAAAAAAAAAAGTTTTCTCACGTAGAGTTTTTGAGGGAAAAACACAGCGAGAGTTTTAGAAAAAAATGGAGTTTTACTGAAAAGGTTTTGAACGAGGAAGATCGTCTTTTCGCGCGACAGTCGACGTCGGTCTTTCGGGGTTTTTCGCTTTCGGAAAGCTGTTCGGTTTATAAACAGTGAGTAGTCGGACGATGTTTTTAAATATTATTTGTTTTCTGCTAATCATATCCGTAATACTGGTTTCTTGTTTTGATTATCTTGTAACTCTGTTAATGGTGTCGACTGTTAGATACCCTTTTGAAATACTACAGTAAATAAAACTATGACGAATTTGAGCATTGAACTGACGAAGTCTTGACACCGGTTGTTAATGGTGTCGCCATCAGCACCAAATCGTCCTATTATTTGTTGTGTTTGAATTATGTGTTTATTTGATTTGTGGTGATGTTGAACTGTTGTGGTTATAATTGGTGATGTTTGGTTGTGTGGTGAAGTGTTGGGTTTTGAAGTGGTGTTTGGTTTGATTGGGTGCTAGAGAATGTGGGGGGAAGCTTTTACAGAGCATTAATGGCGTTGATCCGAGTTTTTCACAGTATAATGGAATCACGATTTGTTGGTATAGGTGTTTAGGGGTTTTCTCAAGGAACCCAACCGCTGGGTTCAATATGGGTGGCGAGTGATGGCCGGTGGTGGCTGTGGTACGGTGGTGGAGGCGCTGTGAGGGGAAGAAGATGACCAACGATTTCTTTTTCTGTTGGGCTTGGGCCGAACCATTCCTATTGTGGTTTGGGTAGAACCAACTCATCTTGTTGAATTGCCAATGGTGGCTGGAGGTGGAGGAGAGGTGTTGTGAGGAAGAAGATGAACAGTGAATTTCGATTTGGGCTTGGGCCAAATCGTAGGTGGGCATATGTGTTTTTTTAAATTTTAGATTTTCATTTTGGACTTAAGTTTAGACTTTGGGCCTTAGGCTTTGGGCTTTTGGGTTAGAGGAGTTTAGGTCTGGTTGACTGCTGTTGACCATTGGTAGGTTGACTTTGACTGTTGACCATGGGCAGGTTGACTTTGACTGTTGACCAGGGTTGACTTTGACCAGTTGACCCAGTTTGACTTTTAAATCGGATTATGATTCAGTCTATTAGGATAGGTCTAGGGCTATTAACATGCTTGGATAAGACCTTTATATATACGTGTGTACGTGTATTAACTACTATGTGATATTTCAGTTTTATATACGACGCTATGACACTTAGACATCCATGTAATTAATAATGCGTAAACCAAAAATACAAGAAACAAGATACTCCTTCGTTCTCTGAAATAATATATGCAATAAAGTTCAATAATGCGTAAACAAATTTACCGCACCCTTTTAGAACTCTCCACGCCTCAAGTTTTGGAAATGAGTTTTATGATTGATGATGTCATATGTTAGGTGGGCATTTATGGAAATGGCCCGTTAGCGTTATAAATAGGGTATTCATTGAATGTGTCATGAATGACCTGATTGTTTGGACTGCCCAAGAGAGGAACTAAGGTATTCACCTTGCGGGTTAGTTGTATTTCTTGAGTGTACGGGAATGTAGGGTTGGGTATTCCTTGAATGTGGCGGGAATGACCCAAGGCATTTATTGAATGTGCCATGAATGGCCCGTTAGTGATATGATAGGTATTCCTTGAATGTGGCGGAAATGACCTAAGGTATTCATTGAATGTGCCATGAATGACTTGAGTTTTATGCCCAAAGAGGTTGTGAAATATGTGTATGAAAGCCCAGAGATGGCTATGATATTGTGGTATTCGGTGGGAGAGAGGCACACAGAAATGTGTGATTTGGCAAATGTGTGGAGTGCAAATCATGGAGTAGGTACTAAAGGGTGGGTGTATAAGAAAAGTAATTGATTAATTGATAAGAGAAATTGATTTAATTATGCGAGTGTGTTTGGGCTTACATTTGAATACCTATAGGATATCTACATATGTTATATAAGATTTCTAACTTTCTTTTGCAGGAGGGTAGGACTTAATAATATTTTGTGCAGGGACGCGGTCCTACCCTAATACAGTAGTGGATATCGATAAGTTTTAGTTCAATTACTTAATTATTAAAACAAGTTATTATAACGAGTTAATAAGATGGGAGTCTTGCTTGGGAAGAAACTATGCCGGCTTGAAATGACAGAACTACCTGTCTTCCATGTTGAGAATGATTATTTTATGATATATTTAAAGTGTTAGTTGGATAAGTAAAGATTGAAAATGTTTATATGTGGTTAGTCTACTCATACCAACAAATTCCATTTTGTTGACCCATGTTTGCTTTGTTTTGGCAACGTGGGTGTGTTCTTGGGAACATAGGTGAAAGGCAATGGAACCGCAGCGTGTGATTTTGATTCTTGCCTGGAGTAGTCCGTTAGTTCTTTTATTAGGTTTGATTCTTATTAGAAGGATGTAATAATGTAGTTTACTTTTTAGCATGACAAGAGAACAGGGTAGTGAGGAATTTTATTCAGAGAGTTTGTTTGAGGTTTTATTTGGACGGAAGATAGTTTAATAAAGTGATGGTGGAAAAATTATGGGGATTGTGCAGTTTAAGTTGATTCTTTTATGATATGGTTGTTAGGGTTTTGTATGTGTTGTATCCACCCCGTCATAGTCTGGGTTTTTAAACAAGTGAACATAATGATGTTTGAGATATTTATATTTCAAATATTCACTTTGTTATTGTTTAGAAATTCGGGCTGTGACATTTTTGGTATCAGAGCCTAGGTTAGTTTAGATTGAGAAAGTCTAAGTGATCCACGGATGTGGAATATGGGTTATAGTGTTGAGAGTTTTGGATATATATGAATATTAACGGGAGTTTTGTTTGAACTGTAGATCATGGTTGAGACACGTAATAGTAATACTACTGGACCTGCAGTGACCACTCCAGTACAGACGTCAGGAGGACAATTGAATCAATTGTTGCAGGCTATGCAGAATAACCATCCAATTCAGGGAGATCCTTTTGCTAAGTGTAATAAGGAGTTTGGTACTCTTGGTGGGCGTGACTTCTTTCACCGTGTTGGAATCACGATTATAACGAGTCTTGATTCAAAGTTGTGAAAATGTATTTGAGCATATGCAGCCTTTTACCGAGGTTCGGCGAGGAGTTGGCAGCCACCAACTTGATGATGACGCTAGGGTTTTGGTGGCAAGCTCTCAACCCTAGTCCGACACTAGAACTTTGACTTGGGAGGACTTCAAGGTTAGATTTGAGAGTAAGTTCATTCCGAGGCATAAAGAGCAATTGACTCAACAATTCTCTCGAGTTGACTCAAGACGGAAGTCCGTGGATCGGTATGTGACCAAGTTTAATCGATTATCGAGGTTTGCTCCCTATCTTGTGGATAATCGACAAGAAGAAAACCAAAAGTTCATACGTGGGTTAGAGAGTCACTTGTCCAGCAAGTTGATTCCTTTTGACGGGGACACTTTTGATCGTGTGTTGGATTTGGCATTGAGATATGAGGAGCAGAATGCAGCCCTAAAAGAGTCGAGGGGGAAGAGGAAGTTTGGTGAGATACCAGTTGTTGGTCCTAGGCCTTTTGAGAGCAGGCAGCCGAATAGGTTTAGGCCTTATGATATTGCTCAGAGGGGTCCGTTTCAGAGACCACCATCCCAGGGGTTTCAGGGAGGATTTCATCCGTAGGGTGTATTCTGACCCCAGGGAGGATTTGCACATTAGGGTGGTTATAGGCCACCGGGGCAGCCTGGAGGCTATAGACCTTAGGGGAATCGATGGCGAGGCGGGTCCCCAAAATTCAAAGTCGAGCTCCGCTCTTCCATTATCGACGAAGAAGATTACTTTTACTTTTACACAAAGACCGGCCGAGCCATAGTTCCCGTTGAAAGGGCTTGGGAGTGTAAGCAGTGGGTCATTTATCTCGTTATTGCCCTACCAAGGGGTGGTAATCGGCACCGGCACATAGCTCGTGCTAGAGCCTATCAGCCTATGCCAGGACATGGGAATGTTGAAGGTACCTTTAGTTCATCTCAGCTTTTATTCAGAGTTTTGTTTAATTCGGGTGCTTCACATTCCTTTATATCTCGTCAGTATGTTGAGAAAGAAAGTTTTAAAACTACCCCTTTATCTAAGCCCTTGTGTGTTGAGACACCGTTAGGAGGTTCTGTTACCTTATATGACGAGTGCAAAGGTTTTAAGTTGTGTTTCTTAGACTGTGTTTTTATGGTAGACTTGGGTTTGAGGGTTTCCATTTCATACTTGGTATGGACTAGTTGACGCGTTATCATGTTACCTTGGATTGTGCGAGGAGGGAGGTTATAGTGAATACACCTGGCATGCCGAGGTTGATTCACACCTATGTTAGTAAGGAGGACTCGGTGATGTCTAGCTTCTTGTGCTCTATAGAGATACCCACGAGGGATATCAGTGATGTGGAAGTAGTAAGAGACTTCAAAGATGTTTTTCAGAAGATTCCAGGGTTGCCACCCAAGAGGGAGGTGGAGTTTCGTATAGACTTGTTACCAGGGACTGCACCAGTTTCAAAGTCGGCTTACCGGTTGGCACCTAAGCTATTGGACGAAATGAAAGTGCAAGTCGAGGAATTACTCAGGAAGGGGTAAGAGTTTAATGTTTAGTGATTTTGTTTTTGGCTTAACCATATCTTTTGAGTATATGGGTTTGAATCTTTTAAGGTGTGTATGACCGTGTTCATAACGACCGAGCAACTCACCATGGGGGGTGCCGCTATTTTTGTTTCCAAGAAGGATGGTACTTTGAGGATGTGTATTGACTTCGTGGATTTAAACCAAAGACTATAAAAAATAAGTATCCGCTTCCTAGGATTGATGATTTGTTGGACCAGTTGAAAGGGGCTAAGATATTTTCAAAGTTTGATTTAAGGACTAGTTATTATCAGATGGGAGTTGAAGAGAAGAGTATTCCTTTGACTGCATTTAAAACTCGGTATGGGTTGTATGAGTTTTTGTGATGCCTTTTGGGTTGACGAATGCACCTGCATTCTTAATGGACCTGATGAATCGAATTTTCAGGCCCTATTTGGATAAATTTGTGATTATTTTTATTAATGGCGTTTTAGTGTATTCACAAAACACAGAAGAACATAAGATGCATTTGAAGATAGTGATGTAGACGTTCAGAGAACAGAAGTTGTATGCTAAGTTTAGCAAGTGCCATTTTTGGGAGGAAGAAATTCGTTTCTTGGGACATGTGGTATCTAGTGAAGGGATTCTTTCAGACCACGAGAAGGTTGTTGCGTTGAAAGAATGGAAACAACCAACCAATCGCTACGAGATTAGGAGTTTCCTGGGGTTAGCTGGATATTATCGGAGATTTATTGAGAAGTTCTCGCTTATTGCAGCTCCGCTCACGAAGTTAACTAGGAAGGATGTGAAGTTTGTGTGAACTAATGATTGTGAGAAGGCTTTCTTAGAATTGAAACAGAGGTTGACTACAGCTCCAATTCTAGTAATCCCGACTAAAGGCGGAAAACTAGTGGTTTTTACAGATGCTAGTGGAACTGGTTTGGGTTGTGTGTTAATGCAAGACCAGAAGGTGGTGTCGTTTGCTTCACGACAGTTGAAGATACACGAGAGACGTTATCCTACTCATGACCTGGAGTTAGCGGCAGTGGTTTTTGCTTTGAAAGTGTGGAGACATTATTTATATGGTGAGAAGTTTGAGCTTTACACAGATCACAAGAGTTTGAAGTATCTTTATTCATAGAAGGAGTTGATTATGAGACAGCAGAAATGGATGGAGTTCATAAGTAGTTATGACTTCGAAATTTGGTATCACCTAGGCAAGGAGAATGTAGTTGTGGATGCACTTAGTCGATTGCCTGGTGTTTTGACCACTCTTATGGTGCAAGAGTGGAAGAGTTTAGAGACTATAGCAGCTTATGATGTCCGGACTACACCAGATACAGATGAGGGGTATATATGCAGTTTGGAGGTTAGGCCGATGATTTTCAGTAGAGTGATTGACATGCAACACAGAGACCGATTTCTTTTGAGTCGGTTAGATGATCTGGTCATTGATATTTTAGATGATTGTCCGTCTTATTGGGCAGTTGATTCTGAGGGAGGATTAAGATTTCATGAGAGATTGTGTGTACCAGATGATGCAGAGTTAAAGAAGGAGATATTATATGAAGTTCATCGGTCACGGTTTACAATTCATCCTGGAGGAACGAAGATGTACCAAGACTTGAAGAGGACCTTTTGGTGGGAAGGAATGGAAAGAGATGTAGGAGAATATATTTTTCAGTGTTTAACTTGTCGGTGAGTTAAAGCGCGAACATCGAGGCCTTACGGATTATTGCGGCCATTAGAGATACTGATGTGGAAATGGGAGCACATTTCTATGGATTTCATTGATGGCTTGCCTAAGTCTCGGAGAGGTAATGAATCTATTTGGGTTATTGTTGATCGTTTAACGAAGTTTGCTCATTTCATTCCTATTGACGTGCGTAGAAATACAGATAAGTTAGTCTCCTTGTACATTCGGGAAGTGGTCAGGTTACATGGGATTCCAGTGAGTACTATTTCAGATCGAGATCCTTTGTTCACTTTCGAGTTATGGAAGAGTTTTCAGCGTGCTATGGGTACTAGTTTGGCGATGAGTACAGCTTATCATCCTCAGACAGATGGATAGACAGAGAGGGTGAATCAGATATTAGAAGATATGTTATGGTCTTGTGTAATAGATTTTGGTGGAGGATGGGAGGAGCATTTACCTTTGGTAGAGTTTGCATATAATAACAATTTCCAGTCGAGCATCGGTATGACACCCTTTAAGGCTTTGTATGAAGTCCCCATGTCGATCACCGCTTGTTGGGCGGACGTGGGAGACCGAGTATTGCTTGGGCCGAGATAGTGAGAGAGACATCCGAACAGATTAAAGTCATTAGAAAAGGATTAAGGCGACCTGTGTAGGCGAAAAAAAGTTATGCAGATCTAAAGAGGAAACGGGTTGAGTTTTCTATAGGCGATTTTGTGTTTTTGAAGGTTTCCCCTATGAGAGGAGTTATGAGGTTTGGCATGAAAGGAAAATTGAGTCCACGATATATTGGACCATATGAGATAGTAGCCTCCGTTGGTAGGTTGGCGTACCGTCTTGCTTTGCCGCCTAACCTAGCGATGATTCATGATGTCTTCCATGTGTCTATGCTACAAAAATGTGTGAAAGATCCTACAGAGGTTGTTCAGCCAGCAGAGTTAGAGTTGAACAATGATGTAACTTTTATAGTGAGGCCTATCACGATAGTAGATAGGGATGTGAAACACCTTAAGAGGAGGATTGTAAACTTGGTAAAAGTGCAGTGGAGTGAAAGGGAAAATGATGTGACTTGGGAACTTGAAGATAAGATAAGACAGATGCATCCTGAGCTCTTCTTTGACACTCTACCTTGAATCTCGGGACGAGATCCTTTTAAGGTGTGTATATTATAACACCCCATCTTTTTATTTTATTTTCCTAGTAAAATAATAATAATAATAATAATAATAATAATAATAATAATAATAATAATGATAATAGATAAAACTAAATATATGATAACTATCAGCTTAATTAGGGATAAAAGTCCCGTAAGTAATAGATAAGTGTTGTTCTTGTTTTTCGGTGAGTTTTTTTAAAACTAATAAAAAAAAAGGAGTTTTCTCACGTATAGTTTTTGAGGGAAAAACACAGCGAGAGTTTTAGAAAAAAAGGGAGTTTTACTGAGAAGGTTTTCAACGAGGAAGATCGTCTTTTTGCACGACAGTCGATGTCGGTCTTTCAGGGTTTTTCGCTTTTGGAAAGCTGTTTGGTTTATAAACAGTGAGTAGTCGGATGATGTTTTTAAATATTTGTTTTCTGCTAATCATATCTGTAATACTGGTTTCTTGTTTTGATTATCTTGTAACTCTGTTAATGGTGCCGACTGTTAGATGCCCTTTTGAAATACTACAGTAAATAAAACTATGATGAATTTGAGCATTGAACTGACGAAGCCTTGACACCGGTTGTTAATGGCGTCGCCATCAGCACCAAATCGTCATATTATTTGTTGTGTTTGAATTATGTGTTTATTTGATTTGTGGTAATGTTGAACTGTTGTGGTTATAATTGGTGATGTTTGGTTGTGTGGTGAAGTGTTGGGTTCCGAAGTGGTGTTTGGTTTGATTAGGTGCTGGAGAATGTGGGGGGAAGCTTTTATAGAGCATTAATGGCGTCGATTCGAGTTTTTCACAGTATAATGGAATCACGATTTGTTGGTATAGGTGTTTAGGGGTTTTCTCAAGGAACCTAACCGCTGGGTTCAATATGGGTGGCGAGTGATGGTCGGTGGTGGATGTGGTGGTGGAGGCGCTGTGAGGGGAAGAAGATGACTAGCGATTTCTTTTTCTGTTGGGCTTGGGCCAAACCATTCCTATTGTGGTTTGGGTAGAACCAACTCATCTTGTTGAATGGCCGGTGGTGACTAGAGGTGGAGGAGAGGTGTTGTGAGGAAGAAGATGAATAGTGAATTTCGATTTGGGCTTGGGCCAAATCGTGGGTGGGCTTATGTGTTTTTTTAAATTTTAGATTTTCATTTTGGACTTAAGTTTAGACTTTGGGCTTTTAGGTTAGCGGAGTTTAGGTCTGGTTGACTGTTGTTGACCATTGGCAGGTTGACTTTGACTATTGACCAGGATTGACTTTGACCAGTTGACCCAGTTTGACTTTTAACTCGGATTATGATTCGGTCTATTAGGATAGGTCTAGGGTTATTAGCATGCTTGACTAAGACCTTTATATATACGTGTGTACGTGTATTAACTACTATGTGATATTTCAGTTTTATATACGACGCTATGACACTTAGACATCCATGTAATTAATAACGCGTAAACCAAAAATACAAGAAACAAGATACTCAATTGTTCTCTGAAATAATATATGCAATAAAGTTCAATAATGCGTAAACAAATTTACCGCACCCTTTTAGAACTCTCCACGCCTCAAGTTTTGGAAATGAGTTTTATGACTGATGATGTCATATGTTAGGTGGACATTTATTGAATGTGTCATAAATGGCCCGTTAGCGTTATAAATGGGTATTCATTGAATGTTCCATGAATGACCCAATTGTTTGGACTGCCCAAGAGAGGAACTAAGGTATTTGCCTTGCGGGTTAGTTGTATTCCTTGAGTGTACGGGAATGTAGGGTTGGGTATTCCTTGAATGTGGCGGGAATGACCTAGGGCATTTATTGAATATGCCATGAATGGCCCGTTAGTAATATGATAGGTATTTCTTGAATGTGGCAGAAATGACCTAAGGTATTCATTGAATGTGCCATGAATGACCTGAGTTTTATGCCCAAAAAGGCTGTGTGATATGTGTATGAAAGTCTAGAGATGGCTATGATATTGTGGTATTCGGTGGGAGAGAGGCACACAGAAATGTGTGATTTGGCAAATGTGTAGAGTGCAAATCGTAGAGTAGGTACTAAAAGGTGGGTGTATAAGAAAAGTAATTGATTAATTGATAAGAGAAATTAATTTGATTATGCGAGTGTGTTTGGGCTTACATTTGAATACATATAGGATATCTACATATGTTATATAAGATTTCTAACTTTCTTTTGCAGGAGGGTAGGACTTAATAATATTTTGTGCAGGGACGCGGTTCTACCCTAATACAGCAGTGGATATCGGTAAGTTTTAGTTCAATTACTTAATTATTAAAACAAGTTATTATAACGAGTTAATAAGATGGGAGTCTTGCTTGGGAAAAAACTATGTCGGTTGAAATGACGGAACTACCTGTCTTCCATGCTGAAAATGATTATTTTATGATATATTTAAAGTGTTAGTTGGATAAGTAAATATTGAAAATGTTTATATGTGGTTAGTCTACTCATACCAGCAAATTCTATTTTGCTGACCCATGTTTGCTTTGTTTTGGCAACGTGGGTGTGTTCTTGGGAACATTGGTGGAAGGCAGTGGAATCGCGGCGTGTGATTTGGATTCTTGCCTGAAGCAGTCCGTTAGTTCTTTTATTAGGTCTGATTCTTATTAGAAGGATGTAATAATGTAGTTTACTTTTTAGCATGACATGAGAACAGGGTAGTGAGGAATTTTATTCAGAGAGTTTGTTTGATGTTTTATTTGGACGGAAGATAGTTTAATAAAGTGATGGTGGAAAAATTATGGGGATTGTGCAGTTTAAGTTGATTCTTTTATGATATGGTTGTTAGAGTTTTGTATGTGTTGTATCCACCTCGTCATAGTCTGGGTTTTAAACAAGTGAACATAGTGATGTTTGAGATATTTATATTTCAAATATTCACTTTGTTATTGTTTAGAAATTCAGGCTGTGACATAACTCTTCCTATTTAAATAATCACGTGCATAAACAAGAGAGAGATTGATTATTTGAAAACAGACTTGTGATGTAGAGCTCAAAGGCTCCTCCATTAGCCTTACTTCATCACTTTCTTCCATTTTAATTGTAGTTTCATTTACAATCTAGTTTGATTGTAACAAGTGGTATCAAGAGCCATGCATGGAACAAAGGGTTGAAAATCTGGAGAAAACCATGGAGACACTTGCTTAGGGCAAAAAGAGATTTTGAACCAGCTTACTGAGATGTCTAATCGATTTAATGTACGTGTGGATCTGTTGTCTAGTCATCCTATTCATGAAGCTGCTGAAAACTCGGGAAACACTAGGCGTACCAATGGAGGACGTAATGGTGGTAGCGGTGCTCATAATTCTACTTGCTCAATGGTGCCGAAAACTGTGAAAATTAATTTTCCACATTTTGGCGGTGAAGAAGATCTCACAAGTTTTCTATGTAGGGCAGAACAGTTCTTCAACCTCCATGACATACCAATGAATGATCGTGTTTCACTGGCCTCTTTCCATCTTGAAGGAGACGCACAATTGTGGTATCAATTGCTGAAACAAGAGATGGTGTTTGTCTCTTGGGATGACTTCAAGGAAGGGCTTCAGAATCGATACGGTCCTAATCCGTTTCTCGACTTTTTTGGAGAGGTTACCAAGTTGCAACAGATGGGACAGTGCAAGAATACCAAGCAAGCTTTGAGAAGCGTCTTCCACATCAGGTTGGTTGTTTAGTAGTGGGTTGCGCGACACAATTCGCACTGATGTGCAAGCGTCCTTCTTCTTGATGAAGGTACAATCACTTTGTACTTTATTATATTATGTTGAAGCTCATTTCATTTTATCTTTTCGCAACGCAACAACTCATCTATGCTTGGATTGGCTAGGGAAATGGCAACATGTTAAAGAGACCACACAGATTGGAGAAGGGAAGATGTTCTCCCCTGGAAATTTAAGAGCTACTTTCGATAATGCAGACTACGATAAGGTCATTTTGTTCCTCCATTGTAACGATATAGACAAGAAAATCTTTCCGTTTGGACTAACTTTATATTTCTTCTCCCAACAGTTGATCAACTACTATGTGAGAGAAAAGTACACATTGCGTTACACAGGAGGCATGGTGCCGGATGTCAACCAGGTAAAAAAACAATTTAGCAGTTTCTTAAAAGTGACGAAGGCAGCAATATGAACCGAGTAAATTGCAGATATCTGTTTACTCTGTATAAACCGTATATTGGTACTTCATTGGTCGGAAGTTAGTGGTGTTTGGGTAAACATACATAATGACACCTTTTGTGTGCTGTAGAGATCATTGTAAAAGAAAAAGGCGTCTTTACAAATGTAATATCTCCAACCACCAAAGCTAAGCTGAGGCTGTTGTTTGAGGTATCTCCTTTGGGGTTCTTGATTGAGCAAGCTGGAGGTTACAGTAGTGATGGAACGAAAGAGATCCAGTAACTGGATGAGCGAACCCAAGTTGCTTACGGTCCAAGAATGAGATCATTCGGTTGGAAGAAACACTATATGAGTCCTCCAGACTCAAGTCTGCTGAACCTGTTGGAGCAGCAAAAATTAT
Source organism: Coptis chinensis (assembly GCF_015680905.1). Classification (NCBI taxonomy): domain Eukaryota; kingdom Viridiplantae; phylum Streptophyta; class Magnoliopsida; order Ranunculales; family Ranunculaceae; genus Coptis; species Coptis chinensis. Next base: position 94,502,603 of record NC_141462.1, read on the forward strand.
TAACCAAGAAAGTAGCAAACGTGCTTATGAGCCAAGAAGTAACTTAAATTTTAATTATTTTACTATTTCTTTTTCAAAAGGTAAAAATCATCGCAGAAAATAGTTGCAGTTGCAGAACAATTCAGTACAAACTGACACTCTTAAAACAGCAGAGATGTTAAGTCTTGTAAGTCATCTAGAGCTTATAGCATTGGAACAACATACCAAATATCAAAAGTAAAAAATACTCCTTACTTTATCTTTGCCTCAATAAACAGCACATGACATCTCACGCAAGGATCATACTTTCGAATCTCAAGCTTCTCTGTCATCTTTTGAGGATTCTTACGCTTCATGTCCAGTTTTGGGGGACTTTTGTGCGTAACATAAAAAAATCCGGTCCCTGCAGTAGAAACGAACCTGATGAGCATTGACTTCCCCATCAAAGCTCCTAAATCGAGAAACTCTGCAAACTAATTATGTTGTTACCAAGGTGAAGTGATGCAGTTTTGGGCTGCCTGAAAGCAAATAATTAAGAGTATAACAGTCATAAACATGCTTTTGATAGTTTCAACAGCTTATTATATATAATTTGTTGTAGCTTTACAGTGTGTAGTCTCACACCACAAAACACATCAGAATACCAAGCAGAAGTAAACAAGAAACTTGCACTAAGGAGAATTTGCATCATGACATGACTACTGAGATATGCCCTTTTTAATTTTGAGCCTAGCATTTGGTATATGCACTAGCTAGCATATAAAATCAAAATGCCTTCATACCAAGGAGTAAATTGTCTCTTGTAATTCCAGCTCTTCCATAACTGATCCTGAATTCAGTAGCTACCATCTGGTTATCAGATGGTATAATAACCTGACAGACTCGATGGTACTAGAAAACAGTCCAAATACATCGACTTGCTCATATAGAACAATTTTTAGAACATGATACAGGAAGCAAAAAGCAGAAATAGGGAGACTAAGAATTCACAGCTATGTAATAATACATTACGTATGCAACAATCTTACCTGCAAGGGTTCACTGTCTAAGCTCTGATTTTACAATTAAATCTTAATTTGGGATGCTAAGTTCTCGACTTTCTTTAAAGTACTCACACATTTGCAAAAATTCCTCGGAATGAAAAGCTTCATCAACTGATGTCAGTCCAATACTTCATCGGGTGCTAAGTTCTTCTAACAGGAAATGATTACAAAAACTAGCTAGTTCTAGGTTTAACCAATTTCCTAGCTCTCTGAGCTCCCTTGGCACCTGTTTAACCAAGTGAACACCTTGCTTATGCAGGTAGTGAGTGCATACACAAAACACCCCCATAAAGGGAATTAAGAAATCCCTTTAAAGATGCCTACATGCATAGGATTTTTAGCCCATAGAACGGACATCAACACAAAACAGAAAGTGTTAGTATCGAAAAACAAGGTGCTTTATATTTCTCCCTCTGCGTGTATTAGTTCTACTTGTCTCCCGATCACAGCTTAAGTGTACTTAGAGAGCGAAAATGCCTTGTGAGGAAATAAGAAAAATAAAAAAATCCACAACATAGAATTCATTAAGCACAATTGTTTTATACTTGAGTTATTTGTTCATAGGTGTAAAAAAAACAGGTCTATTTGTAAGCATTACAAGAAACATTCGTAAATTCATCAGCAAAGTTACAATATTAGAGTATGAAGTGACCCACATGCATTGTTTACTTACCGGTTTGAAAATTTAAGAAGAGAGTAGTAAAAAAAAACAAATTAGAAACTAGAAATTGCTTAAATGAGATTGACGGTGACAGTTGAAGTGAGGATGAGAGATCGAGAGGAAGCAAAATTTGGTGGAGTGGAGGAGACGGAGACGAAGGAAAGAAAGTAACTGGAAAATTTCCGGGTTTTTTTTATTGGGCTTTGGTGATCGGGTCTGCCCAACACAATTACAGACCCCAAATTGGGCCGGAGTCTGCCCAACACAAAATAACAGGACATACAAGGTTGTCTAATCTCTTCCACAATGACCGGCAAAAATGACTCAAAAACTTAGTATCATAGTCAGAAACAATAGACTTTGGAACGTTTAACAATCATTTTGAAGAATACGTGTGCATCATGGGAAGCGTCTAAAGTCTTTCTGCGGGGAATAAAATGAGTACTTCTCAACCACCACATAAATAGAATCCATACTCGGTGAGTCCTTGAAGGCCTAGCACAATATCCATTGAAATGTCCACACAAGGACCATCTGGAACTGGAAGTGGAGTATGGAGTTTTGTGTTACTGGAACTTCTAGTTGCAGTAGGCAAGTATAGTATTTTTGCACTAACCGATTCATATCACTCTTCACTTGAGGCCAATAATACAACTATTCAAAGAAGACAATGCTCTTATCTCGTCACTAAGACCACCACCATGTAGATCTCTAATGGTGTGTCCCCTAAGTGAGCTCTTTGGTTTTAAAGCACTCTTGTAGGCTAATATCAACTTCAAGATGACTTTAGTAACTTTAGACAATATCTAACCAAAATCTTTTGTAGCATTAAGATCTTTCTAACTAGTTGAAATCAACAACTTCAGTTTGCAAGTAAGTGTACTGGCTATTTTATTTTATCTCCTCATGACAACTAATTCTAGTAGGCCTTGCAGCTATGTGCTGTCGCACTCAGCTGATCAGGGAAGCTTGGTGAAGTCAAAAAATTTGCCTGCGTTCTAATACCTTGTACTTGGAGTTAGAGTGCATGTGTGACTTCAAAGAAGCCACGCCGCTCTTCATTTGCTACTTCAACTTCATTCAAAGAAGTCACAGCAACAACCACACTCTTACACTTCAATTCCGCTAGAGCGACTCCTAACTCCACGAAGTCCATTGCACTGAAAAAGTAAGATGTCACTCATTGGGTGCAATAACACCCTAGCATCACGACTTGGTAAGCAGTAACTTATTTTACCTGGTACATAGGATCTTCTCACGAACCTTTGCTCGATCATGTTCCTTATAACTGAGCAATATTCTTAAGAAACTGAAAAGGAAATGAAAACAACAATTAGGACATTTGCTGTGTAGAAAAGATGCATAAACTATGAGATGCTAATACTCTGATTTATATATATAAAAAGAAACTCAATGAAATCTAAAATAATATCATTCTTCATGTGAAATAAACTCACAACTCCATGCTCCATGCCAACATGTCAAACAAATCTGAACATTTTTGTTATACAAGTTATGCTTTTACTAAGCGTCAAAAAACTACTCACCCTCCATAGGGTGATTACTTTTCAATAAGAAAAAAGTTGCATATTTGAGAAGAGAAGAGAACATGCATTCAAATTGTGATAAGAGCAACACATGCTAGTGAACTGCTCTAGGATTTTCCTCTAGGATTTTCAATAATAAATCACCAGAAACTGGCTTACTAAAGATTAGAACCGTCATGGCTTCATGCCTCGCTAAATGTCAGAAAAAAAGTAATCTGGGAGTAAATAATGTATTCTTATCTGTAGGAACGTACTCCCAAGAATCCTTCTGTCTTTCAGGTGGAGGTAAGACCGGAACTCGGATCCTCCAACATAAGATTTAAAGCAGTACATTATTGCAGTATCACCATTGAGATCTTATTTCTTTTTACTACAATTCACAATTTCACCAAATATTACACTTTGTTTGACCTTGTGGGGAAGGAGTTAAAGGAAGAGGTTAATCTTACTAGATGATGAAAGGAGGCTAAGGAATAATACCACTATTCCGCAGATTAAACTTATTTTTTTGAGAGACTTCAAAAATCACCCTAGATTTCCTCTGAAAGAGAAACTCAACCGCCAGTCTATACTCTTCTCTTTAAAAGATTTGGTGTCAAACCACAAGGATTGTAAAGGTCATACTTCTAAGTGAACTCTTTCTTCAATTTACATAATTACTCGTGTACGAAGTTTGGATGTTGAAGAATCCTGCCAATTGGACCATGTAAGCTGGGCAGTGCTTGGCAGTCTAGGGATCCTTTTTTTTTGTGGAACTAATCAACTACAAAAAATGAAGAAATCAAATTTCACACTTATTAAAACTGTATAAGAAGTCTACCATTACACAGTCCCCATAATCCACAACTCAAAAACAATCACATAAACTTCTTTAAAAGCATAAGAACTATCCAACGAACCATTTTCTCTAAAAGCATATATTCATATAATATAAAGAATTCAATTGCTCACCATTGATAGGCTTCAGCTCCAGGATTTTGTCTATAGACATACTCCTTCTGCACCGTACAGAAAATAGCTTTCTTGAGAGTATCCTCATCGATCTTCAACTTACTCAGAAAACTAGATATTCCATTGTACGTATCTAGTGTCCTAAGTAAGTTGGGATCAGAGCTTGAAAGCAATGTCAATACACTGGAGTAGGGGTTGAATGCAGACTTCGCAACATAATAACATATGCACCACCATCGCATCTCACTCGGTCAAACAACCACGACTGGATGAAATCAGAGATAACAAGAGCACTTCCATTGAATTGGTAGCCGCTATCATAGATATTGTATGCCTTCCCAATACAATTAACCTAAGTGAAGTAGATTAGTATGCGAAAATTCAAAAATTCAAAAGAAAACTCTTCAACTAACTCATACCTGGGTAGGAATCACAATTGCTTCATTTTGTCGAGAAAGTTGAACATTCAATTTCGTAGATACAGTACATGAAGTCTTTGAAAGAGCAGCAATAAAAGATCTCACGAGATTCTCACAACTTATCATATGCTCTTTGTCAACTACCATGTGGATTGAACAATTGTTTTTCGAAGTAATGGACGTAAACACCTCTCTCAAAGTGGAATCTATGTCGGTCCAGTTTGTATAAACTCTTTTTTGAATGAATCTTAACCATTCCAAAAACCTGTAAATGCATAGCAAGTTATAGTTAAGAAAGGAAAAAATAAACAAAATAAATGTTAGAAAAAATAGAAACAGTATTGCAGCCAAGCAAATGACCTGAGACCATCCAAATGCATTTCAAGTTATAATTAAGAAAACAAAAACTAAAGAGAATAAAATTTAGAAACACAATAGAAACAAAATTGCCGCGCTATGTAGTTGACCTGAGACCCTCCATTTGCTCTACCATGTACCCTCCGACATTCAACTTGCCATGCATTCTTCTTTCAGCAATGTCACAACCTCTTTCTCGCAATTGTCCCTGATTATAAGGTAGACAAATTACGAAACCAGTTAAAGAACAAGTACAATTGAGTTTGATATATTTAGTAGCTTTTTGTACCTCGAGTTCAAATATCTGTTCCGAAACCCATGTTATGAAGGATTCTTGTGTGTATCCAGGGTCGCTAAGCATGTATTTCATCTGCAAAGAACTAATATAGAACATCAAAGGAAAGAACAGAGGATCAGTTAAAACAAAAATAACTGAAACAAAAAAGTATTAGTATAGGTGAGACATGGTTTTCTATGAGCTAGTTAGATCAATTCATCGTGAAGATTGTGGATAGTTTCAACGGATATAACTTATGCTGTTTCAATTACTGTCCATCTAATTCCAAAAGAGCTTCCTTATTAATATGCCCATCACTTGATCAGATACACCATTCTCCTCAGCAGAACTCAGTGTTCCCAGTCAAGCCAAGCAAGAGGGTCTGTGCTATCTAGTCCCACCTACATACTTCTGAATTCCATCCTTTGGATTTTATATCACCACCCCAAAAATGTAAAAGGGGCATTTCGATGAGTTTCACTACCTCCTACCACCCTAAGAATCTTAGCTGGTACTCGAAAAGAGAGTTTAATAAATATATATATATATATATATATATATATATATATTGTGAAAGCTTTTTATTATTTGCTACTTAAGTAGAGATATAGAGATATTAGTGTACCTGGGTAAAAAGATGTTTAGCATCTGTAGCATAAGCTAGATCTCGAAATACGATATGACTGCAAGGAGCTTCATTCCAGTGCACAGATGAGCAAATGTAAGAAGGTGGAAACCTCTTAGACACGGAGTGCATTATTGATGGTCTATGCACGGAACCGCCATTACGACTGTCCAAATATTTAGCAGCAGCAGCAGCAAAACAAAATCGGTGCTGAATTTGGAGGGATACAACCCATCTTGACTGTAAAGTTGAAAGGCCTCGGCAAAACAAACATCTATAAATTCGAAGAGTTGATTAAAAAATTATGGTTGAAGGGTTCCTTAAAGAAACTGTACAGACAGTCATACAAGTCATAGATAACATTGTTGAAGAATTTTTGAACCCTGAGGACCCTATAGGTCTATCTTTAACGATGCACTGTAAGAATAAATGGTTATGTGACATGGGAAGTACTTGGGTTTGTTGAATAGTAGAAGAAGCACCATAGCAGTCTTTTCTCCATTAATCAGCGAGTTTCACTGTTATTACATTGGAATTCAAGTCTAAGCAAGAAGCTCGAGAGAAAATTAAAAACTTGAATATGTTTCCTCCTACTTCTGTTGATGTGCCTAAGCTTGTACCCTTGCAATCAAGGATTTTAGAAATTGATGAGGTCAAGGTAATACAACATGAGCTTGCCACAGACGATATTCTCTATGTGAATTTTGCTTTTGACTTTTGCTGCTGCTCACATAACCATTTATTCTTACAGTGCATCATTAAAGATAGACCCATAGAGTCTTTAGGGTTCAAAAATTCTTCAGCAATGTTATCTATCACTTGTATGACTGTCTGTACAGTTTATTTAGGAAACCCTACAACCATGAATTTTGACTTTATAGATGTTTGTTTTGCCGAGGCCTTTCAACTTTACAGTCAAGATGGGTTGTATCCCTCCAAATTCAGCACCGATTGCACAAACGGATCCAACGAGCCCCCTCTGTTCTAGTACGCTTCCGAGATGGTGACATATTAACCGCCCCAAAACATTAACCGTAAAATCCATCACAACGTGCATTATTTTTTCGGAAACAACCCAACTGATTGACATCATGTACCTATTGTCCAAATCTGAGCATTGACCCAACGGATATGTCTTTTTGTTATTCTTATTGGTGTTGACAACTTCTTTTGCACACTGATTTTTAAATCATCCGCAAATGGAACAGCTTCAAACTCATTAAGATAATCTGTAACAAAAAAATTCTAGGAATTAGTAAACAATAGGAGTTCAATCGAGTACCGTTTATTCTATGGAGTCGTTCATTCGGATCATCACTTCCATGAAACAAAAACAAAGCATTGCGCGGGTGATAATATATTCGGTGAAACTCTTGCAAAAAGATGCTATAATGAATAGGAAAACCTCAAGTTTAACAAATTTACAGTGCAGAGGAAGAAAATAAACATGTACAAAATGTTAAATATACATGAGCACATTTTTTTTTTGGTAAACTAAATAAACCTAGACTCAAGAATTCCAAATCAGGAAATAACATAATTTCCAAAAATTCTTACAAAAACTAATTTGGGGTCAAATCATGCTCGAAGCCATCTTTTAGACTTGTTGTCTACAATTACATTAGACTTCCTATTCTATAACTCTATTGAAGAAAAGCAATTTCATATTAAATTGACAAAAAGACTGTGATTACTTGGTTGCTAATTTAACTAGGGGGTGTTTGTTTATTCTACTTATAAAGGTGTGTTTGTTAACTGGCAAACTTCTAGTGGGAAAATATAAGATTTGCCAGTGTTTTCCCAATATAGATTTGGCAGACAAATCTATAGTGGGAAAATTTTAGTTTGTCAGTGTTTGTTTGCAAAAATTTATAGTGGGAAAATATAAGATTTGTCAGTTTTGCCAGTATTTGTTTACATGGTTTTTCTCCAGTGGCAAATGATATTTCAATTTTTTGGAGATATTTTTTTTGGTTTTCAAACTCAATGAAGTATAACAAAAAATTAAATACAATGCAAATTAAATAAAATTAAATACAATACAATACAACTCAACTTTAATAGTATCCATAGGATGTCTTCTTAAACAACTATAAAATAAAGTGAAAGTGCAATGAACCATAACAATTATTGTTATCCAAACACATAAAATAAAGTGAAAGTGCAATGAACCATAACAATTATTGTTATCCAAACACGTATAAAATGTCATTGTGCCTTGGAAAAATTCTATTTTTGTACTTTCCCATACTCGGATTCCGTGATATTGCTTGATCCCAAATATCATTGTTAGCTATGATCTTCTGTTCTTCAAAACTCCATTTAAACCCCTCTTGCATAGTTACATTAGCAATATCGCGTGCTATCCATCGTAAGGTCTTCATTCGTTGAGTTACATGACTAATAGTCAAGTCAATACCAAATGTAAATATGTTTTGGAGTGTTTCCGTTGCACGCTCTTTTGATATTAGAAGAAATCCATTCTCATTCTTATGACCTAGAAGTAGCTCGTTATGAAATGTATCGATAAGAACACTATCCATCGCATTTGTCCATTTGCATGCCATATCTAATTAATAAGCATACAAGTCGAGTTAATATACATAAAACAATTTCTAGTTAAGAAAGTGCATCAAGATAATTAATAAAACAAAGATAATTGATACTCGATACACCATAAGATTCTCTGTATAAATCATGATCGTCTATTTGGTCTACTTCTTCTTTTGTGGTTCTGGTTTGAGGGCCTTCTATGCGTACATTGGGGATCAAGTAGGGTCGTGGATCACAAGCATAATTCAATTAGGTGACAACTGACAACCTCAACATTCCAATTAGGAACTCAGATTCAAAACAACTAACTCCATTCGAAACAAGCGGAACTAAGAGACCATGCTTTCAAGAGTTTGATGTATAAATAAATCTAATCACTATGTCATTCTTGATATGCCGGTAAATTTACTTGCATCACTATCTGAAAGAAAAGAGAAATGGAAACCTCCATTCTGAGGGACTTCTAAAGCTCAACATTGATGCAAGTTACATCACGTAGTAGCTGTTTTGGAGTTGGTTTTGTATATATTAAGGGATACTAATGGAATATTATATTCATTGCAGCATGAACAGATAAGGGTAGAGGAAACTCAGGTGAGAGGCGAACGCCGGGGATCTCAAAGGCACCGGTGGAACAGAATCTTCGCTTTCATCGGTAGAAGTTGAAACGGATGCCGAGAAGTCGACAAATTTTTGGGAACTAAAGCATCTAGCATCTCATGGACATCAAGAAACATCTTGGAGGATGCGCCTCTAGAACTTTTTGGTTTTTATCATATATATATGGTGGCTGCGGGCGGTGTAAGCCACTTAGAATGTAGAGGAAGATTAAGGCTGTGTGTTTGCTAACACATCAATATATATATATATATATATATATATATATATATATATTATATAAAAAAAAAAAGAGTTTGATGTGGCAAAAAAAAAAAGAGTTTGATGACACATTTGGTTTGTGCAAAATTTAACTAAATTTTGTGACAGTAATGATAATAAGCAAGTAAGAGTCCACAATGGAGTCACTATAATTACATGCTGAGTTACGATCTCACAAAAATAGATGTTTTAGTAAAAGAAAAAGAAACTTATTAATTTCCTACTGCATGTAGTGATGGTTATTAACAACAGGGTAGGTGCGGCAATATGTAACTAGGAAGGTTACCAACAATGATTATTTATCTTGATGAAATAACAATCAAAACTTTTCAAATCTCTTTCCATTACACACACATCGCAGGCACACACATGAAATTAAAAAAATGAATAAAATTGAGTTGAAAATCCTCGCTCCAACTCCGCATACTCGAATTATATAAAAACAACAGTATGAAGCTTTCAGAAAAGGAAGCATACCTCCAACAACCAAACCGACAGCGCCAATGACTTTGCATTACAAAGCCCTCCAAGAAACTTCATCATTTTTCTATAAATTTCGGCGTCACCTTTGCTAGTTTCTAATTTTTAATGAGAGAACACGAGTCCATATACATCTAATACTCGTCAATCAATCACGTTGTAAAAGACAGTAATCATGATTGAATTTTCTAAAAATACAAGGCAGATAAAATCATCTCGATAACGGTAACGCGTGCCTTATGTAGAAAATTTACCCAAAGCAGAGAGATTTGACAGTAATAGTGAAAAAAAAGATTGAGATAAGAGAGAAGAGAGATAAGAGATGAGAGCGAGAGAGTATACCTGAAAAGAGAGCGAGTTGATGAGAGGCGGCAGTGAGAGAGAGAGAAGAGAGATCGAGTGGGAAAGTTGTTTCTATTTGCAGTGAGAAAGAGAGGAGAGATCGAGAGGGAGAGTTGTTTCTATTTTCCTATCATAGTGGGAAAATACCGGGTGACTAATTCAACTTTGGGGGGAGGTGTTTTCTATTTTCCCACTTCTAGTGGGATAATTTGATTTGCCGGCTAATTCCAAATAGTGTTTGCCAGGGCCCTTAAATACACCCAAACACTGGCAAATGGTGCTTCTAGTGGGAAAATACAATTAGCCACCCCCATTTGCCAGTTAACAAACACACCCTAAGTGTTTGCTACTTATAAGTAGGTCCTAAAACCTGTTTGTTTTTTGCTACTTATAAGTGGTAGGGGTGTTTGTTTTTTCAAGCACTTATAAGTGGCAACATTACAATTTTATCCATATTTTAATAACACATGTACTCTCTTGTCGAAGTTAATGACGATCATATAAGAAATCAATTTAACGGAAGTAGAAATAAATTCATATAGACCATACATTAAACAATCCACAATAGACATATTGTTTATTATGATAATCATAAAGTGTTATTGGAAAGACATTAACTTCTTTTCATTTGCATCAACTCATTTGCTATTTGGTTAATTATGTAATTTTATATGCGTCCATGGGTAGTTATGTAATTTTATGTCTAATCCCAACTTATAAGTTGGCATAAGTAGGATTTTATCGCTTACAACTTTCGGCCTTTTTTTACCGTTAGCTACTTATAAGTGGGAAAAAACAAATGGGTAAAAACAAATGGTCCACCACTTACAAGTGCTTATAAGTGGTCTAGCACTTATAAGTAGGAAAAACAAACACCCCCACAAGTGAACCTTGAAGTCAATGCTAACCATCGGTAGATATCAACTGATCCATCCTTTTTACAACGCAAACCCACTTGCAAATAATTGTATTCTATCCAATAGGTAAATCAATCAGCATCATTGTGGTTTTTTATAATGACTTAATTTCAATCTTTTGTATCTGTTGGGGAAGATGATTAAGAAAGCAAGAAAAGATGGAAAATGAGATTAAATACAAATTAATTAAGACAGACCTTCCAAGAGAGAAGCATAAATATTGATTTGAACTTGAGGTCTATCGGAAGGGAATGTGGAGAAGGTGATAGGCTGGTTAGTTACTTAAAGCAACAGAAAATATTTCATCTCTATCTTCATTTCTTTGGAAGCATCGTAGTAAATTTTACTTTGAAAGTGTTTTAAAAGGGCAAGACAGAATAAAAGAAGATTGCAATACTAGAGATATATGTTTCTATATATGATTTACACGTTATGAATAATTAGTGTACAACAAACCTGCATTTCGGATCACCTCCGCTATCGTATTGGTACAAGTAATTATAAAAAATAATATAAAACATTAGGAGTGGTTGAAAGAGATTTTCTAAATTATTTTAAATAATATAAAGCTAATTCTAATTTCAGTAAAGTGAAAGAGTTTTTTTGTAAATTGTTTAAAAAAGAGAGAGTTTATTAGAATAATTAAGGGAAGTGGTTCTAAAATCTTGAAATAGAAAGATTAGAAATACATTGTTCGGTTGATAAGGGTGCCTCCTAAAAACACGGCTATCATATAGTGTAGAGATGGAGAGTCCGGAAATACATGAAAACAAAATAAAAAGTTTTTGAATTTTGATGAGAATCGAAAAAGGTAAGATAATGAAGTCTTGCCTGCCGTATACAACTCCTGAATTTGTCATCATCAAGAGAAAAATAAAACATTATAAGAGCTCCTTAATTTGTCATCATCAAGAGAAAAAGAAAACATTATAAGAGATTGTGACACTGCAATGCAAATATGGGGGGTCACACTACAATATTTGTTTTACATTGAAATTTTAATGAGAATTCGTGCCCATCACATGAATAGGAAATAAGACAACAAAAAAAATTAAAAGCATTTTTAAGTGTGGAGGCATCAAGTGTCATGTTTGAGACTAGATTTGAGTCAAACATCCACAAACAATGAACTCTAAGTGGCATAAGCACATCTAGTTAATGGTGGGACCTAATTTTTATTTTAAAATATTTTATTTATCTTTTTTGTTAAAAGTAGGTCCAAACTAGTTTTTATAATTATTAAAATTCTTTTTAGCCTAAAAAAGTGGCTATAGTTTGTTAAGAAAAACCATAAGCGACATTCCCACTGTGGCACCAAATTATTTCAAACTTGGATATGGGTAATCAATTGATGAATCCATCAAATCAAGAGTGGATATGATGCATGGGCATGGAAGCTTTTAATTATATTATTAGTAGTCTTATTAAGTCAGAAGAGTTTCATATTTGTTTTAGATCTAGGTTATTTAGTAAGGATTCTATTTTGGTTTCTAAATAGAATTAGGAATATGGTTTATTAATTATATAAAGATATCTAGGTTTTCATTGTTAGGTGGTTATTATTGAATGTTTATTCTAAAAGAATTGTTTTTCATGATTGAAGGTATAAACCCTAGTTTTAGGTTTTTGATTTCTTAAATCTTATTGATGTTCATCTATTGTTGAAGCTTCCACCAACAAGATACATCATGGATATAACCCAAAAACCATCGAAAGAATAGAATCGAAGCTGAACCTTGAAAAGTCACCTAGAACATAACAAACCAAGAAAAAAATAAAATAAATCGAAAATTTAATCTCGAATAGAAACGACTCCACCAATCTCTACGTTGTATCTCCATCCTTATTGATTGAAAATGTGACTATTGCGAGTGCAGTCGGGAAAAAATGCGGCATCCATGTATATATGTAAAATTTTATAAAAGTCCTATGGAATATACACACATTAATAATATTACATATTATAATTTTTTTTAAAAAAAAGAAAAAGAAAAAACAATATTGTATACCCTTGTACAACGGGTTGCAAATGGATAGAGCGTCTTGTCGGATATTGTGATTGTATTTAGATAGGTACATTTCTTAACCTCTTGCATAACATATGTAACTTTAAAGTTTCTCTACCCACAAAAAAACAGAATGTTCCATAACATGGGCAATTCCATTGATATTCTTCCTGCATTTGGAAGAATAACATGAAATACAATTTAAATTATTGACGGGGGAGTTCTGAAACCCAAAGCAAAGCTTTTTTTCTCCTCACCACTGTTAAACATAGAAATAACCTCAGCTCCAATTTTGATATGACGATAATATGATCTAATCGAATTGTTCTCTAACCTCTGACAATTTCTCAAATCCGTTGACGTTTTGAGAAGAAGAGATTTTTTTTAAAATTTATTAGAAGGTCTAACCAATAAAGATCAACAAAATTATGTATTTTTTTCAATTCACAAAACTAGAGTATGTTGACTACTAAGAATTTAATATGGACTGATGAAATTAACTACTTAAGCACTTAAGTCATTAATTAATACTACTATGTCTATATATATATCTCTATTAGTAAAATACACCATAATTAACCTGGCCTTTTAAATTAGACCAGCCTTTTTTCTACCACCTAATACCCCTAATTAAATACAAAAAAATATTATTCGATGTCTTTAAAAAGGACTATTTTGTCATTTAATTTTGTATTTCTATTTATACCCTTCAATTACAACACACAGACAAAGGTGTTTTATGTAAATTCAGGGCAAAAACCAAATCCACGCCTCTATATTGACATGTACGCGGTTTTTGCCACTTAACTACCATTAATACCCACTTCAATTACCATTAATACCAACTTAACTACTATTAATACTGAGTTCTTTCAATATTAACATTTATACCGAATTTCAATGGGCTAGGTAACAGACGGTATTTCTCCCTTTTCCCCTTCCGTCTCCCTCTCAATCCCCACTCCTACTCTGCATCTCCCACTTCTCAAAAAAAAAAAAAAAAAAAAAAATCTCCGTCATTCTCTCTTTCTCTTCATATTGAGTTCTCTCATTACAACAAATTCGGTCCAGCCATTCAATCAAAGAGCCATTCAATGGAGGTAAAAAAACTCGAGAAAACTATGTGCTATTTGTTTGCAGCTCGATCTATCAAATTCTTAGTCACATACGCTATATCAGGAAACATGAAAGTTTTGCTTCTCTATTTACCTACTTTGCAATTTTGTTTGGTTAGATGGTCTGCTAAAATAGCTTATATGTATAGAGTTATATATTCATGGTAATAAGTTTGTGGACATTTGATTAACAGTGTGGGTTGGAAGCTATGGCCGTTTGCTCACCTGATTACCTATGGTGTAATCCCATTAGAACAGAGGCTTCTATGGGTTGACTGTGGAGGAGCTCATATGGGTTACCTTTCACAACGCAAAGTATCTAGCATAATTTACACATATTGAACCAAGAATCATGAAAAGGGCAAGTTGTCCGCTTAATCCGCCCCACACAGAGTAATTGCCAATTCTTAACACCGACGATCGCCTTTTCGGTGCCGCTTAATCAAATGAGAAATCGAGAGGCAAGAACTTCAAGCATCAATAGAGACAAATTCTAAATCTCCATGAGTCAACTCTCCCGAAAGTACTAATTTTATTATGATTACTTTAATTCACGCTCATTTAGTTACTAATCATTGATTTTTTAGTATGTATTGCTTACTAATTTGATCAATTCTATGTAATCGATTCAATTTATGGTTTGGGGTTTTGTTAATTTGTGTATTGTAGTGTAAAGATGAGAAATTTATTTCATTTTTTATTGGATTGATTAAGGATGCAATGTTTGTTAGTGAAATTTTGTTTATTTTGATGATAATTTGATGATTTTGGGTGTAATTTGTAGAGATTGATTGAGGAAATATGGCGATGCATGAAAGGAAGATGATTGACTTAGAGCAAGGATGGGAGTTTATGCAGAAGGGGATTACTAAGTTGAAGAATATATTAGAAGGATTGCCTGAGCCACAATTCAGTTCAGAGGACTATATGATGCTATACACGTATGTAGTTTGATTCGTTTTTAGTTGATTATGTTTGTTTCGGTGCATTTGCAGTTTTGATGTTATTGTTTTTGTTGGATTCATGATTTTGTTTTGTTCTGTTTTGTTTGTAAACAGGACTATTTATAATATGTGCACTCATAAACCTCCTCATGACTACTCACAACAGCTTTATGACAAGTACCACAAGTCATTTCAAGAGTACATTACTTCAACGGTAAATATTGCTATTGTTATGCTTTAAGGATCATCGTAATTGAATATAGGTACATGAGAATTTTTTACCTTTGATAGTACCGTACTTCAACGATAAAGAACAGTTCAATTATGCCTTTGTGACCATGAAATCATGATTTTTTTTTTTTTTTATTTTTATTTTTTTTGGAGTTTGATTTTCAATTTGATTATGATTATGATGATTATGATTATGAATGTTTTGTTTTAATGGGTGACTTATCTGTAGTTAAATTATATAATATTACTCTAGCTTACTAATCATGTTATAGCCCTTAAATCGTTTTCTGGTTATCCTCTTCTGGGAGCTTTTAATTCTCCATTTCTTCTTCAAGAGCAAAGTTAAACTCATTCTCGTTGTTCAGCTCTAAGAAGAGAAATCAGATAGTTTGAACCCCGATGCAATGTGTAATAGTTGTGGACAAACCAAATGATGGCTGTTATTAGTCACCGCCTAATTTGGTTCTTTGTGGACGATTGTGCATCAAGTTTCATTTAGGATCAGTGTTTCAGAAAAAAAAAACAGATACCATAAACATGCAAAATGCAGTTCAATGTTTTGGATACCATTTTGTCAGTAACCACATGCACTTTCGGTTTGTCCACAACTATGTAATGGATCAACAATCATAGTGGTTGTGCTTGCTATCTTAGACGCTTGGTATAATCATTCACGGTATGTTTCTGCTTATTTGTAGAATTTGCAAATAGAGAATCGACGTTTGAAACTTTGAATGCAGTATAGCTGGTGTGTGCATTAAAATCTACACATAAGTGTCGACATTGGTTGATACTGTGGGATATATTCAACCACCACCACTACAAGTTGGTATATGTACCACTGAGTTTGTGTAGTGTTACTAACTGTGCGAGCTAGGATACTTAGTATTATTCAAATGGAACAGACTACCCATTATCACGCCACAACTGATTAATGGCATCCAATTGTTTAACACGAAATATCCAGCCATATGCCCAATTGTAACTAAAAACAACTTAGTTACTCACATATCAAACAGTATAGCATTTATCATGATTGCAACATTCCAGCTTAGTCTCTATATATTGTACTTGAGCAAAATGTAGATACTATGTGATTGCCAGTTGTCACTACAAGTATGATTGCGCAAGTATGCTATAAATGTACATTTAGTAAATGTAGTTGTCAATAGTACATTTATAAATGCATACTACAATAGTATATACATTAATGAGAAATGTATATATAATAGTGATAAATGTAGTATATAAATCCTATTAGCAGTATTAACATTGTCTTAGCATGATATATTGTACTGGAATAGTATGCTTAATTTCATAGTACAACTGAAATATGGCGTATAGAGTTGATATGGGATTAATACTGTACTAAGCTGGAAAGCATGCTCTACAGGTGCAAAGAATGTTGGAATGGGACAGATTTTATCTTTAGGTATGTCCAGTGATCTCATTTCTGAGTTACATCCCGTGACTGAGTTAAACTCTTTCCTCAATGCGAAAAGGTAAACCACTCTTGAGTCAACTTTCTGGAGATTTCCCTCCCTATGATCCTCGTGCAAAAAACAGTTTTATAAACTACTCTTAAGGCCTACTAAATGACTCATTTTTATTTTCCCCATAATCATACAAAAGGCTTAGAATCAGCGGTGAAGCTTCTGAGGATGAAATATAAGCAGCAAGGAACTTTCTATTAGCACTTCGTTGAGTTTGTGCTGCTGGTGAAGGTGGATATTGGAAGATAACTGGAAGTAGTTCAAAAATTTACGGCAAAGATGGGAATGTCGGGTACAAGAAGCCGTTCAGCTTTTATAGAGGGTGGCCTGGTCGTGATGAAAAGACAGATTGGATTATGCATGAATATATAGTACAGCGTGGATCAGGAATGGTGGTAAGAAAATTTACATTCAGTACAACAATTTTTCATAACATATGAATTTGAAATGACATTGTTTGTTTTGCAGTGAAATAGAGGATACTATATTGTTGGCGCTACATAGTCGTAAAGTATATGATGATATTGCTCGTGGCACTTGGCGAAAGTTTGAGTCTAACAGACCTCGTGCTGTACTTTTTGAAGGCCCCTCAGGTTTGCCATCTTCTGCAATCTTGGAAATTTAATACATTTCACTTATTACTCCCACCTCTTGGTTTTGCTCTACGGTTGAGGATTGCCTTGGGTTCTGCAAAGGGTATTCTTTACCTCCATAATGAAGCCGATCCTCCAATATTCCATCGAGACATCAAAGCCAAAGAACATACTTGTTGGACTCAGATTTAATGCCAAGGTTGCTGACTTTGGACTTTCAAGACTAGCACCAGTTCCAGATATTGAAGGGACCATACCCGGTCATGTATCCACAGTTGTAAAGGGCACGCCGGTAAGCATGAGTATACACTGAGATTCCCCTTCTTCAAGCCCCACCTCTTTGACCTCCTTCTGCCATAATAGAGGATATACAGATCAAGAGTGAAGGAATTCTACTAATTCAAGTAACGACCTAAGGTAACTCTGTATCTCTGTACACTTACTGCTGTAAATTTAAGTTGGAAACTTGTAACGCGATACAGAACATTGTAGACTAGGGTATTATATAAGTACCTCAAAATTAATTAACAGGGATAATGGGATATTTATATATGAGTAATTGAATTATGTTATGCTTACTTTGTCTTAAATGTGAAATTTAATCAAATGCAGCTTCAACTTTGTTGACTCCATAATTTAGAGTGATGCTTGCAGTTTTCATATATGGATTCTTGATTTTCTGTTGTTTAATATGCCTTAGTTTCTGAAATGTTCTATAATTGTTGAAGTTTCAATCTAAGTATTTGTGTTGAGCTATTGGTTTTAGACATTATTAAAATTGACCGTATGATTTAAACTGGTAGATTAATCTTGGATAAAATGCATTTGAACTCTGACTGACAATAATATATAGTGATTATAGAAAAACTGCACTATAATGGATTGAACAATTGAATCACACTTTACCATAGTAGAAGGTGCCCTAAATACTATAAACGAAAGAAGTGAGTTTCTTTTGGATAGTGAGTGAGAACCATTAAGGAAACTGGGAAGAAGGTACTAACTTCAAATTAGTTTTTTTTTATTTGTGTTCATATAAGGTGTTGACCTGTGTTTTCCCATTAAAGGTTTGCGATCCACGTCTCGCTCAAAGGCTGGTTTGTCCAGGACTTAGGATTAATACTATGCAATGCTTTGCATGTGTTAGACATTTTAGACTCTAAGTTGTTGGGTTATCTTAACTGTTCAGTAATTCCCGAACCAAGGTGATATGACAGTCTGGCCTCCCTCTTGAGGTTTTATCTTGCATCTGTTTTTTGTTTTTTGTTTTTTTTGGGATGATTTGAGTTGTGCCCTTACCATTGATAATATGCAGGCTACTTTTGTTACTTATGCCCCAAAGTGACAAAAGATGAGCAGATTGAGACTAACTCTGGAAGATGTACACATGATTGGCATGTTGGTGGATTATTCATTAATAATTATGATTACATGGTGTATTAGCTATTACTGAAAAATATAATAAAAGGAAATAAGTATGAGCCCATGGTCTATAGTCTATATTTACCAATGAATAAGATTCACATTCAGTTTTCAGGGAAACTTGACTATTTTTTACTATGAATAGTGGAAGAGAACCGTTTAGAATTCAATGAAAATTTGGTTTATCCGACACGTACACATCATGGGGTCATAGCTGCTCTTTTCTCTTTAGGGAAAGCTATTCCTTGAGTTGAGATGCTACTGCTTAGATTAGATGGTTAGCTTAAGCTATAGCACGAGAAATTATTGGTGGACTGCATCTTTGAGAGGAAACTTCACACTCAAAGTCACCTACAACAGTATTAGGAAGTTCATAACCTATCGAAATGCAGCTCAAAGTTCACCTGATCAGAAGTTCATAACCTATCGAAATGCAGAACAAGTGTAATCTTATCTACAGTGTAATACTGATACACGCATCTAGAGAGCAAGATGAAGACATGGGATTGTGAAGACATGGGATTGTTTTTGCAGCTAAGGAGTATATAGATGAGATTTTTGAAAAAGAAACCCCACTGCGGGTTGACCACATGTCGTACGCCATCTTGTAGCAACTTGCAACCACCATCTCAAAGTTTTGATATTGTGGGCATCTCCAACTTCCCTTTGCATGTAAATGTTATTCTTTGTTTTGTATTAGCATTTTTACAACTTTTTTCTTCAGGACTGGGATAGACAAAATGCAACTCAGATTGTCACCGAGATGTGTGGTTTTGTTACAATCCTGTCTGGGACATTTCTTTTACACAAAACAAACAACATGGCAGATCGTATGATTGTTTTGGATTTCTTACATACATTCTGCATTACTTTTCAATTATGGAGAAAATTCGGATACATCATGTCGTGAGCACATTCTTAGCTGCCATATGTCTTTAATGTGTCTCCGAATTGCAAAGTTAGCACCAACAAGTAGTCTCCGTCCAGTGAGCTCCGGGCTTAAGTATGGCATAGTAGGTTCTTCACCAATTGACTGGCCTGATTTACATATATAATTATGGCATGTGTTATTATATATAACATAGTTCTAAATTTAAGTAATAGAGCACTTTCAAGTAAATTATACTAAAAAGGGAATTGGAAAAAAAAAAGTTACTAAAGTACTTGGCCTTTGCTCACATATGGAGCAAGATTTCTTAAACTTTACGTACCAAGCGTCTATAGAGTATAGACACAAACTATAAACGTACTCCAATCAAAAGAATCTCAAAATATAAAATGCAGCACGAAAAATGAGAGATATTTTACTGATAATATGAGGGATGTTGAGTCCATTAGAAACGGCCAGTTGCACGATGAGTGGGATAGTCGATTCCATATGGATAAGCGTCAGCACGAGCAATTGTTAGCAGATAGTTGTTGTTGCCACTATCCACAAGTGAATCGCCTAATACAAAAAATGCACGCGCCTCTGCTTGAGGAACAAAAATGCCCAACACTATAACTATACTTATTACCATGCAAGCAACAAAAGCCGAAGAGTTCTCCACAGTGTTTTCAAATGTCCAGAATAAACAGTGTTGAACACAGAAATCTCTTGAACTATCTGTGTTTCAACACACTCGACTCTGACACGTACAGAATGATGGGTTTGTGTGCCATTATATAGTATTTTGGTTGTAAACAAACACAGTTGCAAGTTAATATTTCTTGGGGGTAGGCTAAGCAGGTCTGTATGGAGGAAAGTTGAGTATCACGGCTATCCGCCATCCCAGAAATCTTTTCCTTTAAAAGTGCAATTCTGCATTGATTTCCATATGGTTTGGGGTGACAAATGTAAGAGCTATTCACTTATTTATAGGCAGGACAAAAGAGATACTAACATCTGCGACATCTATCAATAAAGAGAGAGAAAAAGAGGATAAGGGATAGTTGTTGATTCATCTTATATGAAACTCTTCTTACTAATCACTCAAGCCTCTGGTATCTGTTGTTGTTTTGAATGTTTTCATGGTGGCTACACTAAAACTATTGGAAGCAAATTCCAAATCTTAGGTTCTTCCATGTTAGTTTTGAAGCAAGATTAAAAAATGAAATTCTCTTGGTTGTTTTCACCCATGCATTTTCTACTGCCGATTTTGCAAACTCTTTCGGTTTAGGACATGACTTCGTCAGGGGGTGGTAGTGGAATGGGAGGTGACGGAGGAAGTAGCAGTGGGGTTTCATGAGCATTGGTTAAGGACAAGTCAAAAATATGATGAAAGTGTACCAGTTCAGTGTACTGGACCTCAACTGGTTTCTCTAGCACCAACAAAAGATGCATCTTTTGTAAAAGGTTTCCCTTCTGCTATTAAAACTCACATGGAGAGCCAACATAACGGGGGATTACTTATTGAAAACAATTACGCATTTGTGAACTCTCAGTCTGAAGTCCCCCATCTGTGGGAAAGAGTTAGCACACCGCAAGGGGCCTCTGCGCTACAGGACCAATCAACCACAAGTATGCACATTTACTCAGCTACTCATCAGTAAATCTCATTCATACTTGAATCTGTACGTACCTTGCTTTATGCCTTTCTATAACTGTTTTTTATTTACTATACTTCATCTAAATCAATTAGCCTGCTGTTAATCGAGAGATCCTGAAGTTTCATATATTGTCACAACATGTGAGTAGAATCAGGTTTCCCGTTTAATTAGGTGGTCTAATTATTAAGAGTTCAAGACACAATACACGTATGTACACACTCTCCTACAAAAAAAAATTGTGTGCTTTCTCTCAAAATTTGCTAGCTTCCAAAAAACCCAATTTGAAGATTAATAAAAAAATGGCGAAGTAAAATTATGTTTACACTTTTCGCAATTTTTTTTTAACATCGCGTGCATAGCACGTGCATCTTGCTAGTCTACATAATCTAGTTCACAAGTCTATAACAATTCAACAAATTGTTAACTTCTTATAATGTTATAAATCTATATAACCCTATGATATTAGCTTTTTTTACTACGTTAGAGATTTGACTCTCTAATTTGATGCGAAAGCGAACTCAAAGTTCCTTACTCACGATCTTCATTTCGTAAAGTTGGAATAAGGATTCGAACCAACCTAAAGTCTAGGACAACTACAAATTGGTTGTTACTCTTAGGGAACTAGTGAGTAAGTTTACTACTACTGCTAGGTTTATTTCCTATACAAACATTAAAGAAAAAAAACATTAAGATTTGAAATCATGCAATTAATACAAAATTCAATTTACTAAAGAAAAGGTGGAGAGCTAATCCTCCTCATGTGAAAATAACATTTAGTTGTTGATTTGAACAGGTTCATTTGATTCTTCCTAGACTCATAGACAAGCCCTAATGGAAGAAAACTTGATCCCTAACATGTATGGCTCATTAAAGAGTTCATACATGCTAGCAAGTGGAACCAAGCTATGTCACTAGCGGTAGGTTCTTTTATTTGGTTTAATAGATGGGTAAGGAATTTTTTTTTTGAAAGTGAAAGGTTTGATGAAAGGTTCAGTGGAGTGACTAGCGGTAAAATTTGTAACAGGTAAGAATTTTTAGCTATGTCAATCCAAAGATGACCTAAATTCTCGCCTAGGGTTCGGGTGGTGATCAAGTAAGTAGATGCATGATTTTCTCTAATCAGGAAAACTACTCCTCTGTGTCATCACACACAAATCACTCATGTCAAAGTTTTTGGTTAGATTCTCACAGGATTTATAGTTTAAGTAACTAACCGTTGGTTCCAGAAAGTTATTGCTATGTACAATCAATGATACTCAGTACATGAATGTTCATGAAAAGATGTATAAACTATTGCATACATATTATCTTAAGTTTCTTAAAAAACAAATCCTAATTCGGATACTAATGTGAGATTTCTAGACAATTTTCATCATTGAAAAGGAAACAAGACTTTGTCACTAAGTACAATTATTAACATGAAATAAAAACTATATACAGGTTGCAATTTGCCTAATATTTGCTACAGGTTTAAAGCACCCCCAACAGAAAGATGCTTAGTCCTCGAAGTATCAATAATTAAATAGAGAAAGTACCTGAGAACCGTGAGCAAAATTAGGGCTAGATTGCTGGAACAGAAAGGTTGGAGAACATAATATATTATTCAGAAAGAACAAGAAAATGTTCAATAGCACACTAAACATAGCACACGAAATAAAAAACAATAGCATACTAAACATGAAAAACAATAGCACACCAAACATAAGGTTTAGATAGATATATGTACAATGGCAAACTCAAGTTTACCATCCAGCAGGATGTGAAGTTCTGGCGTCCTCTTGAAGGAAATGCATTTCCTTAGCATCACGCCAAAAGATAATAGTCTGCCAAATTTCTGCCCATTCTTCGTTTCCAGCTTTCCTCAAATGTGTCTTCATAGTTTCATCCTTCGGGTAACAACGAACATGCCTCAGGTAACGAGCGAGACGCTTCCATTGCCTAAACCTCAATGAACGAATGATTCTGTTTGCTGGGCACATAGAATCTACCTTGACCCAGTCATGAAAAGTAGCTGCAAACTGTGGGAAATGTGTCTTCATGATTCGGCAAGCGGTGACCTTTAAGAGTATATACTGATCCTGAAAAGTGCGAGCTCGTTTTAGGTTGGAGATAACACAACCTATGATGTTAAATAATGTATGACCTTGAGCTAGGGCACCGAATATAACGCAAGCAGCCTCATTGGCAATAGAAAAATGCCAATCTCCCATAATATTCAGGAGTACAAATAACATTGCAGTCCCCATGTTCATGGTCATGCTTGCCAAGGGAATGATGACGTCACGCCATGCCACATGTCCATTTCCTTCTTGTTTAATCTCAAGACCATCACCGTAAGTTTCACGAAACGCTTGCCACTGAAAGGCACGGTAAGAATTATGATAGATGTAATGCCATGATGCAACAGGATCGTGATATGGAAGATCCAAAGTTAGTGCAAGTTGTTGTTCAGAAAAGATATGAGGTGTGTCACCAACTTGGATTGTGAACCCGTCTAAAAGTAGAAACCATGCGATGGTTGAATGCTGGTGTGTCTTCCATATTAGCATAAAAGTATGCAGCCAAACTCGGAGAATAAGTTTGGTCGTTGAAGAATTAGGGAAGACCATCCGATGTTTGTAATGTAGTCACGGAAGAGATGACCATAGGTATTGGAATCCATCATGATCGAAAAGGATTGCTCAGAATGAGTTTGGGAGGTACCACGTTTGATGAAGATGCAATTGATGAAGATGCCATAGTGGATAAAGTAGAGAAATAGGTAACGACAAAGGCAAACTGGATGGATAAATGAGTATGTAAGAGAATAGACCCTCCTGTAAGCACATGTTAAATTATATTAGTCACAACGCAAATGATGACAATCCTATTAAGCATTTCATACAAAAGAAGACACAAAAGTAAGACAAAATTCATAATACGACGAAAAAATGTAATAACATATATGAGTATTGATAAGAGCCCAAAACTGTAGTTTTAACCCCTTAATAATCATACTGTTAGACCAATTATGTGAATAATAAGTAAGAGTTAATACTGATTACGTGTTTTTATGTATTTCAGGCTTCAAAGTCAATTATGTGCAGGAATGTGCCACTTTGATGAGATAAAGGAGCAATGGTTGGTTACTAAGGAGTTCGTGATTAAAGGCCAAGATTCAAGAAGACAAAGCCTTTGTAAAGCCTGGTCAAAAGATGAAAAGTCAAAGTCCACGCAGCGTAAAACATCACAAAGACAATGAGAACTTCCGAGACCATATCTTTGGACTCGGACCTTGAATTGGGCCTACCTTATGTCAAAACGACCGGTTAGGAAAGAGATTTCCAATGGACCAAGTCTTGACCCAATCAGAGGAGTAGAAGTGGACGAAACATCTGTCGAAGCCAACTATAGCTGAGGAGCCCATTTTGGACTAAAGAAATTGGGTTTTGGGCCCGATTTTCCGGCCCAAAACATGGCTCCAAGCCCATGCACGATTTTTGGATCTGGAAGGATAAAAACAAAAGCTTGACTCTTTGTTAATGGAGTGAGGTTAGGAAGCTAATGTTAATGGAGTTTAGGGTTAGAAAAATATAGATCTAGATTAGTTTTTAGATCTAGATCTAGTTTTGAATCTCTATTTTAATTAGTTTTCATTTCCCTTGTTTTAATTTAAAGTATTAAAATATTGTTCTTGCTTTATTAGATAAATAAAGTAGTTTATTATTGATCAAATTCAATTTTGTCATTTATCTATTGCTTAGATCTAATTTCATTTCTTGGTTGTTAGTCATTTCGTAGTTATTGATGTTGGGTTGGATTATTGTTCATTAAATTCATAAATTAGGTTGTATTCATTTTGATTCTTAGACTATTGTTAAATTTAGATTTATAAAGTTTTAATTTCAGTTTAATTTAATTATGTCTTATTGTTATTATTGTTCTTGTGTTGGGAATGGTAGTATAGAAATTTCACACCAAACACATCACTCTCACCATTGTTCCTTTTGGTTTGATTAGTTGAATTCTATTTAGTCTTGATAGATTGAGAGTGGAACGAAATCCTTACTCGTTGTATTGCATGATTATGTTTTGAGAGTAAGAAATATTGATTTAAACGTAAGAACGGTAGGATTACGTATTAGTGTTGTTAACATTAATATTTAGGATTCTATTATTTTTACGGTTATCAAATGGCGTCGCTGCCATCTTAATCTCGTTCAAGACAAGAATTCAATTGCTTGAATCCAAGGGGTAATCCCCCATTCTCTACCCACCCACCCTTTTAATTTTTCATTCTTATTTCTTGAATTTTCGGAACTGCTCAATTTGTTTCAGGCATAGGGGTCTTGGATTCACAGAGAAAAAACACTGCGGTGAAGGTATTTCTAAATTTTCGAAAATTCTGAAAATATTCATACATAATATTTAATGTGTTGTTGATTTACTAGAATATTTTCAGATTTTTCAAAGTTGGTTTACCTTGTGAAAAAAATACGATCTTTACAGTGCTGCATTTCAGTTTTTACACCGTATGTTCTTGAAAAACAGATGAGTAAGGTTACTTAGGGAGTTCTAAAAATTCTATAATTTTTACAGGAGTATCTATCCTAACTAAGGAGTTTGTAGGAAAAATTTGATGAGTTTTTGATTTGTTTTGACCTCCTAAATAGTAGAGTGTTTCCAGTGTGTTTCTGCAGTGTTGCAAACACTTAATATCTGAAACACCAGCCAATAAGGAGAGGTTGTAGAACTCCAATTGCTCTAAATTTTTTACAGGAACAAGTAGGATCTGTCTGGAGTCTCCAGTAAAAATTTGGAAATTTTTGGATTTTGTTTGATGGGTTAACCATTCGGTTGTTTGTATTGTGTCCGAAAACCGTTTCGCAAACTTTGAAGGGCTGTAGAGGGACTTTCACAGCTCCGATTGATCTGAAATTTTACAGACTACTTGATAGACGTCTTAGCAAATTACTGTAAAAATTTCAGATTTTTTGAAGTACGATAAAAGGCCTAAAACTTGAAAACCCTGGAGCGCGACCCGCGCCCAAACCGAGCGCGACCCGCGCCCAAAACACTGGACATTCGACAAAACAGAGGGCACTCGCACCCAACTCGCGCCCACTCGCGCCCTCAAGGGAAAATTCAGTGTGAACAGCCTAATTTTCACAGAAAAATGCAAATTTTTATTCCTTAAAGTTATTTAGTGTTTCTAACTTGTTAAATACACTCAAATCGCAGCGATACAAGACGCTATTCAAACGCTGCAGCAAGGAGGCATTCGGTACTCCTTCTTCTCCTCTCCCTCTTACGTCGGAGGGAGTTTTAATTCTAGTATAATCAGGCTTGTTTTTCGTAGAAATAAATACAACATGCCTATCTAGAATTTCACACACTACACTTGCATCAATGGCTAAAGAACAAGAGACTCCTCTCTCTGATTTTTATAAAGCCCTAAACGATGGCCCTAAGTCGTGCATCGTTCTTGCAGACCTAGTGGGGGATTTTCGAATCCCCCCTAATATATTTAACTTGTTACCGGTTTTTCATGGTTTAGACCACGAGAAGCCTTACCAGCACATGCGTAGGATAGACCAAGTTCTCACTACATTCCATCATCCTAGCGTAAGTCCAGATCAAGTTAAACTTAGGGTGTTTCCTTTCACCCTAGCCGACAAGGCGGCGTCTTGGTTAACTGCCCAAACGCCAAACTCTGTGGACTCATGGGCTCAACTTGTTCAATTGTTCATGGAACAATTTTACCCACCACTAAAGACAGATGAAATGCTTCAAAAGATTCATTTCTTCCGCCAAAATCCTCATGAATCCTTTTCGTGAGGCACGGAATCGTTTCAGCGATCTTCTCATTGAATGCCCACATCATAATCTTGCGAAAGACACGCTTTGTTCGTGCCTTCTTCAAGGGGCTTTTACATCATCATAAGGAGGTTCTAGATATCATGACTGGGGTAGTTTTCTTAGTAAAGGAGCCTTAGAGGCTTATACATTCTTAGAAGATCAATCTAAGAGGAACAACAATTGGGGAGGTAACGATTCCTCCCGCTCCTCTCCTTCTTCCATCGTGAGGTTAAACATGATCCCGAAGCTTAAAACTCTTATCGATGCCCTCACTAAAAAGGTAGATGCCATCTCTGTTCAACAACAACCCACTCCAATGAACATTAACTCTACTTTCGTTGTAATGTGCATTTGTAGTCTTGAGCATTCCGACTTCTATTGTCCTTTTGTCTATGCACAAACACCACCACAACCATCACACTTCAACCAGTTAACTCAACATCAAGGACAAGGGAACTTAGGTGACCAGAATAGAGGTTTAGTACCCATAACCCGAACTATCAACATCAAGACATGAACGCCAACAAGCTTTTAATTCCAATACAACCATCTACGGACAAAGTAGTAGTGACCTTGTTGGAGAAACAAAATCAAATTATGCAACAAAACTCCAACTTGATGAAAGATCGCATGATCAAAACTCTAATATGATGAAACAAACAATGCAAATGATGCAGTCTTTGTGCCAAAAGGTTATTGACATGTCTTTAACCAAAATAATAACCAAACCGGCGTGTTTCCAAGTCAAGCAATGCCTAATCCTAAGTCAACAAACACCGCCCGAAATAAAAAAAGTATTCAGAGTAATGGTAATATAAACCAAGGGGACCTCCATGTGATCCAATACTACCCTTCGCTCGTATGCGTAGTTGATAACCAAGTGACTATGCCTAAAGATTACCCACAAACTAAAAATGATACCATACCACATACTATAATAGAAACTCAAGACCCTACAACCGTAGAAGTACCCGTTAAACCACAACCAAAAGGGGAAAACATTACAAGATCCAATAATAGAAAGTGAAGACCCTACACCCGTAGAGGTTCCAATATGGATACCTAGATGGAAAACGGATAGAGATAAAGCAAAGCCTAATAATACTTTTTATCCCTTCTTAAAAAAAAAGCGATAAAGCACCATATCCCCAAAGACTAGTTGTGTTTAAAAATGGCGAAATTTTGATGAGATTAGGGAAGTGTTTAAAAATTTGACTATAAACCTACCTTTTCTAGAAGCTATAAAAAGTCTACCCGACACGCTAAAGTTTCTAAAAGAGTTGTGCACCAAGAAGAGGAAAACCAACATACCCCACGAAGCATTCTTAATCAACAATATCCCTCTTTATCCAACATAACGGAATTGTTAAGTACAAGGACCCCCGGTCGCCCTCTATCAGATAATGCACCTTAGGTGATACCTTCATAACAACCGCTTTATTAGACACGGGGGCGAGTGTTAACTTACTCCCTTTTTATTTATATAAACAACTGGGTCTAACAATAATACTTCAACCAACCAAAATGACTTTGCGGTTAGCCGATCGTTCTATTAAGTATCCCAAGGGTGTAGTTGAAAATATTCTTGTTAAAGTTCAGGATTTTTACTATCCCGCCGACTTTGTTATTCTCGACACGAAGTTGCTCATGATTCCATTCCCATCATCTTAGGGCGCCCTTTCTTGGCAACCGCCAATGCCCAAATCAATTGTCGGGATGGCTCAATGACTCTTTCTTTTTGGAAATCTTTACGTAGAAGTTAACATGTTTAGACAAAAACAGGGACAACTAGGTTTGCCTATATAGAAGGAGAAGTGAAGTCCATTGAGAGTTTTGTACCTCACATTAGTCGCGGTGACACTTTAGTCCCCACACTAGTAGATACCCCTCTTATGGAAGAAGACAAGGATCACAATTTCTACTCCCTAGACGTAGATAACATCGAGGAAGATTTCCTTCGACTCCTTGAGTTTTCTCCTATTGACATCCATTCATCTCTTGACGCCATGACGAAAGAAGAATTTTTTAAGCCCTCTATCCCGGTGATTCTTCTTACCCACCTATTGAGGAATGTCTTGCATATCTCAAGGCCTCTCGATGACATAGACCTAAGAACACTAGTTGAACACCATTCACCCACCTCACATCCTCATGTCACTCATTCACCTTCCATCACGAATGTTCCTCGCCCTCTACCTTTTCAAAGAACCATTGAGTTTGTACTTGACCTTGGCGTTTCTCCTATACTTCATAACTATCTAAAACCAACTAGTGAAGAAGTAACACCCAAGGACAAGCCACCGACACTTTTTTCATTTTTTCCATTTTTCCTTCTCAAAATTATCCACATCCTACGTATCTTCCACAACCATCAATTTTCTCACGTTCATTTACTTGGCATCCCTTTCGTAGGAGGACAAAGAAGAAACTGTATGCTCGATTAGGTTTTAGATCTATAAGGCCTTACTCTCATTCCACTAAGCTATGTCATAGGGAATCTTGGTGCTTAATTACGTTTGATGGTGCATTCTATGTTAATTATTTGTGGAAAGACCCACAACTTTTAGATTATTGATATATGGGAAACCGCATGTAAATACATATATATCACTTTTAAGTCTAGGGAATCGACTTTAAAAGACCCATGTTTTAAAACAAATTTTACAAACCTGTTTTCAAAAATTTGTTTGGGGGTGTTTGGTTTTTCCATGCTTGATCACTAAACTTCCTATTCTTACCCCCACCTCGCTCCCCCCTTAAAACGCTTTCCACTCCAAGTTTTACCTTCTTTTTGCTCTAAACTCCGTTTTCAGTAACTTACGAAGCCGCGCTGCTTTGTCGAGCGCTACCGCTGCGCCCTTTTTTTTTTTTGAGAATTTTGTCGAGCGATCGCTTCCATCATCGAAAGCGCGACCATACTTCGCTACTAGACCTGAAGAGCGACCACCCAAATTCATCATACCGAGCGACCATACCGACTCTCTGGACCTGAGCGCGACCAGCCCTCATCTTGGCGCGACCTCCATTCTATCGGACCAAGAGCGACCCCGCCCTCATACCAAGCGCGACTTCGGCGGCAAACACCGGAATTCCAAATACACAGAGCGACTTCGGCGCCTAGTTGAGTTAAAGGCCTTTCGGCCTCGACTTCCGGGACCAAAAATTCCAGTTTTCTACGGGTAGTTTCCAGATCATTCACAGCTATTCCAGGCGTAATTTTGAGATGACATCTCCTACATTGATACCGAAACAATCTTTCAAGATTTGTTTCAAAACACTACTTATGGTGCTTGGTTTCATGAGGTGATCACACACGTAGGTGGACTGCTTATGGTTCTTGCAAGCATTTGTTCTTGGACTTGCCATGCCGCTGAAATACAAGACCCATGATGCTATTGGGTAGATAATATGCATGTCTACACTTATGACTTTTGCATGAGACTTATGGGTCCGGCATTTTCCGTGTAGAGGACCAAGGGACATATAACGTAGCCCTTGGTAGCTTGTCCCTTAATGTGATACGGTAATGTTCTTTATCATGCTAAACATATTAGGGGAGTGGCATTTTTCTTCTCGCGAATGATGCCACTTGCGATGTTTTCCTTGCTTTAGCTGAGGAACTGCTATATGACCTTCATAAGACCTTAATGTCTAGTTTAGCACGAGCCCATAGCATGAGGCATAAGTATCTTCTTATGCCTATATTAGTTTCCCGTATTATGCTATGTTTCTTTCCCTGTTTTTGTGCCCGTTTCACGATTGGGTTGGGGTCGACATTTGTGAGACCCACCAATTATATTATCGATCTTTCCGCAATGACTTGGCAAGGATGGAGGATACAACCTCATCAGGTTGCACCTTACACCCCATCCGACCAAGTGGCGCTTAACAGGTTAGCATCCGTAGATGATAAATGGCGGCAAGCTTGGCAAATTATAATGGCATGGCAGGATGCAAAGGAACCTCACTTCTTGATAGAAGAGGAGGATGACGAGTAAACGCTGGAGTGGAGGTAAGTTTTTAGTTTCAGTTAGTGTCTGCTTATGTCCCAAACAATTTAATTCTGTTAACCCCATAATGGGTGGAACTCTTATAGAGTTGCGTCAGTTTTTTTTTTTTATTTCCTATATTAGTATGTTCTAACCTTGTTTTGCGGATGTTCCGAATTTCACGCATTTCCATGGTATTTTTCTACCCTCTTTATTTAAATGCTTTGAGGACAAAGCATGCTTCTTGTTTTGGGGGCATAGAAATATGTAATTAAGGCATCCGTTAGGATATAGATATGTATAATATGCATTTGTTTTCAAGTTAAAAATTTCAAAAAATATAAATAAATAAGTTTATGCTATACACTTAGGAATATTGGTATTGTTTTCTTTCTCTATGCCTCTTAACAATCTAGAAGTCTCAATGTAGCTTTTGCATCGAAATAATTGTTAGAAACTTAGGTTAATATGTAGGTAATAATCTTTGCATCTATCTATAAATATATTACATGAGTATCTATGATTGTTAGTAGTAAGTTTCAAAAATCTAGGCTAGAGTACTTATTCTACAAATCCTGTGAGAATATAGCCTAAAGCCCTTATATGAAATTGATATTTGAGAAATGACACAAGGGAGAAGTAAAATCGGGATAAAGAAATCACACGCCCACTTGCTTGATCACTATGCCATATCCTAAGCGAGAATTTAGGCCCTCTTTGGATCGATATAGCCAAAAATTCAAACCTATGAATTATTTTCCACTAGTCGCCCCTCTCGAGCCTTTCATTAGCCCTTCCATAAACCACAATTCCTTTTACCCCTGCTACAAAAACAAAACAAAATAAAAAATAATAATAAATCAACCTACCCAATTTAGAATAAGTCCGAGAATAGAATGATGAAGAAAGAAAGAAGAGAAAAACCTGTAAAAACAAAAATTAGTTAGTTGCTTCCTAAATAAAGAAAAGAAGTTTCCATCCAAAGAAAAAAAAAAAAAAAATAGAAATAAATCAAAACTCCAAAAATAGAATAAAGGGAGTCAAAAGCCAAAGAAAAGAAAAAAAAAAAAAATGGCTAAGGATGGAAACAAAGTATAGAAGCAAAAGTAAATAACAAGGTTTCTCTAGTTACATAATATGAAGACTCTATTATCTCGGACTTGTCCTTTTTTGAATATCCATTTCCTTCCTTCTTAAACCATCTCCTAATCCCCGCAACACCTAATAAAGACCTCTAGCTCAATTAGGAATAGGTTAGTGTGATAGTAAGTGGCAGATGTGTTTGATCGACTCCGCTTCCTTTGTCGCCATTGAGATTGTAAGGTAAAGTGTGCCCACTGCACACTGGAGTAGCGAAACTTGAGTGGAAAAATCAGAGTGGTTTTTGTCTTGACATTTATGTGAGGACCTACTTAAGGACGCTATTTCGAGTTTTCAGAAACGGACCTGCTATTACATTTCATAGTATTACTCATTGTTATATGTTTATTTTAGATGATTGATTATTATGCATATATTAGCTTAGGGTTCTGACTGGTTTATTCTTATGTATTTGCTAGTGAGATGTATAGATAGTTGAGACATGAATGAGGAAACAATAGTTTTATTTCTTAGTCGTTGTAGTATAGATGAAGTTTGTGAGTACCTTCACTGGAAAACTCTCACGAGGCTATAACTCGGCCCACTAGGGAATTCCTAGTGGTTTAAGGCCTTGTTGCATATGGTCAATGCAATCGCGACTCAAATAAACGAGTAGTTAGAACTCCATTTTGGTCACTTATTCTAATTTCTCATCTTTGCTTGAGGACAAGCAAAATGCTGTTTGGGGTGGTTTGATAAGAGCCCAAAACTGTAGTTTTAACCCCTTAATAATCATCTTTGTTAGACCAATTATGTGAATAATAAGTAAGAGTTAATCCGACACGTGTTTTTATGTATTTCAAGCTTCAAAGTCAATTATGTGCGAATGTGCCACTTTGATGAGATAAAGGAGCAATGGTTGGTTACTAAGGAGTTCGGTGATTAAAGGCCAAGATTCAAGAAGACAAAGCCTTTGTAAAGCCCGGTCAAAAGATGAAAAGTCAAAGTCCACGCAGTAAGCTTGCAAGCACAAAGAATGAGAACTTCCGAAGACCATAGCTTTGGACTCAGACCTTGGAATTGGGCCTACCTTATATCAAAACGACCGGCTCGGAAAGAGCTTTCCAATGGACCAAGTCTTGACCCAATCAGAGGAGCAGAAGTGGACGAAACATCTGTCAAAGCCAACTGCAGCTGAGGAGCCTATTTTGGACTAAAGAAATTGGGTTTTGGGCCCGATTTTCCGGCCCAAAACATGGCTCCAAGCCCATGCACGATTTTTGGATCTGGAAGGATAAAAACAAAAGCTTGACTCTTTGTTAATGGAGTGAGGTTAGGAAGCTAATGTTAATGGAGTTTAGGGTTAGAAAAATATAGATCTAGATTAGTTTTTAGATCTAGATCTAGTTTTGAATCTCTATTTTAATTAGTTTTCATTTCCCTTGTTTTAATTTAAAGTATTAAAATATTGTTCTTGCTTCATTAGATAAATAAAGTAGTTTATTATTGATCAAATTCAATTTTGTCATTTATCTATTGCTTAGATCTAATTTCATTTCTTGGTTGTTAGTCATTTCGTAGTTATTGATGTTGGGTTGGATTATTGTTCATTAAATTCATAAATTAGGTTGTCTTCATTTTGATTCTTAGACTATTGTTAAATTTAGATTTATAAAGTTTTAATTTCAATTTAATTTAATTATGTCTTATTGTTATTATTGTTCTTGTGTTGGGAATGGTAGTATAGAAATTTCACACCAAACACATCACTCTCACCATTGTTCCTTTTGGTTTGATTAGTTGAATTCTATTTAGTCTTGATAGATTGAGAGTGGAACGAAATCCTTACTCGTTGTATTGCATGATTATGTTTTGAGAGTAAGAAATATTGATTTAAACGTAAGAACGGTAGGATTACGTATTAGTGTTGTTAACATTAATATTTAGGATTCTATTATTTTTACGGTTATCAAGTATTTATTTATGGACTTAGTAATAGTAGAAAATTATGGATTGTTATGTTGTTCTTGGAGACGAATATCGTGCACCAGACTGTTTAGTTCTTCCATTTGTTGGCCGAGTTGCATCTGAATGTCCCCTTGGCTGGCAGAGAGTACAGTTTGATTTTCCATTAGGAAAACGTGATTTTGCAAGGACTGAGAATGATTTTCCAAGATCTCCTCCTGTTCAACATCATGCATTGCTTGCCGATCTTGGAAATCCTGAAGAGTTGTGATGATGATATTCTAACGAGCGTGTAGTTCCCTCAAACCCTGATGAAGAAGTTTAATGCCTTCCATGGGATTAATAATGTTCAGCATGGCATTCTCATCAAATAAATGGTCAGAATTTGAGCTTGGGTCGTTCTGTTCCTCTATTAGAGTATCAGGAGTCCAAAAACCAACGGAGTAATCTGTTTGAAATACTTTTATTTGTGCTCTTTGAAGGGGTGTCTCTGGAGAAATTACTGGATAACTCCAACGCATCATAATCTGCGTTACTAAAGTGGGTAGGGGTGCTGACCTTCTTGTTTTCTTTGTGATTACGTTCCAGAGGTGTTGGATTAGACAAAAGTCATCTCTTTGAGTCTACAAAATCCAAAGTAGGTGAAGTTGAGGCTTTGTGACTTCTGATTGGTGTGATGTACCTACCACATTGTGTCCCAACCAGTGGAGCACAACACATTGATTCTGTTTCAAAGAGCGTTGAAGAACCATGTGATGTGTATTTCCGACTTCGTCATGAGATAATCTGTAGCTCGTGAGTAAAGTTTTGGCGGAATCAAATGATGACTCTTGAAAAAGGGACCTCTGGGTATTCACTGGGATTTGAAGTATGTCGGAGATCATTTCCTTAGTCAATTCCAAACGTTGTCCATAGGCATTGAAGTAGAATTTTCCATTTTCATATCCGCTAAATTGGTAGAACATCAAAACCAATTCTTGGGAATAACCAGCTGCTGAATGATATAGAAGAGGCGTCCATCCGCGACGTATGATTTCGGTGTCAAAATAAGAAGAAAACCGGCCATCTTCGAAAGTTTTCAGGTAGTCTTTCTCTGCCGTTATTTTTCTTGGTTGATCCATTGATAGTATTACTAAGGGAAGGATAGTGAAAATTGTTTGAATAAGAATGGCTGAAAAAGAAGAGATTTATAGCCAATTTATGAGTCTGTACCCATCTGGATTCCAAGTGTAGTTAATGACCCATGTGATTATGAACAACATCAAAGGGGATCCACAGTAAGTCATGTCATGTCAGATATCCAAATACAATTAATGAGATGGTTTAATGTTAGAAAATACGGATGAAAGTTTCACAGGGTAGTTAGACTTACACGTAATTTCAGAAATGATGATCATAACTTCGGGGAATAGAATATGGATAGAATAATCGAAATGCACGCGTGTGACAAGTGTTATCGTGACCTTGTAGCGTCGCGATTTTCTCCTCTGAACACCATGTGTATCCATTAATTATTTTGGTGAGTTTTGGATGGCCTTTCTTTGTTATGGTTTGTTTATTTATTTACTTATTATTATTATTATTATTATTATTATTATTATTATTATTATTATTATTATTATTATTATTATTTTAGAGAGGAAAAGACAACTAATATACACAAATATTTAATACGGAACTTCTCCATTTAATACGTAACCCGTACAAATGTGTGAGAATTATTTAACACACCATACTAATATACAAAATGAAAATCAGAAAAAGAGACGGTTACATAGATCTAGATGTTCTGGATCATGTTATGCATGAGTGACAAGAGAATAATGATAAACACTGTTATCACGAATACTATTTGATTCATTATGTTCAAAAAACTGAGAATTTGTGAAAAAGAATTTGTGAAGGGGGAGAGAAGGGAATGAGTGAAAGTGGAAAAAGAGAGTTGGATTTATAACTTGATTTCTGACCGTTGGGCATCTGACCGTTGGAATCAGTCCGTTTGGTTTTGACCGTTGGGCTTTGAGAGTAGGCCCAATGCATCAAGGGACAACTAATATAGTAGGAATTACAATAAGTGCATAACTTAAATAATTTCTCATTCAAACCGTCTGGAGATGCAAAATTATGAGAAATCAACCGATCGGCATTAAAAATTCCATCCACTGGAATATGACATAATCACATTCAAACTATTTTTTTTTTTTTTTTTTTTTTTTGGTTTTTATTTATTTACACTTTTATATAAAAATGTACAAGACGAAAGGAACGTGTCAACAACACCGAAATCCAAATAAAACAACACATCACAACAAACCTTTTAACTCAGTAACTTTCATGTCGGGCCAAAGGCTTAACCCAATCCCGCCAGACTGTGGGCTTAACCTTTATGTTATAGGGGCCTAGGGTCGATGGTACCATCCCCGATCAATGTGCAATGGTCTAGTAATAATATTACCCTTAGTACATATGGTATAGCCTCAAACCGCCCGCGATCTGATCCACATAGAAAACCGATCGGGGTTGGCCTGGTGGAATCCATTGCCCGCACGAACTAGGAAATGTCCGATGTTGCATATCACGACTTTCTTTGGGTACCATGCTTGGTGCTAAGGGAAAAATGAGTATATACATGTTGAGTCTTTTAACGTCAGATCCTCAAGACGAATGTGAGACTTTTAACGTCAGATCCTCAAAACGAATGTGAGTCTTTTAACGTCAGATCCTCAAGACGAATCCCAACCTGTGGGAACAACGGGACGACGACGAAGTTTATCCTGCTGAGCTGGTATCAGACAATAATATACCTTATACCGACTCATCTCGGATAGAAGATCAAGACCGGACGAAAAGAGTTTGATACTCATACACCACCCCATCCTTTTCGCCTCGCTTTCGGGCAAAAGTACTACGACCATTACCTATTCGAGATGGGTGAGATTTGGACCATATGATGAGTTGGAGTTCGGGAGGAAGAGAATAGAAAAGGGAGGAGAAAGAAGGAGCTAAAATTTTTGGTACCCATTGTTTTCCAGGAGGCACATTTGCTCGATTATCAGAAGACATTTATACTCAGTTCTGAAGTAGAGTTTTTGTGGACTATGGTTCTGGCGCTTGCAACCACACACTCTAGGGATTTTTAGAAAAGAAAATAGAAGAGGGCCCGGCTACCCAAATGGCGTACTTTCTCTGTTTAAACACATGGAAAAAAGTACACCATCGAATCTATTAGTCTATGTAGACTGGGTCATTGAGAAGAGTCTCTTCGACATCCGGAGAGCTAACTCATGATAATGTTTAAGGCGTTGGCCATTTACTTGAAATTACCGTCATCATTTACGTTTTCAAAGAAATAGCCCCGTAAAGGGTGACAAAGCAGAGATCGCGGAAAGGACCGGACCATCGAAGTCTTTAATTTTCCCCGAAAAATGTGTAATCTTGATTTGTACAACAAAACTTTTGACCCAATTTGAATTCTTTTCTCAATATGTGCTTGTCATGCACTCTTTTCATGTTGGCTTTATAGGATTTCGAGATCATAGGCATCACTCCGAATTTCCTCAAGCTCATTTAACTGCAATTTTCTCTTCCGCCGCTTAGTATTATAATAATTGAGGCTTTTGATGGCCCATAGAGCACGGGTGCTCAAGTTCAACCGCAGATGACAAGGTTTTCCAAAAACGAGGCGATAAGGAGACATCCCTATAGGTGTCTTAAAAGTCGCTTCAGATTCCCACAAGGCATCGATAATCGTAGAGACCGATCTTTTTCTAGATGGATTGACAGTTTTTCCAAAATGGATTTGATCTCTCTATTAGAGTCCTCTACTTGACCACTGGTTTGAGGATGATACGGAGTTCCCACTTTGTGCGTGACTCCATATTTCTTTACTAATGATTCAAAAATTTATTGCATAAATGTTTTCCCCATCACTAATTATAGCTTTTGGAACACCAAATCGAGAAAAATATTTTCTTTACTTAACAAAATGACCGCTTTATGATCGTTAGCACGACATGCCAATGCCTCAATCTATTTTGACACGTAGTCAACTGCTACTAGTATGTATAGGAAGCTATGTGAATTTGGAAATGGACCCATGAAGTCGATGCCCCATACATCAAAGATTTCCACAATTAAAATGGGATTTAAGAGCATCATATTGCGTTGAGTAATGCGTCCTAGCTGCTGGCAGCGATTGCATGCTTTGCAATGCTCATGTGCATCTTTAAACAGTGTTGGCCAATAGAATCCACATTGTAGGACCTTGGCCGCAGTTTTCTTACGATTAAAATGACCACCACAAGATTGTTCATGACGGAAGGATAACACGTCATTATGTTCCCAATCGGGGGATGCAATGGCGGATTAGTTGGTCGGAACAATATTTGAAGAGGTAGGATCATCCCGAAAATAAAATTTCACAGTGGATAAGAACTTTTTCCGGTCATTCTGAGACCAAGATGAAGGGACTTCTTCGGTAACTAAGTAATTTACTATGTCACCGTACCAAAGGAGACGAAAAAATAGAGTACAAGTGTTCATCCGAAAAAGAATCACGATAGGTTTCAGATATCGATCAACATCAACATCATCGACAAGTCGCGGATAAATGGTCCGCGAACCACATTTTGAATTCGCAACCTTTTTTATCTCTAATTTCTAGAGTAAACTCTTGCAAAAGGAGAATCCATCGGATCAACCTTTGTTTTGCATCTTTTTCGCTAATAGATAACGGCGTCGCGATAGTCGGTGTAGACAATAGTTGGAGAACCCACTAGGTAAGGACTAAACTTATCCAAAGCATATACAACGGC
The DNA here is from genome assembly GCF_015680905.1 of Coptis chinensis. NCBI lineage: Eukaryota > Viridiplantae > Streptophyta > Magnoliopsida > Ranunculales > Ranunculaceae > Coptis > Coptis chinensis. Next base: position 94,541,652 of record NC_141462.1, read on the forward strand.
GAGAAACTCTTTCTCAGTGGTGGTATAGTTACGTTGAGCTTCATTAAGGGTTTTACTCGCATAGTAAATGACAACTGGCTTATCTTCTCGGCGTTGCCCTAGTACAGCTCCAATAGCATAGTCGCTCACGTCACACATTAATTCAAAAGGTTTAGACCAATCAGGTGGTTAAATTATGGGAGCGGTAGTTAATGCGTTTTTTAAAATTTCAAAGGCTTGTTTGCAATTGAAACTGAAATAAAAAACGGCATCTTTAAGCAGGAGATTGGTTAAAGGTCGAGCAACCTTTGAGAAATCTTAAATAAATCTCCTATAGAAACCAAGCGTGTCCTAAAAATGCTTGTGAATGTCTCGAACTGATTTTGGTATAGGAAGTGAAGCAATTTTTTCTATCTTAGCTTTGTCGACTTCGATTCCGTCCTTTGAAACGATATGTCCTAAAACTATTCCTTTTGTCACCATGAAATGACATTTTTCCCAATTAAGAACAAGGTTTTTCTCTTCACAACGTGTAAAGACTTTTTCAAGATTTGATAGACAACTATCGAAAGAATCTCCATATATGGAGAAGTCGTCCATGAACACTTCCATAAAACGCTCAACCATATCACTGAAAATGTGAAGCATGCAAATATTGGAAAGTACCGTGCATTACAAAGGCCGAAAAGCATTCGCTTATATGCAAATGTACCAAATGGACAGTGAACGTGGTCTTGTCTTGATCGGCAGGGGTCTATGACTATCTGAAAATAACCGAATAACCATCAAGAAAACAGTAATATGCATGACCAGCTAAACGTTCGAACATCTGATCGATGAATGGGAGTGGAAAGTGATCCTTACGAGTGACGACATTAAGTTTGCGATAATCAATGCATATTCGCCATTTTACTGGGATATGAGCGGAAATGCATTCATCTTTATCATTTCTCACAACTGTAATGCCAGATTTCTTGGGAACAACATGTATTGGACTTACCCAAACACTATCAGAGATAGGGTAAATAATACCCGCATCGAGTAATTTTAAAACTTCCTCTTGTACCACATCTTTCATGGTAGGGTTTAGTTGACGCTGCGGTTCACGCGACGTCTTAGCATTTTCTTCAAGGTGTATGCGATGGGTGCACACAGTAGGTGCAATGCCTTTAATGTCATCGAGGGACCATCCAATAGCAGAACGATGTTGTTGAATGACATTAATTATACGAGCTTCCTGATCGTCAGTTAATTGTGAAGAAATGATAACTAGGTGACGACCATTTGGATCAAACTGTATGTATTTTAATTCCGAAGGAAGAGGTTTTAAATCAGGGGTGGGCGGAGTGGGTATTAAAGATTCTTGAGGAAAGTCATCATCCATGCAAGAAAGATTGATGTTCATCCAAGTTCTTGGACATTACAAAGTGGGGTCAAATAATGGTATTGACTCTAATAACTCATTTACTTCTTGTGTATAATCATCGCCCTCAAACTCGGATTTGCTAAAGGAAAGAAATTGGTACACTTCATCTTCGAAACGAGTTTGTTAAATACTCTTGTGGAATGTGTCAAACCCCGCTTCACCTCACCATCAATGTCAGGCTCTGGAATTTGTTTCATCAATTTGAACACATTTACCTCTACCGATAGATTTCTGAAGGACATAGTCATTGAACCATCCCTACAGTTAATAAGAGCATTAGCAGTTGCTAGGAACGGACGTCCTAAGATGATAGGAATGGAATCACATGCAACTTCTGTATCCAAAATAACAAAGTCTACAGGATAGAAGAAGTCTTGGACTTTTACAAGGACATTTTCCACAATTCCTTTTGGATACTTTATGGAACGATCGGCTAACTGTAGAGTCATGGTGGTAGGTTTGAGCTCATGAAGACCTAGTTGTTTAAATAAGTAATATGGAAGTAAGTTCACACTAGCTCCTAGGTCTAGTAGTGCAGTAGCCGTATATTTGTCACCTAAGGTGCATGGAACCGTTGGTCTACCAGGGTCTTTGTATTTGACTATACCATTGTGGTCTGTGATGTAAGGAAACTGTTCGGTGAGGAACGCTTGTTGAGGAACATTAGTTCTCCTTTTTGTGGTGCACATATCCTTCAGAAATTTTGCATGTTTTGGTAATAGTTTTAAGGCATCGAGAAAAGGCAAGTTGATCGTCAAATTTTTAAAAGTCTCTCGAATTTCAGCAAAATTCTCATCAGGTTTATTCTTTGCCAAGCGTGCAGGAAATGGTGCCTTAGGACGGAATTTGGAAAAGGGGTCTTCTTGCTTATTTCCTAAATTCTGAGATGTTGACTTTGTTTGATCTGGTGAATCGTCCGTAGGTTCATTATTAGAAATGGGTTCATTGGAACCTTCGGATTCCTTTGGTTGATCATCTGGCATACGTATTTGATTGTCTACCATTTTTCCAGATCGTAGAGTAGTGATTGCATGCACCTCACCTTGATTGGAGGTGCTTGTACCAGGTGCATTGGTGAGTTCAAAGGCCGTGTTTGCTGGTTTAGGGTTTGGAACTGCTTGTGCATGAAACACGCCTTTCTGACTCTTTTCTTGCGCCAATTGTTGAAGTGATTGTTGGATAGACGTTAAAATTTGAGACTGTTGGTTCATGTATGCCAAGAAAGTCCCATTTGTCCTATCCATAACGGGTTGCGCAGGTTGTGCAACAGGTAGTAGTTCACGACTATTGCTGAGAAGTTGTTGATTATAGTTGGGATCTGGATTAGCTGGAACAAGGCTGCGGTTGGTTTGATAGTTAGCATTGGAATTATTTTGAAATTGACCTTGTTGGTATTATTGATTATTTCCTTGGCGGTATGGAATAAAATTGTTGGTAGGTCGAACAGGTGGATTAGCGAAACCTGGAGGAGCCCCCATTTGTTGGTTATTTTGGCGCCAAGTGAAATTCGGATGTTGTCTCCACGGTGCATTGGGAATGTTGAATGCACATGCCTCCTCCGATGGTTAAGTAGGGGAAACATATAACAAGGGACAATATGCATCAGGATGGTCAGGACTAAGACAAAGGACACATGGGGCGGTGTCAACGTTCATGACTGGTTTTGCTAGTTGATCGTTTACTTGAACTATGAGGGCATCTACTTTTTAGTTAGGGATTCTATCAAATTTTTATTTCGGGATCGGTTTTTACCTCAAAAATAGATGTGGCCTTTGTAATATTGTCCTTTGATGACCTAGATGACTCGTTGTTACCCGGTGTGTACCTTTTTTCGCTTGTTTTTCAAGAAAAGTATAAGCTTCAGTAGCTCCTTTGTCCATGAAGCAACCGCCGTTCATTATATCAAGAGTTTCTTTTTGATGATCAGAAAGACCATTAAAGAATGAACGAACAAGGACAGCTTTGTCCAGTTGGTGATGAGGACATTCTAACGGTAAGATCAAGAAAAAGCGACTCCATGCTTCGTAAAGGATTCATGAGGATTTTGACGAAAGAATTGAATTTTCTTAACCATTTCAGTTTTTTTTTTTCTGAGTGTAAAACTGAAGCATGAAAGCTTGAACTAGTTTATTCCATGTGTCTATGGACTGTGGTTGTTGTCCTGCTAGCCAAATTGATGCTTTTTCAGCTAAAGTGAATGGAAACAGTCGAAGCAAGAGTTGTTCCTTAGAGACTGCTGGATGGTGAAATGTTGTTGTCACTTGTTGAAGCCTCCGAAGATGATTATAAGGTTTTTCGTGCTCCAAACCATGATATATAGGTAACAAACTGAAAATGTTTGGTGGGATACGAAAAATCACCGACAATGTCCTCCTCAAGTTTGATGCGGGGAAGAAGGTCCTTCCTAATGCAATATAGAAGTCCGAGAGGGGCTTCTCTCAGTGGAGGATCGTCGGCCATAATGACCAGTTGATGATGGCGGCGAAGGATCGTGATGAAGGTAATTAGCGTAAGAAGAACAATTTTTAGGTGAAAACTTACGCAAAGTGCTTATCGTATTTTTTTTCGCGATAGGTATGTTCAATTTCTTTAGTGGAACCAGACCTTAATCTCATGCAAGCCTAAAATTAGATCTAACTTACAGAAGTAATTTAGTAGGACTCGAATTTTATTATTATCTTAAGCATTAGAGTTGAAGAACATATGCATAAGCTGCTGCTAACGTAGCAGTGAAGCTAGGAATACGTGTGCATAAACCAATAGCCTGGTCACAAGAGAGATATGAGGGAGGCTTTCCGTGCAAGCACGGTTCTAATTAAGTAACCTCAATCTTTCAAGTTTCCTAGACACCATTGGAATATGATTAAGATTTATGGAATTAAAATTTATGCAAAGGCATTATTAATTTTAATTTAATTTTTTTTTTTTTTTTTTTTTTTTTTTTTTTTTTTAAGATTTATGCAAGGGTTAAAATACAAACATGCAAATACGATCTACTCATACAATACTAGGTGCAGTAGCATGTGAAGATACTCTACTCATACGTATAGCTATACGAATAGGCAAGCTTGTGTCATCGATAAATACTTCCATACGTGCATGTGCAAATATACATCGAGAATAATGATATGTACGCTTAATTTGTAAATCGATATTATGTAAACGATATCAACAATGCTGTGCAAATTTGAATCACTCATACGTATCTAAATACATTAGCATGCGAATATAGTATACATACGCAGAATAATACGACAAAACTAAACATGCAAAGTATTATACCTAAACTAAAATACGACTCTTGTATTGCATAATAATTCGATTTCGACAATACTCATTGAGATTGCGAGTGTCATATAGAGAGCAGCTTTACCCCGCAGGGTTTAGAAACAACTTACCCAACTCAGATTTTAACCCTCGTTGGAATGTTCTCCTCTTTCTTGACAAAATCGATTTATTAAACAACACTATTTTCTAAAATGATGATTTTGGAGGGGAAAACAGTTGATTTTGACCTCGAAAATGACCTCCACCGAGCATAGCTTTTACAAAACAAACAAATAGATTAAAAGTTTTTTTTTTCTTTTTTTGTTTATTGGTGGGAGTTTTGTTTCTTCTCTTTTCACAAAAAAAATACAGTTTATATACCAACACTCTTTTCACCTTATGTTGTCTTTCTCTCTCTATGTTTCTTTTCTCTCACTAGAAAGTAAGTTGTGTTGGTGGGGACCAGTCGTGGTATCCAAACAGAAGCTCTCTTGAAGCTGTTCCTCTACTCTTCTACTCTTTTCTACAAGACGTTTCTATTTTGGTCGGTGGGGTTCGTTTATTTACGTTACTGACATTCCAGCCATTTTGAATTTTTTTGAATATTTTAGATAAAACGGATTTGTTGACTTTGACTGAGTAACCCGCACTCCTTTGGTTCATTAGATTAGTAGTAGAATGTAGGATATACCAAACTAATTATAATTTTTGAACTGGTTTACTACTAGATCAATAAACAATGCAAGACTCAAGCCAATTTAGTGTTTATTTTATTTTGTTTGTGTAATTTGACTGAATCTTGTTGTCCCATATATCGCGATCACTCTTAGTATCGTAATACTTTTGGACTCTCTCGCTATATTATACTCTTTAAATATTATATTTACCAACTACGTTATCACTGCTAATCGGATTTTCTAGTTACATCAATTATTCATCAGAAACTAATATGAACAATTCTACACAATAGCCCAGATGTGATATATAGGGTTTCGATAATCGATCCAAACTAAACTGACAAAAAATGATTTGGGTTTTAATAACTTAGTTTGTCATCTGAAACCGAACCGATAAGATATTGGTTTGGTTTTGGATTTGCTCTCTACCAAACCGATAAGATGGTATTTTAGTAATATTTATGATTAATTTTGTATATATTAATCATAAATATATATACAAAACACATCCTAATTGAGCTCACACGCGTGATTCAGAGAACCGTAGCCAAAGTTATGGCCAAAATACCAAAACACATCCTAATTACTATGTATAACTCCTAAGTTATAGATGCTAACATGCAAATAATGACTCATTCGGTAATATATATGCTAAACATGTGACTTATATATATATATATATATATATATATATATATATATATATATATGCAAAACAGTTCCATTTGTATGTATATATACATTAATATGTAATTCATGACCAGTTAACGCATATATATATTATTCGCATATTCATTCACATGATTCATGCATATTACTAACCTAATACGCAAAAATATAGTCCATTAACTACAACATAATAACTACATACATGTGAAGCATGCAAAAATATTTAAAATTTGGAACCCGCAAGCTTCCCTAAAGTCCACCAAATAAAAGAAACGCGGCACAACAGACCAAATGTTTCACAAGAAGCTTAGTGATTGTTGTAACTTAGTTTCCGTGTCCTAGCATTTGGAACTGTCGGTTCAACCAAAACCGAATGTTTATCAAGAGCAAAAATGCGGGAAATTTTAAAAAAAACGAAGAAAAAACATAAGAAAAAGAAATATATGAAAGGATGAGCGTGGGGGTTTCCCTTGGAGCAATTCCAGTTGCTAAACCGCAGTGTCCTTGGGTCTTTAGAATGGCAGCTAAATAGCCATTTTTGATATTAGTTTTTTACTACGTTAGAGATTTGACTCTAATTTGATTTGAAGCTTAACTCAAAGTTCCTTACTCACGATCTTCATTTCGTAAAGTTGGAATAAGGATTCGAACCAACCTAAAGTCTAGGACAACTACAAATTGGTTGTTACTCTTAGGGAACTAGTGAGTAAGTTTACTACTACTGCTAGGTTTCTTTCCTATACAAACATTAAGATTTGAAATCATGCAATTAATACAAAATTCAATTTACTAAAGAAAAGGTGGAGAGCTAATCCTCCTCATGTGAAAATAACATTTAGTTATTGATTTGAATAGGTTCATTTGATTCTTCCTAGACTCATAGACAAGCCCTAATGGAAGAAAACTTGATCCCTAACATGTATGGCTCATTAAAGAGTTCATACATGCTAGCAAGTGGAACTAAGCAATGACTTATCTCTAAGCTCATTACTTTGATTCCTAACTAGACACTACACCAACTATCATTTTGGGATAGGATGCAGGTCTAGTTGTTCTTCCTAATAACCTTCCAAGCCAACCACAAATATTCTCCCTCACATGAGATGGATTAACTCCCCAAAAGAGAAGTTAGCTCATGATCCTTGGGATGATGAATTACAAGCTAGAAGAACAAAAGAGAGAGAAAGAAGAAGAAGAAAAACTAACTAAACTCACTTGCTTTTTATTTATTTCCTAGAAGAAAACCAAGGTTTCATCGATTAAAACTATTACAAACTTTCTTACCAAAATAAAAAACTAAATAATATGAATGACTAAGGAACTAAAATAATACAAGGTAGGAAAAATAAGTCAAGGGAGTAATTGAGTGTCCCCCCTTGTTTTGTTTTCTTCTTCATTTGAGAGACATCTCATTTCCTCCCATGTGAAACATCAAACCACATTTACTCCATTTTTATCCACCACATTAAAACAAAGTGACACCTTGCCTTTTTTTTCACTATTAACACCTAATCTAATTAATTACATGCAAGGTGTCAACTTTGCACCAATAATTTGTCATTTTTGTCTTGACATGCTCCATGATTGATGACTCATCCAATCTTACGGGCCTGTATGGTGGGTCCTATGTGCAGTCCAGTGGCGGTCCGGTCTTTGGGCAATTTTACAACTTCCGCCTATCGTAGAGTTCATCGCCTCGATTGTCCGAAAGCAGCTCACTTGTCGATTCGAGTCCCGGTTCAAGAGGTAGGAGCTTCGAAGTTTGATACTTCGTATGGTTTGAAGAATTCATATACATGTCGCTCCTCGTGCTTTATTGCAGGTTTAAACCATATTTCCATGTTTACTGCGAATACCTGCAAAAGTATGAAAACATATTTATTTCATGATTATTAAACACATAGTTAACCAAATTTATATGTCTCAACGGGGTTTCATAATACACTTTTGGGTGCTTATCACCCTACTATCATGTGGAGAAAACTATAAAAGATTAACATTGAATGTAAAAAAAAAATTGTTTTGTTTTGTTTTTTTTAAGTGAAATTTTTATTGATAATGATAACGAATTTTACAAATAATTAGGACAAACGTGTAATAAGCTACGCCGCAAGTCCTTTCTGAATTTATTTTTTGTTTTGGGTTGAGGTCTGATGCTTGAGAATGAAAGAAAGGAGAAAGAGCTTAAGGGTTTGTTATGGGTGATTAGAATTATACAAACTAACCGGTTGGGCTTTGGGCCTTTGGCTATTTGTTTTAGTCTCATTAACCCATCAAACATTCGAAGACACATTTGTCCATCTTTAATGGTTTTGGACTTAAAATAAATGATAAATGATAATTTTATAAAGGCAAAAAGAAAAGTAGCAAAAATATTGGTTTATTAGAATATTTTTTATTAGTTTTTTTTTTCATATAGTAATGAAAACTATAAATGAGAAAAATGAAAAATGAATTCAATGAATCAATTATTCTTGGTTACATGTCTGTATTTATTGGTAGAAAAATGGATTTGCACAAATCCATTGAGATATGAATGAATAATTTGTCTTCCAAGTTATCTTACTTGAGATGAAATGGGTTTCACTTGGAACAGTACGTAAATAGAGAAAAACCTTTTCAAAATGGTGCACTAGTTCGAAACAGTGCATTATGCCAAAAGGGTGCGACCTTTCGAAATAGGCATTGGTTCGAAACAGTGCTTTATGCCGAAAAGGTGCTACCTTTCAAAATAGACACTGGTTCGAAACAGTGTTTTATGCCGAAAAGGTGCTATACCTTTCGAAATAGACACTGGTTCGAAACAGTGTTTTATGCCGAAATGGTACGTTCTTTCGAAACATGTGACTTTTTAAAGAGGTGCTTAACTTTTTCAAAGAGTCACTGTGTTGTTTCGAAAAGGCACTTCTCACCTATAAATAGTGGATGAATTTGGAGAGAAAGACACACCAAATCACACATTTGTGATCTTTCTCTTCTCCCTCTGTTTTTAGTCAAATACTATGTTGTGTTTGCTGATTCTATAGAATTGAAGTGCTAGCTTTCTATAGAAGAAAATCCGTTCTGTCTTGGGAGACAGTTTCCCATCAACCTTCAAGCACTGTGAGAGGGAAAATATGTCTTAAGGACATAGTATATCTACACTAGGCTCAGATTTAACTAAGAAGTACAAAACACTTACAAGACAAAAGGTTTGTATGGTTTGGTAATTGTTAAAAAGTAAGTACAATTAAGTCGTATATTCATAACATTTATATTATGGTAGTTACAACTAACTAGCATTGCTGACAAAGCATATTATTAGTTATAGAAGTAAAACATAATATTAACAAACTACTCTAATAATCCTAACAAACTAAGATTTGTTATTTCCTGTAACCATCATTTCCAACTCCTATCTTCATCATGTGTGTCATTAACTGGCTCACAGTTTGTAACTATCGTTGATAGACACAAACAAGTTCACCAAATGACATAGAAACGTGTAAAGCGGTGAGACCCAAGTTAATAATTGCACTTGACCAATATAGTTTCCAAGAATCTATATTGGAATTGAAGTTTTTGAACCCATACTCTTTTAGGTAAAAAAATTTACTGAAATTACTTAAGTTATAGATTTTTCCAATGAAGGATTCAAGAGTTCAATTTCTCTTAGTTTTATTAGGAAACTTTCGATAATTTAAGTGTGTCCATGTGGCATATCTCTTTCTCAAGAATGGTGCCACTTAGGAAAAAGATCATCCACCTATGATGGTCTCTGCTTTAAATATACAAGAGAGAGAAGAAGATGTGATGTTATTGATATGGATGTTGGTCATTTACTGCTAGGACGTCCATGGTTGTATGATAGAAATGTCATCTACAGCAGGAAGAACCAGGGTCGGCCCTAAGATTGCAGGGGTCTTAGGTGAACTTTTATATGTGGCCCTTGGTAAAAAAAAGAAAATAGCTACAAAAAACAGTTATCAAGGTTGTTTCCCTACTATTTTAGTAAATAAATAGTTTAAATTCTCATTTAAAACACAAAAAAAGTGTAGACTATTGGTAGAAACATTTATTCCCCCACTACCAACCCTCGTTAGCCTCAACTATGTCCAAAATCCATAGTGCACCTCACTTGAGTAGGGGCTGATTCAGTGTCTTATTACTTGGGGGCCCTAGGCGGGCGGCTGCCTAGTTGGCCTGCCGCTAGAGTCGGCCTTAGGAAGAACAACACTTATTCTTTGAATTGGTCGAAAAATAGAACCGTTCTCCAACCTACAGGTCCTTATTGGGTGCCTTATCAAGCTAAGCGCAAGTTCGAGGGCAAATGTTTTTGAACCGGGGGAGAGTTAATGCATTTTCTAGGGTTCTTAACCCTTCGTTTTAGTCCATTTTGGTTCTTATATTACTAGGGATTTTTATAATATTGTTTGATTGCTATTTTGATGTTTATAGCATAGGTTCTTTTTAGGTTTATTTTTAATTTCAAAAATTAGGTATATTAGTTTCTAAAATTGAATTAGAAGAGTAGCTTCTAAATTCATAGTTCCCTAGTCTATAAATTGAGTTGTAGGCCTTTAATCTAATTGGTTGTTATGTTGATTAATAAACTTTGTGTTTGTGTGAGAAAGGTTTTCTCTTTGTGTGTTCTTGTAATATAATTGATTAGTTGCAGAGTGATTACAAGAGGTAACTTATCATCTTTCTTTTCTAATTTTTAGGTTTCAAATCCGATTGTCGCACAACAATATTAGTGGCTCATAAGCAACCAGTTTATGATTCTTCAACGTCACGTTCATATCTATATGCACATTATCTATCATAGTACAAAATATCAGGATATGGGTATTTATCGATATTCAATTTCTGGATATATATCGTGGATATATTCCTTTCTTTGGGGATATTTAACATTGTTTCACATGCAAATATCGTGGATATATCCAAAATATCGACAAATATCGTGGATATTGTGGATATTTCTTGATATATAATGATACATTATTTATATTTATTTGAAATATAATGGTAAATATTAAATAAAATTGTTATATACACAAAATATCGCCAAATATTTCCAAATATCACAAAATATCTCCAAATATCACAAATATTGCAAATATTGTCAAAATATTGTCGATATTTGCAGTTGTATATATCTCTGAACATATCGTGATATTTATTTATCTTTCTCTGAAATGTGGATATATATCCCCAAATATCACGATATATCGGGATATTTTGTACTATGTTATCTAGTACAGCAGTATGATTGACTGATAGACAAAACTAATTTAATATTGATGGAAGTTGAGAAGTTAAGCACAAAGCGTACGTGCACAAAAGGCCTTGGATGAGTTTCAAAGTTTTTGAAGTTTAAAGTAATAGGCCATCACTTATTTGATGGAAGTCATAGCCTTAGAACATCATTCAGGAGTGGATGCTGCACGTATGGCTGTTAAACAAAAACTAGGAAACCGAAAAACTAAACCAAACCGAGCCGAGCCAAACCAGATGAAATTAACGGTTTTTAACTTTCTCGGTTTGGTTTTCGATTATCAAACGGAAAAACCGATTTAGGTCCGGTTTTCAGTTCTCAAACGGCAAAACCGACTAGTTAGGTCCGGTTTTTAGTTTGGGGGTTCGGTTAACCGATATAAACCGAACTGAACTGGGTGCTAGATATATATAGAAATTTTAGAGTTTTTTATTATTATTTTTTATTTTTTTTAGTTAAATGGTTCATGTTATTAAACACTTGAATATAGGGATGTCCATCTTGCCCGAAACCCAAAACCCGCCCAAAACCCGAATAAAAAACCCGCATCAAACCCTGTCCAAACCCGACAAAACCCGAATCTGAACCCAGACCAAAATACATAGGGTAGGGTTTGGTCACACTCTCTAAACCCGAACCAACCCAAGCCCAACCCGATAATTTAGCTCGAAACCCGTTAAAAGGTCTAAAAAACCCGAAACTGAACCCGGACCAAAATCGAACCCCAAATCTAGTTTCAATTACATACTACTAAATTCATATAAAAGAATGAATTAGATAAATATTTGGATTATGATCTCATTCATGTTTACAATGATGAGTTATTTAATATATTGGATTATGGAAAAATTTATGTCGAGATTTCCAATTTTTTCAGTAATTGCACGTGATCATATATCTATAGTTCCTTTCAAGTCCATCTATTTTTAAAGCATATGAAAGAATTATGTCCAAATATAGGTAAAAATTATTTCTAAGTTCATTAGAAGTTTTATTTTGTTTGAAGGATTGGTGGATAGCCGAAGAAGGAATAAAATGTAAATATATATTTCAAATGAAGTTTCTTATTGTCTTCTTTCTTCATTTATACCGGGTTTTATCCTATCCGAAATTCGAACTCGAGCCCGATGGGTACCCGAAATATAGGGTTAGGATAGGGTTTGGTCACACTTCTCAACAAAATACCCGATTCCGAACCCGACCCGCTAAAAACCAGTCCGAGTTCAGATAACCCAATACCTATTCAAAACCCGAAAAGTCGGGTTTGGGCTGGGTCGGGTACCCATTTGGACATCCCTGCTTGAATACTTGCTTTTTGTGATTGGCGTTATAACTTGTCAATATGCCTAAATTGACATCAATACTATTCAATATATTTATTAAAATTTACTAGGCTTGTGATCAGTAAGTCCATATATGTTTCAATTTAAAACTTGATAGAAAGCCCAAATGGCAAGGCCCAAACCAAAACCGAACCAAACAGTCATTTCGGTTTCATCTCGGTTTTTGTTCAAATTTGGTTTGGTTTTGGTTTAGACTTTTAAAAAACCAAGTATATCGGTTCGGTCTACGGTTTCTATAAGAACCGATAAAAACCGGACCGAGAACAGCCCTAGTTGCATGTTTGAAAGTCCCTTTGATGTCAAGAAACAAAACCATATAATGGTTTTAAAGACGTAAATTTGAAGCATCGTTGTCAGTACCCTCTACTCCCAACCACTCGTGGCAGACCACATGTCCAGACTACAAGCAGGTCGTGCATACGACCTAAGGTCAGGTCATCCAAACGACCTAAGAAACGTAACCGCTGCAAGCTAGTCAATAACATCATTAATGACAGATTATTACTTCATAACGGAAAGAGTAAAAAGAATCATCAAGACAGCGCAAAAGGGGGATTTACGCCTATAAAAAGAGGCGTCTTCTCCATTCTCAAGGAGGGAGAGGCTCACATTCTCTCCATCTCCAACTCAATCACTCAAGATGAACTACGTTTGACTTGATTCCAGTTCATCAGAGAACTGGATACGTAGGCAGCTCAGAACACCGACCTGAGTTCAGTCAAACATCTTATACAAACCCTATTCTCCAAAATTGTAAGATCGTGACTAAAATGTACCTCTACATTAGCGTCGCCTGCTGGTTCATTTTCTTGAGAAAAAACATTCACACCATTTTCTCAAGCTCACGAAACTTGGTAAAACCACCATGGAAGAAAATATAGGAACCGTTATTTCAAAATAAATATTTCTACAAACCGCAAAACCCACGTGCAGCAGAATTAATGGGGTTCACGATTTTGGATAGAAAAGCATACCTTTAGATTAGCTTCTTGATATCTCTGAGAATCCAATATCTATGAATCCGAATTAACAATCAACCCCTTGATCTTCTGTTGTATTCCTTTAGAATAGATTGGACGTTGTGTGGGCAACGATCTACCAACCCCCTTCTTTCTCACAAAGCTAGATCCAATTTTGGATCTATCTTTCCTTGCCTCTCTTTTCAATCCAGTGAATAGTGAATAGTTATTTCGGCCAAGAGAAAAATGATTTTATTTATAGGCTACAACAGGGACCATGAGGAGAAATTAGGGTTGGGCCTCCCGACAGGCTTGAGCCTCCCATGTTCGCTCATAACACACAGCTTAAGTCCGTCAACAAATGGCTTATTCCACTAAAGGCCATTGTTGCACGACTGCTCTAATCCCAAGTTACGTGTCAGCGTTTATGGGCTCCATATTATATGCTTATAGATCTCCCCGTGTTTAAGATATCGAATGTCCGTTGATTAAGTCAAGTTATTGACAACTACATTAATCAACTTCGTATGTCCTTGAGTAGTACCACTCAACCTCATTGTCATGTCGGAATAAATCCATCTGCAGGGTTTACATGACAATCTTTTTGAGCTCCTCAAGGGGACATCATCAACCCGACTTCCTGCGGGTCACAGATTCTTTCTATAATCAACAGCACACCTTACATACAATGTCATTACTCAATCCATTGAGTTTGTTGATTCACAAATGAATCTCACTCATTGATGATTTAAAGCAATGTACAATGCACGTAAGTGCCCGTTATTATATCCGGATTAAGAGGACAAGCATCCATAATAACAGAGGCGTTTGTTCTCTTATATAGTCAGTATAAAGAGAAACAACCTCACTTGGTCCTGTTCAATACACACAAAGTGTACTAGTGTAATCCTATAGTCAAGATAGACTATACCAGATTATACTACAACCATACCAATGGTTTGTCCAAATCCATCTAGGTTGTGAACGATTACTTATACTTTATAAGGTACTGATGATATGATCTTCTGTGTGTTCACACCATATCATCTACAACATAAAGTATTAGACACATGCATATAACTAATAACATATATAATATGCATAACATTTGCTTATATGATTCTCATTCAAAATATAAAGAATTAGAGTTTATACAAAAATAATGCTTTTAGTATATAACCCTATCAGAAAAATCAGCATTCTTCCATTTAAGTATCAATGGCAGCAAGCGAAAAGTCAGCATTCTAAGAGATAAGTCTACATTCAACTATCCTTCATTTATACTAATCTTTAATCTTTGGATCAATTCGGATCATCTGTGCACACTTCTATGTTGCAAGATATACTTCATACTTACAGATCACTTGCAGTCGATCCAGTACCAACCTAAGGGCTGCAACTACCACCATGTCACACGTTCCTTTACGGCGAATCGGTGACAATACAGATCCAAGAATCCAACTTACAGGTCGCTCCTTACCAGGTCAACTAAGGTGTTGGTTCAACCAATCTCAAACAGAAATTTCAGAGCATGTTAATCTATGGACCTATATCAATGAGGAGAAGCGCACACCAGCACAACTCATCACAAAGCTATATCAAAATCTCAGCCAGATCTCATGCAAAGACCTCCGCCAGGTCGTCCATCAGCCTTCCATTAGCCAAGTCGTCCTCCACCAGGTCGTCTTCAGCCAGGTCTTCATCCTCCAAGTCGTCCTCCACCAGGTCATCCTCAGCCAGGTCGTCCATCAGATAAGCACATCATTAGCACAGGTCGGACAAAAACAGAAAAAGGTGAATTTGCAAGAGAAAATAGTGGATTTTGACCTCGAAAATGACCACCACAAAAGGAAGCTCGGTGATGACAGCATGCGCGCCGCCGAGATCTTTCAGAATTGGGGTCACACGCGTGATTCTGACAATTATAGCCAAAGTTATGGACAAAATACCAAAACACATCCAAACTTACTCCAATTAGCTAAAGATCACAATTACTTACCATCTTTGCATTTATCCACCAACTCATGATACTTTAGTACCATCAATGTGCAATCTGACAACTCAGCATCATCTAACTCAGATCCTTCTGCATCACTCAGCTAGGTCGTCCTCAGCCAGATCGTCCTGTATCATCAAGTCAGGTCATCCTTAGATTAGGTCATCCTCATATCAGCTCATCATCAAGTCAGGTCGTCCTCAAGTTAGGTCATCCTCATATCAGCTCATCCTCAAGTCAGGTCATCCTCAGATCAAGTCATCTCAGATCAAGTCATCCTCAAGTCAGTCATCCTCAAGTCAGGTCATCCTCAGATCAGCTCATCCTTAAGTCAAGTCACCCTCAGATCAGGTCATCCTCAGATCAGCTCATCCTCTGATCAGGTCGTCCTCAGCTTAGGTCATCCTCATATAAGCTCATCCTCAAGTCAGGTCGTCCTCAGATTAAATCATCCTCAAGTCAGGTCAGAGCAGGTCTACAACCTGGAAGAAACAACCAATATTCCAACTATCAGTTCAACTCGAACACAATCACTGTCAGTTCAACTTGTACACAGGTTGTCATTAGTTCACTGAAGCTTGAACGAACATCAATATTCCAGGTCGTCCCAGACTGACCACACCACAAAGCTCGCGTCAATGAATGTCAATCAATCTAAAAAAACTCGCTTGCCATGGAGTTATATACCACACACAAAAAGTTGCCAGCATATCCATCATCAATTGAAATAACAAATCAAGGGGAAGCAATACTTTGTCGAATCAAGGAATCAACAATTCCAAACCGAGAAGCATCCAAGTGTTCCCGAATCAGATATAACAATTCAAAGCACGAAGTTCCCTCCTCGACAGTTCACATATACTACAAACCAGTGAGTCGCTTGAATTGCAAAATGGAAGCTCACTCCCTTGTAGTTTATTGCAAGCCAATCAAGCTAGGGGCTAGCCATAGCCATCTCTGAATTGGAACAAGTTATTGCCATCTAAATATGTCAACCAAACTCTAACACTGGGGCTAAACAACATTAACACCCACAAAGGGCTGCTTTACTACTTAAATCTAGCTATAAGCATCGCCACCAAGGCTAACTATCAATCATAGTAATGCCCCCAAAAGACTTACTATCAGCCAATCAAATTGGCATCTACGATTATAGTAATGCCCCCCAAAAGACTTACTATCAGCTAACCAAATTGGCATCTACGATCATAGTAACGCCCCCAAAAGGCTTACTAATCAGCCAACTCAAATGGCATCTATGGAAACAATAGCGCCCCCAAAAGGCTAGCTATCAACCAATCAGCTTGACGTCTTACTAAGGATCAAGTTCGAACTACGCACTACGATGTCAGATCGCAATCAAGGACGCTCAATGGGAAACAACCATAGTGACGCCCCCAAAAGGCTAGCTATCAACCATAGTGACGCCCCCAAAAGACTAACTATCAACAAAAATGCCCCCAAAAGGCGTACAAATCAACTTAACACCAATGTCAGGGTTAAGCTTTATTCAACTGTAATTACCACTCAAAGGCTAATTATCAGTCAATTCTAATCCACGGTACCCCCAAAAGGACCACAAATCAACATAAGGCCTTTGATAGGGTTAAGCTTGATTCAACTGTAATTACCACTCAATGGCTAATTATCAATCAAATCCAATCTACGAACTATGAGCTATGACATACAATTTACACACTACAAGCTACGATTTACGCACTATGATGTAGGACCTACCACATCAACTCACAACAAAGCTCTAAGCAACAAACGACATCCATCCTACAAACACAGAAAATTCAATTCGCAGCAATCTCCATTTTCAACCAAGTAAGACATGCGGTCTCCTTTATTATCTTTCTTTACACCACTATTCTACAAACAATGATATAAAGAAAGGGGGCTATGTCAGTACCCTCCACTCTCAACCACTCGTGGCAGACCACGTGTCCATACTACAAGCAGGTCGTGCATACAACCTAAGGTCATGTCGTCCAAACGACCTAGAAAACGTAACCGTTGCAAGCTAGTCAACAACATCATTAATGACAGATCATTATTTCGTAACGGAAGAAGTAAAAGCAATCATCAAGATAGCGCAAAAGGGGGATCTATGCCTATAAAAGGAGGCGTCTTCTCTATTCTCGAGGAAGGAGAGTGTAAAGCCCGTATTTAAAATACGTATTTATTTATTAATTAATTAAATTATTTATTTAAAATTTGCTGGATTGGATTTGGGATAGGTGGGCCTGGTTTCTGGGCCCGAGTCTGTGTTGGGCTTGGGTTTCAAACCCAAGTATATAATCACATTGTTCTAGAGAATAGGGTTTTAAGAGAATAAAAAAATAATAAAAATGGAGGCAGAGCTAGAAACTCGTTTGCTAGAGGGTGGAGTGCGACGGTTCGGACAATGAAGGATTGGTCGGGTTTTAATACAGGTGAGTAGCGTATTTTTGCTATTTCACCGAATTTATAGTTTTTGTGTATCGGTGTATAGGTTTCTATTTTTTTTATACTGCTCATTATCTTGTTTTATTCGGCGTCGTGTTCGTCGGGTTGTTAAAACTCTAGTGAAATATCGGAATTGTAATTGAATTGTCGGAACTGTTGGAACTCGGAAGTCGTCAATGGCGGCGTCGCGAGTCCAACAGCAAGAAATCGTCCAGTTTTTAGTTGAACACTTATGATTATTTTTACTGTGTTGTGGGGTTGGTTTAGTATGTGGGTTTAGAATCATTTGTTAGGGGGCTGTTGAAGCTTTGAGGGAGGCGTCAATGGCGTCCCGAGCCCAAGATAAAGAAAACAACCTGCCGCTTGGTTTGACCTCATCTTTTGTGTGTTGTGGTTTTGTATGGGTTGTGATAAAACATAAAAATGATAGTTTACCTACGAAATGAACGATGAAACTCAAAACGTAAGTAAACTAAAACTTATTATGTTGTCTATATTTATCAAAGTTGTCTACTCTCAATTCTATCGAAATAGAGTGGAGTAACAAATTCGTTCCACTCCTGGTTCTCTACCATGCGATGTTTTCTAGTCTAATTAATCGTTTTTAAGTCTAATGAGAGGTTTACGAGGAGAATTCTATACTACGATGCAACTACCCACAAGATGCAACTAGTCAACTATTAGAACAACTATAGGAATATTATGTTGATTCTATGATAAGGAGTTAGAGGGGGATTGATTCCACCTTAACTTGACTTAATCCTACTAATCCATTTAATCGTCAGTAATCCGAATTGAATCGCTTCTTAACAACCTGGTTACTCCTAATCCCTAATTACACATGGCATTTCTACCAATTTATAACTAGCATGTGAATGATTACACCCATTCTCATAGTGAACTAATCATTTCTAGAGTGGAAAGGAAATTACGATGACTCTACGATAATCGGAATCAAGCTTTCATCAAGGCTTCTCAACCCCCTCTAATGGAGGTTTAGCCGAGAATCATCACGCTATCATTCCCAATCAAATTCAACAAGACATGATATAAAGATTTGAACTTTACTTGTTTAAACTCAATTCAAAACTACTCATGCAATAATTGAATTAAACTAATAATGACAAATAAGTAAATCTAATAATTGAACTAAATAAGTAAATGGAAAATGAAACTAGATTATCAAGAACACGATTTTATTAATCTAATGAACAATAAAAAATAATGATTCAATACTCGAGAAATAAACTAATTAATTAATCTAAAAATAGATCTAGAACAAGATATGAAAAACTAATTAATTAACTAATTGAAATTCTAAAACTAAGTTCTAAAACTAATTAATGGAGGCTAACTAATCTAGGTCTAACTATCTACCATTAACAAAGAGTCAAGCTCTTGTTTTTATACTTTTAGATCCAAAAATCGTACATGGGCTTGGAGCCATGTTTTGGGCCAGAGAATCAGGCCCAAAACCCAATTCTTTCGGTCCAAAAAGGCCTCTTCAGCTGCAGTTGGCTTTAACAGACTTTTCGTCTACTTCTACTCCTCTGATTAGGTCAAGGATTAGACCATTGGAAAGCACTTTCCGAGCCGGTCGTTTTGACATAAGGTAGGCCCAATTCCGAGGTCTGAGTCCAAAGATAAGGCCTTGGAAGTTCTCACGACTTTGTGGGTCAAGCTTTTTCAAGGCCGACTTTTCGTGTTTTGACCGGCTTTTTAAAGGCTTTGTCTTCTTGAATCTTGGCCTTTAATCACAGAACTCCTTAGTAACCGACCTTTGCTCCTTTATCTCGCTAAAGTGGCACATTTCTGCACATAATGGACTTTGAAGCCTGAAATGCATAAAAACACGTAATCAATATTAACTCTTAATTATTACTCACATAATTGGTTCTAAAAGTATGATGGTTAAGGGGTTAAAACTACAGTTTTGGGCTCTTATCAAACCACCCCCAAACAGCATTTTGCTTGTCCTCAAGCAAAGATGAGAAATTAGAATAAGTGACCAAAAATGGAGTTCTATCTACTCTCGTTTCGCTGAGTGCGATTGCATTGACCATATGCAACAAGGCCTTAAACCACTAGGAATTCCCTAGTGGATGAGTTATAGCCTCGTGAGAGTTTTCCAGTGAAGGTACTCACAAACTTCTTCTATACTACAACAACTAAGAAATAAAACTATTGTTTCCTTATTCATGCTCTAAATTAACTATACCTCTCACTAGCAATGCATATAGAGTAATCAAGTCGAAACCTAAGCTAATATATGCATAATAATCAATCATCTACAATAAACATATATACAATGAGTAATACTGTGAAATGCCTAGCAGGTTCGTTTCTGAAACTCGGAATAGCGTCCTTAAGTAGGTTCTCACAATAATAGTCAAGATACAACACTCTGATTTTTCCACTCAATCAAGTTTCGCTACTCCAGTGTGCAGTGGGCACACTTTACCTTACAATCTCAATGACAACAAGGAGCCGGAGTCGATCAAACACATCTGCCACTTACTATCACACTAACCTATTCCTAATTGAGCTAGAGGTCTTTATTAGGTGTTGTGGGGATTAGGAGATGGTTTAAGAAGGAAGGAAATGGATATTCAAAAAGGACAAGTCTGAGATAATAGAGTCTTCATATTACTAGAGAAAACCTTGTTATTTACTTTTGCTTCCACACTTTGTTTCCATCCTTAGCCATATATTTTTTTTTTTTTTCTTTGGCTTGTGACTCCTTTTATTCTATTTTATTTTTTTGGAGTTTTTATTTTATTTCTATTTTTATTTTTCTTTTCTTTGGATGGAAACTTCTTTTCTTTATTTTCTGAAGCAATTAACTAACTTTTGTTTACAATGTTTTTTCTCTTCTTCTTTCTTCCTCATTCTATTCTCGGACTTATCTAAATTGGGTAGGTTGAATTTTTTATTTTGTTTTGTTTTGTAAATGAGGGGTAAAGGATTTGTGGTTTATGAAAGGCTAAAGAAAGGCTCGAGGGGCTTACTTTAGAGCGAAAATAATTCATAGGTTTGAATTTCTGGCTATATCGATCCAAAGAGGGGCCTAAATTCTCGCTTAGGATATAGTTTAGTGATCAAGCAAGTGGACGTGTGATATCTCTATCCGGATTTTACTTCTCCCTTGTGTCATTTCTCAAATGTTTCGGCTCATATATAAGGCTTTTAGACTATATTCTCACAGATTTGTAGAATAAGTACTCTATCCTAGATTTCAGAAACTTACTGCTAACAATCATAGATACTCATGTAATATATTTATAGATAGATGCAAAGATTATTACCTACATATTAACCTAAGTTTCTAAAAATTATTCTAATACAAAAGCTACGTGAGACTTCTAGATTATTAAGAGCATAGAGAAGGAAAACAATATCAGTATTCATAAGTGTATAGCATGAACTTATTTATTTATATTTTTGAAATTTTAAAATTTTAACTAGAAAACAAATGCATATTATACATATTTATATCCTAACAGATGCCTTAATTACACGTGTTTCTATGCCCCCCCCCCTCCCCCAAACAAGAAGCATGCTTTGTCCTCGAAGCATTTAAATAAAGAGGGTAGAAAAATACCATGGAAACGCGTGAAATTCTGGAACATCTGCAAAACAAGGTTAGAACGTACTAATATAGGAAATAAAAAACTGACGCAACTCTATAAGAGTTCCACCCATTATGGGGTTAACAAGAATCAAATTGCTTGAGACATAAGCAGACACTAACTAGAATTAAAACTTACCTTATCTCCCGCTTTATTCATCATCCTCCTCATCCTCTTCTTCTATAAAGAAGTAAGGTTCCTTCGGCGATCCGCCATGCCATGATAATTTGCCGGGCTTCCATTTTATCATCTATTATTGCTAACCTATTAAGCACCACTTAGTCCGACGGGTGTAGGGTGCAACTCGATAAGGTTGTATCCTCCACCCTTGCCAAGTCATCATACACGAAAGATCGAATAATACTATTGGTGGGGTCGATGCGATTAATAATCCATAATCCAATCCGGAAACGTGTACAAAAAATAGGAAAGAAACATAGCATAATACGGAAATTAGAGCGGGCATAAGAAGATACTTATGCCTCATGCTATGGGCTCGGGCTAAACTAGACATCAAGGTTCTGGGAAGGTCATGGCACATACGTCCCGTGGCTAAAGCAAGAAAGACGCTGCAAGTGGCATCATTCATAGAAGAAAAACACCATTCCCCTAAAATGTTTAGCATGATCCAAAACATAACAGTTCCTATGTTCATGAACAGGCTACCAAAGGCGACGTTATAGTCCCCTTGGTCCTCGATACGGAAAATGCCTGCCCCATACGACTCATGCAAAAACTCGTAAGTGTAGACATACATATTATCTACCCAATAGCACCATGGGTCTTGTATTTCAGCGAGCATAGCAAGTCCAAGAACAAATGCTAGCAAGAACCTGGTAATTTCCATTGGTTCATTATCAATGTTGATGGAGAACACTTGTTCTCCATCAAGTCTCCCAAAGAAAATGCAGTTATCGTAAAAATAAGATGCTAGTGTTGGAGAATAAAGTTCAGCAGGTCTTACCATAAACGGCTCCCAACCTACGTATGTGATCGCCTCGCGAAACCAAGCACCATAAGTAGTGCTTTGGAACAAATCTTCGAAAGACTGTTCCGGTATTATTGTAGGAGATGTCATCTCAAAACAATGCTCTGGAACAGCTGCAAATGATCCGGGAACAACCCGCAGAAAACTGGAAATTTTTGTGTTTACGGAGGTCGGCCAGCGAGAAAAGCGCTTCCACTTGAAGCGCTGGTGCTCCTGATGATTTTGGAGTTCCAGTGTTTGAGCGCCGAGTCGTGCTTTCCTTTGGGCGCGGTGTGCTCTGTAAAATTTCGACAAATGTGTAGGCGCGAAAAGGCGCTCCTCCTGCAAAGCAGCCCGAGGTGGTGCTGATTCGTGAAAAATGAGACAAAACGTGGGAAACGTGAGAGTGAAAGGTAAGTGATGGAAGTTAGGTGTAGTGTGGGTTGTGAGTGTAGAATGAATGAAGTTTATATAGGTTTTAAGTTGCTAAAACGGATCGGGAAGTTGCCAAAAAGTTTTTACGGCAGTTTCCGGAAATACTAAAATTTCCAAACCCGAAAACGAAAACAACTCATATTCTTGATTCTAAAACAACCCTAGTATCTTTTAGGTTAAATTTATGATAGAATCTACCTATTTTATCGAGATTTCATCCTACCATGATATTTATTCATAGATATGCCTAATCAGCCATATTCTCACCCTGACTCTGAAATAACTTCTAAAACGAGGGTCATATAAAAATCATGCTGGAATAGATAACACCACCCCCAAACAATTTGGGAAGGTGGGATCAATATTAAACAACCACGCACAATGAAAATAACGACATTATATTATAATTGGCATTAAATGCCCTTTTACTACAAAATCCAAATTACGGAATTAAAACTTACATTAAAATAACTAACAATAATAAAACTACAAATAAAAACATCAAACTATACCGTCCCTAAACACTTCGTAATCGGTAGCGGAGGGCACACGCCAGAGATGGCTCCCGAGCTCCGATGGGGCCAAGACATTCGCCTTTCGGGCGACGACGCTCGTCTCTCGATGTCAGATCCTCGTAAGGAGAATCCCCGAGGAGGGGAAGCGTACATAAGCATGTCGGCCCGAATCGGGCGCCGAGCTTCTAGCTCGGTCCTCATCCGTTCCCACCGCCATCCTCTCACTGGTACGGATCTCGAAGTTATGGTGGATAGTAGCCTATCGAGTCCGGAGGTCTTCGCAGATAGTGTTGAGTGAACGCATGCCACGATGAATCACAGTCATACGTTCTGCATCTGACCAACACCTCTCCAAGGCATCATCATCAAAACAAGTCAAATCCTCCTCATCCTCCGAATCATTCTCATTTCCACCATTCTCCACGTCCTCTACCCTATCCTCAGGCAACCTCCAAACTCGTTGGACACAATCCTTATAGATACGAGGATTTCGGTGTAGGGTGAGGTAAATTCTATCAGACGCCGGAGCTGCTCTCAACTTCAGCATGATCTTGGTTATCAAAACAGGGAGAGGTGCAATAGACTTCCCTACTCCCCTAATCATGTTAAGCAAAAACTCCAAGATACGTAACTCGTGCCTTCCCCCCGAGTATCCATAAAATGTGGAGGTCGTTCGCACCGATGTCGCCGACCTTCTCCTTCCCTAGAACGTTCCACCAATCCATCGAAATGCAACCACCGGTTTGTTCTCGAGGGATGCTCGGCGAACACAATGCGAAAATCGCGTCATTGTAGTTCCTTCGATAACCTGCCACGCTCATCAACGGCCGACCCCATTATATTGGGACTCTCGTAACGCAGCATCCGGATGGATTCTAGGTGGAATGCCTAGAATCTCAACCAACAACTCAAAATGTTTATGGATTATCTTACTTCCTTCCTCCTCTTCGCCACCATAACAAAAATTCTACCCCCTCCAACTCCCTCGTGTTGTAAAACCGTCGGACTAAGTCTTCGTGGTAAAAGGCTTCGGTCGAAAGTACCACAAGCTATTCCAATTTCTACTAATCATTTCACACCGTAAAATCGGCAAAAGTGGTGGTCGCCAAGAAATACTTGCTGTTCCAAAAAATTCGACGTTGTTGAGCCATTGAGTTTGAACCGAAACCAAGGGGTTTAAATAGGATGTGGGTAGGGATGTCCATTCTCCGCCTCAAACTCAAACCCGCCTAAAACCCGAAAAAACCCGACCAACCCCCCCTGCCCGAGCCCGACAAAACCCAACCCGACCCGGACCGAAATACATAGGTCGGGTTTGGTCACACTATCTAAACCCGGACCGACCAACCCGAACCCGACCCGATAATTTGGCCCTAAACCCGTTAAAAGGGTTAAAAGCCCAAAACCATATCCGATCGAACCCGAACCCAAAACCCGTTATATAGGTAAAATGCCCGACCAAAACCCTAACCCGAACCGCACCATAATTCCCAACAACTATATTTTCATTTATTATCTATTTATCTTCAACAAACTTTTAGTCTTTTGCTTTCATTACTATTTACTTTTGGTCTTCAAGACAAATTACCTTTTGACCGCATCTTTTACTACTCTTCTCTCTCTTCCCTCCAACAACTCCCCAAGAACAAGACAACCCAATCACACGCTCATGATGAAGAGATTGGTGGGTTTGATGGTGCCGCTAAGTTTGCATTCACTTTAAAATTTGCGGCACCTCCTCAAATATCTCTTTCTAAATGTGGTCACCAAGATCGAAAGCAAATCAACGAGTCGGATTCACACCACCACAAGAAACTAAAACTCCCAAAAAGCCATCAATCTTATTATCAAATCAACAGTCGATTCACACCACCACAAGAAGTCGAAACTCCCAAAAACCATCAATCTTATTAAGTTATTGTCTTGAATTGCTTGCTTTGTTTGGTCTTTTTCTCTTCTTTTGCTTTTCAAAAATGCAATCCCAGTGTGTTTTGAATCTTTGACGATCATTGGGTGGCTTTTACGATGTTAAAGTTAAAACGATCAAATCCAATAAAAGAAGATGGCGTTTGATTAATTAGATGAAAAGAGGTTTTTCTTGAGATCTTGAGATCTAATAACCGAAAATGATGTTCCCGATGAAGAGATTTAATATTCTTTTATTTCATATATTTCGGTTTTACCATACCCCGAAACCCAAACCCGAACCCGACGGGTAAATTCAAATATAGGGTTAGGGTAGGGTTTGGTCACATGTATCCAACAAATACCCTACCCGACCCACCCCCAGAAGAATAGGGCGGGCCCGGTAACCCGATATTCGCTCAAAACCCGAAAAAATCGGGTTTGGGCCTGCCTGTACCCGCTTTGGACATCCCTAGATGTGGGTTGGAATTTAAGTCAACCGAATGAAACAAACAAGGGTGGTGGCGACAGCTTGAATTTTTAATTTTCGGTTGTTTTAGTGATTTAACTTGGTGGATTTGGTGGTGGAAAGGTTTTTAGAGAAGATTTGAACTTGATTTGAATGTGGGCGTGGGTTTAATTAGGTTTCTTTTTTAATTTTTGGTTTTAGGTTTTCAATTTTTGGTTTTTGTTTGATAATGGCGGTTTGAGAAGATGAAGGCACGACTATTGGTGTGGAGCAGTGGCGGATGCTTATGTACCGGTAGGCGGTTGTGGGCCCAAGCCCAATTCGAAATTTTTCAATTTTTCGCGCAACTTCAAATTAATATTGCCGCTTCGTTACCAGTCCGATTTTTGCGAATGAGATATGGAAATGATCAGGAGATAATTTCCAATCCAATGATCCATAAAACACTCTATTCTGACCGTGGGTGACATATAAGATAGTGGAAAATGTCTCGAAGTGCGTGCATGACTTACGTTATGCGAACGAATGAACTCTAAATTCATAGATTATGTCAACCCGGATTGAAATACAATTAAACGGCCTAAGCAACTCTAATGGGACATAAAACATTCTAGGACGGAAACACGAACACCCCACCCCCAAACAAATATTTTACAACAGAGTTTAGAAAATTTGTTTTTTTAAGTGGGTCTTTTAAAGTCAGATTCCCGAGACTTCCTAGATTACTATGTTTATTATTTAATATTTTTATTTTTATAAGGAAAAACAATAATGAATAAGGACATAATTCACCCCATAAAGAAACATGACTAAAAAATCAGAGAAAACATGCAAGAGTGAAAAACGTGAATTATGTTAAACGTGGACTTAGGATCCGGTACTTACAGCCACACACTCCATAGGGAGGGCCCGGTTACCTTAATGGTGCACTCACCAATATATGAAAATAAAAGAAAATGCACCAACACAAAAGTTGAGTCGTTTATAGTCAGATACTCGAGACTTTATCTAAACATATGTATGAACATGCAGTTTATCATATATCAACAACCGAAATAGTTGAGGATCATTCCATAAATAAATATCACAGAAAACATATCCAAACACAATCAAGCACCAAGATTTCCTATGACGCAACCGAGTGAATTGACAAAGAAAGTCGATATAGACCTATAACGTAACCTAGCATTCACCTTCTTTTCATTTTAAACGGAGGGGGCCTAGTAAATAAGTGTGGAAAAGTGAATGGTTGGGGAAGATATGGTGGATATGGATAAGTTGTAGAAGGAAAGCATGTAAACAATGAGGATGTGGGTTTAGCACAAAACTCATTCATGGTGTAGGTAGGGACTGCCTCAAGTCTGAAAATGAAGGTGTCAAATGGTTTGTTCTTCCGGGTATTTGTTTACTAGGTGGATTTAAAAAATTATGAAGCACAGGAGAAACAAAAGGATCGAGTGCAAACTCGAGATTCCTTTGAAAGGGTGGAAGGAGGGGAGTCGAGGTGGATGTTGTGCAAAGTAGTTCTTGATAGGGTGATTCATCACCTGCTCTAAGAAACTCCTCGAATTCCTCATCTAGATTGGTCATATCCACATTACTATGGTAGTCCACTATATCTTTGAGAAAGTCATCTATCTCGTCCTCATCCATAATATGTGTATGGACTAGTGTAGGGATGAAATGTTGGAGTCTGAACTTCCAAAAGAAAGAAATTTGGGCATATGATTATCAGGAAATGTGTTGTTGAAATAATCTTGAGCGAAACTCTCGATCATGCTAACCTCTCCATCCATAGACAAATTGGGTAAATGTGTCTTTGTTTTAAAAACATTTACTTCAACAGCAAGATGGCCAAAAGACATGGACATTGAACCATCGCGGCAATTAATGAGCGCGATTAGCGGTTGCCGAGGAAAGGACGCATACTAAAGATGATCGACAGAGTCGTTAGTTACTTTCAGATCGAGGATGACAAAATCAGCCGGATAGTAGAAATCCTAAACTTTTACCAAAGACATTTTTCGACCACACCCTTAGGATACTTAATAGACCGATCACTAATTGCAACGCCATTTTAGTGGGTTGCATCTCGTCTAGACCTATTTGTCTATACAAATAAAATGGGAGTAAGTTAACACTAGCCCCTAGGTCTAATAATAACGCGGTCGTCAGATAGGGAATCTCCTAAGGTGCATTGTATGCGATGGGGCGACTAGGGTCCTTGTACTTAACAATTCCATTATGTTCAGATAGAGTTGGGAATTGTTCTGTTAAAAAGGCGTCTTTCGGTATATTGGTTTTACGCCTAGTAGTACACAACTCCTTAAGAAACTTAGCATAGTGTGGTAGCTTTTTAATAGCTTCGAGGAAGGGAAGGTTTATAGTTAGATTCTTGAAAACGTCCCTAATCTCCTCATAATTTGTATCCCTAGTTAACATGGCTAATTTTTGTGGAAACGGTGGTTTCACTCTATATTTAGCAATGGTATCACCTGGATGTTTAACCTTCGCTTTCTATTTCTTAGGTTGTGTCAGAATCGGTACCTCTCATAATGGTAGGCTCTTCAGGTTTCTATTTCGCATCTAGTAAAATAGCGGTGTAGGGCTATTGGTGGGGTAACTATAGGCATAGTTACTTTGTTATCAACCACTCTGCCAATCGGAGAGTGGTGATGGCATAGCTCACCTACATTTCCATATTCATTACTAGTATTATCGGTTACCTCAAAGCGTGTTTGTTGTTTTAGGATTAGGTATTGCGTTACACTGAAACACACCTTTGGGTTGGGCTTTATCTTGGGCCAACCGTTGGCTTAAATTATTAACGAATTGTAGGTTGTTGGTTAGATTGAGCCATGGTTTGGAAAAGTTTTGGCTCACTTGTATGAAGGTGTCAAGACGATCCGGTTGTGTGGGTGTAGTAGTCACGGGTGGTGTGATTTGAACTATCTCGCGAATTATTTATGGGTGGATTTTGATAGTTATTATTTACCTAACGATACCTCTATTAGCATTATAATTATTATAACTACCTTGACCTTGTGCTTGACCTTGTCGAGGTTGCACTTGGTTGTTATAATTATTAAAATTACCCTGACCCTGCCCTTGTTGTGGTGGAGTTTGGATAAAATTGTGCGTTGGCCTAACATATTGATTATTGTACCCTGGAGGTGTGACGTGTTGGTTATTTCTCCAACCCGAAGTTGGGATTTTGTCTCCAAGGGCGGGCGGTTCACTATTAATGGAAGAAGCCTGTTCATAGGCTATAGACAATGGAAGTCGGGATGCTCGGGACTCCAAATGTAAACTACATGGATTGAATTTACATTCATGACAGGGATAGACTTTTATTGAACAGAAATGGCCTCTACCTTTTTAGTGAGTGATTCGATTAGAGTTTTAAGCTCGGGATCATGTACCCCCCCATTTGTTATTAAGCTTTAGTTTGATCCTCTATAAATTTATAAGCCTCCGAGGCTCTTTTACTTAAGAAACTACCCCCATTCATTATGTCAAGGACTTCTTTATGGTGGTGTAGAAGTCCTTTGAAAAAGGCACGAACTAACGTGTCTTTCGCTAAGTTATGATGTGGACACTCTATAAGGAGATCGGTGAAATGATTCCAAGCCTCTGAAAATGATTCATGAGGATTTTGTCGAAGAAATGAATCTTGGAAAGCATTTCATCCGTCTTTTAGGGGTGGGTAAAAATGTTCCATAAACAAATTTGAACAAGTTTAGCCCACGAGTCCACGTAATTAGGGCGCTTGGGCGCTTAACCAAGACGCCTTTATCGGCTAAGGTGAAAGGGAATACCCTCAGTTTAATTTGTTCCGCTTTTGACCGTAGGGATGGTGGAATGTTGTTATGACTTGTTCAATCCTACGACAGCCGATAAGGTTTTTCATGGTCTAAACCATGAAAAACGGGTAACAAATTAAAATATTTGGGGATTCGAAATCCCCAATCGGGTCCGCTAGAACGATGCAAGATTTGGGGCTATCGCCAAGGCTTTGTAGAAGTCGAGAGAGGAGTCTCTCCTTCTTCGCATTATATCGTGGTGTGTGTGTGAAATAGTAGCTAGAGGTGTAGTAGGTGGTATACTAGATAGGCGTGCTTGTTGATGTTGCCGCGTAATTATGTTAGGTGTTTTGTTCGACCGCACCTTAATCTCATACAAGGTTAAGACCAAACTTAACTAAACACGCCAACACTCCAAACAATCCCGATATACTAGTATAAACCTCTAACAGAGATGCGAGGTGTGGAAGAAAGGAATACCTGATTCGGCCCTGCTTCGCTTATGAATAGCGTCTTGTTTACGCGTGTTCAATTGTATATAACAAGTTAGAACACCGAAAAACTTGCAAAATCGGGTTCGAATCAAACCCGTGGAAATCCGCAAAATTCAGCTTTAGGCGCGTCGCTCACTTAGAAGCGCTGGAGTGCGCTCGGTGTAACTTCAAGTTACAGTGTTTTAGAAGCGGTCGCTTCGGTTTGGGTGCGCTGGTCGTCGCGGTTCAAGCTCAAGTTTGGCGTTTGGTAGCGCCCTCTTTTGGCGCAAGTCGCCTCGAGTGTAATTTTTCGCGGAACTTTTCAATGCTGAAACGGACAACCACAGTATAAATCAAACAAGGGTGGGTGGGTTTAATGGGACTTAAAAATGACTAATTATACTATGAAAACAATGCTAAAGGTAACTAAGATGGCAGGGACGCCATTTGATAAAACATAAAAATGATAGTTTACGTACGAAATGAACGATGAAACTCAAAACGTAAGTAAACTAAAACTTATTATGTTGCCTATATTTATCAAAGTTGTCTACTCTCAATTCTATCGAAATAGAGTGGAGTAACAAATTCGTTCCACTTCTAGTTCTCTAGCATGCGATGTTTTCTAGTCTAATTTATCGTTTTTAAGTCTAATGAGAGGTTTACGAGGGAAATTATATATTACGATGCAACTACCCACAAGATGCAACTAGTCGACTATTAGAACAACTATGGGAATACTACGTTGATTCTATGATAAGGAGTTAGAGGGGGATTGATTCCACCTTAACTCGACTTAATCCTACTAACGACAAATCATCGTAATCCGAATTGAACTGCTTCGCAGAATAACCTAGTTACTCCTAATCCCTAATTACACATGGCATTTCTACCAATTCATAACTAGCATGTGAACGATTACACCCATTCTCATAGTGAACTAATCATTTCTAGAGTGGAAAGAAAATTACGACGACTTTCTACGATAATCGGAATCAAGCTTTCATCAAGGCTTCTCAACCCCCTCTAATGGAGGTTTAGCCGAGAATCATCACGCTATCATTCCCAATCAAATTCGAACAAGACATGATATAAAGATTTGAACTTTACTTGTTTAAACTCAATTCAAAACTACTCATGCAATAATTGAATTAAACTAATAATGACAAATAAGTAAATCTAATAATTGAACTAAATAAGTAAATGGAAAATGAAACTAGATTATCAAGAACATGATTTTATTAATCTAATGAACAATAAAAAACAATGATTCAATACTCGAGAAATAAACTAATTAATTAATCTAAAACTAGATCTAGAACAAGATATGAAAAACTAATTAATTAACTAATTGAAATTATAAAACTAAGTTCTAAAACTAATTAATAGAGGCTAACTAATCTAGGTCTAACTATCTACCATTAACAAAGAGTCAAGCTCTTGTTTTTATACTTTCAGATCCAAAAATCGTGCATGGGCTTGGAGCCATGTTTTGGGCCAGAGAATCAGGCCCAAAACCCAATTTTTCCGTCCAAAAAGGCCTCTTCAGCTGTAGTTGGCTTCAACAGACTTTTCGTCCACTTCTGCTCCTCTGATTGGGTCAAGACTTAGACCATTGGAAAGCTCTTTCCGAGCCGGTCGTTTTGACATAAGGTAGGCCCAATTCCGAGGTCTGAGTTCAAAGATAAGGCCTTCGGAAGTTCTGCTGACTTTGTGGGCTGTTTCTGCCCGCGTCGACTTTTCAGCTTTTGACCGGGCTTTAGAAAGGCTTTGTCTTATTGAATCTTGGCCTTTAATCACAGAACTCCTTAGCAACCGACCTGTGCTCCTTTATCTCGCTAAAGTGGCACATTTCTGCACATAATGGACTTTGAAGCCTGAAATGCATAAAAACACATAATCAGTATTAACTCTTAATTATTACTCACATAATTGGTCTAAAAGAATGATGGTTAAGGGGTTAAAACTACAATTTTGGGCTCTTATCAGGTTGTTTGATGTCGGGGGTTACAGGTTGATGTTGTATTATTGTTGTTTGGATGAGGTTGTTAAAACTTGAAGGTGCGTTAATGGGGCGCGAGTGTGATACTGTGATACTGCGGTATTGTTGTAGGTGAGGGCATGCTGGAGATTGGGTGCTGTTGGAAGCTCGGAGAGGAGCATCAATGGCGGCACGCCCAGACGTCCTCTAGTAAATTGATTTTAACTGTTTTTGTTGTTTTGTTGTTAATTGAAGATGGATGGATGAATGTTGGGTTGTTGTGGTATTGGTTGAGTGATGAGGGCTGTGAAAGCTCGGAGAAGCCATTAATGGCAGCCCGAAATTTACAGATCTAGGTTGATGAAGAGTTTGATTTAATGTTTATAGGTTTTTGGCTTTTGTAAAAGTTATAGGGGTTCTCTTAAGGAGAAAAATCGGTGGGTTAAAAGGAGGAGGTGAGAGGTGGTGGCGATTTGGTGGCTGGTGGAGGAGAGAATTGGGGAAGAAGATGACACTGTTGTTGTGTCTGGGCTTGGGTCAAGACCAAGTGGGTCGGTTTTGTTTAGGCCCGATTCTATTTTAGTTGTTGGGCCCGATTCTAGTTTGTTTAGTTGTTGGGCCGAAATTTCTATTTTTGATTGGGCCCGGTTTTGTTTTAATTTGTGGACCAGTTCAATTTTAAGTTTTTGGGCCGGTTTCAGTTCAATTTTTGAACCGAACCACTTAACTGTTTTGGGCCAATTTCTAATATTGTTTGGGGCCAGTCCATAGGACTTAATAGAGATCCAAATAGGTCTTTCAACATTTAGACTTTCGGGTTCTAAGGTTTGGGCTTGGCCAGTTGGGTCCGAACCATGACTTTAGCCATAAGCCCATGAGCCATGCACCTTTGCCCTTAGCTATGAACCATGGCTATGACCCTGAACCTGTCGAACATGGAAACGACAGTTTGACTTTGACAATGATGTGTTGACTTTGACCATTGACTATTGACCGTTGACTTTGACCGTTGATCGTTGACTTTGACCGTTGACTGTGGAATGTTGACTTTTTCCAATTTTTCATATATTTAAGAATATGGACAAATATAGTAATAAAATATTGTCGAAAATTGTATAACTTTGTTTGTCATTATCTAATTAAGATTTGACATAAATAGTGTATAAAGCATATAAATATTGGCACGTAACTAGAGGGGAATTTTGATAATAAGAATTTGATATATATGTTTTTATGAGTATTAAATTATATACGGACTTAGATTCATGGACTTTGATTGTGGACTGTGGACTGTTTAATTGTGCTACGTTTTATGTTGTAAGTTGTATGGACAAATCAAATGCTAAAATGTTGTGGAAGCTTGTATAAATTTGATTGTCATTATCTAATTAAGATTTGACATTGATATTGTGACATTATATAATATATTGGGATGTATATATTAAATGCAATAGTTTTGGAGAAATAAATGTATAAACACTCTATTATTTTATCTGTGAGATGCTACTAGGAGGTAGTAGAGTATTTGTGGATATTTCTCACGGGAGTGTGGCGTAGTGCAATAATATATTGGCACGTGAAAGAATGAAAGTGGTTACGAGATATAATTGAGATATTTCTAAATATTGTGGCTTAGTGCAATAAGGTATTTGACCAGATGACGCGATATAGTGGAATTATTATGAGTCATAAATGTATGACACCTGAATAAATTACGTAACGAAAATCCTAGAACCTGACTACCACAACTCATGTGATTTGTCATGTGTGGGCGTATGTGATATGATTGGCCCTTGTGTAGGGTGTATATATAAGATGTTGATTGACCCATGTGTTGGGCAATCGTAGCCGAATGGTGGCTTGATTATTCCGTTCGCAAAATTAGAATGAGACGCGCGATATTTATGCTGAATAGTGGCAATACTTACATAATGGCTTTCGTGTGAGGGTTACCGTGTGTCGCGACATCCCGCCGGGTAGTTACACACCTGTGGTTCATTATGTAAGGGGGAGGCATGTGGATGTACATGTTCGGCGGGAAGCGATTGTGGTAGCCGGGGAAACTAGGTAAGACATAGATACGACGTGATTTTAGGGACACGCAAAGAAAGCCTTAATTAATATAATTATGGTAATATGTTGGTTAATGATATATCTTTAGATAGATGATTGTATATGGTTTTGCAGAAGGGTGGGTCAAACTAATTACTCGCGCGCAGACGCGACCCACTCAGAATTGAGCATGAAATGCGGTAAGTATAGAATATGCTTGGCTGGTTATTAGTTTAGTTAGAATCTAAGGCACTTCGTGGAGGAACTAAATGCCTTTTTATTATGCGTATGGTTTGTTGTGTGGTTAGTGGGAAGTTAAAAGCCTCGTGGAGGAACTACCTGCCTTACTTTATTGTAGTTAAGAATGTCGATTAGTTGTTGGAAGTTAAGGCACCTCGGTGGAGGAACTAACTGCCTTATGGATTGTGTATGTATATGTATAAGTATATGTTGTATTTTAGAGCTACTCACACTAGCATTTTTATAATGTCAATCGATTTGCATGTTTGTTTATCGGGTGTGTTCATTAAATGAACATAGTTGATAAGTCTTGACAGGTTTAGTGTTGAAGAAGATTGGTTCTTTGCTTGTTATTTATAAGTAGCGCCGCATTTTCAAGATAGGCTTTGTTTTCCTTTGAGGTGATATAGTTTTTCAGTTGAGACAAAGTTATTTGTATTTTCATTTGTAAATTTTTGTAATGAAGATGACTTTTGTTTAAGTTAAAAATTTATTGGTTTTTAATTATCCGCATATTTAAACTGTTTATGGGTTTTTGGGAAGTGGAGAGTGCGTCACACCTCGGAGATCGAAGAGTCAGGAACAAATAATGTTTTTTCGAATTCTGTCGAAATTCGGGGTGTGACAGAGAGGCTCACATTCTCTCCATCTCCAACTCAATCACTCAAGATAAACTACGTTTGACTTGATTCCAGTTTATCAGAGAACTGGATACGACCTAAGGTCAGGTCATCCAAACGACCTAGGAAACGTAACCGCTGCAAGCTAGTCAACAACATCATTAATGACAGATTATTACTTCATAACGGAAGAAGTAAAAGCAATCATCAAAACAGCGCAAAAGGGGGATCTACGCCTATAAAAGGAGGCGTCTTCTCTATTCTCGAGTAGGGAGAGGCTCACATTCTCTCCATCTCCAACTCAATCACTCAAGATGAACTACGTCTGACTTGATTCCGCCGCCGTTCATCGAGAACTGATATGTAGGCGTGTCGAAAAACCGACTGAAGTTCACCAAACATCTTATACAAACCCTATTATCTAAGATTGTAAAGTCGTGACTAAAATGTACTTCTACAATCGTCATATTTCAATAAATGAGAAGCACCAAGAAGAGACAACATTAGCTATTATAATTATACATTGTTTTGTTAAAGCAAAGAATAATATAACATAATCGTGACTCGTGACCATTTTTTTATTCAATAATCAAACTCATGACCACTTAATCTAAATTACTAGATTGATGCACACACGTTTTGCTTAAACCAAAGAAAGGGTAACATCATCAATCCACTAAAAGAATAGGGGTAAAATACTCCAAACGAAAACCAAACTATGTAAGACAAAAAATGACCAAAAAATTTAAAGATACATTAAAATTTAATATTTTACTATTGCTGGACTGTAGATGAGAGTAGGGATTTTTTTAAATAGTTTAGATAGGAGAAATATGAATAAAGGTGGAAATAAGTCGGATTCATCCACCTACCAGAAATTCTGGATCGGTACAATTCAAAGGCCCATATAGACAAGTAAAATAAGCCCATTAAATGGCCCATTTACACCACTAGTCATCCCAAAATTTTCAGTAGAGCGCAATTTAACGTATTTGTCAAATTTTCATGGGATGTCTATGCGCATAAGGCGTATCTCACTATAGGGTCCAAAGATGTATGGGGTGTAAGATGTGAAACAGCTGCCCTTTAGAAATCTTGTTGACTGTTGGCAGGCCAAAAAAGGAGGGAGACACTACCCAAAAGAACTTGTACAGTTTAGCCTTATCATATAGCTTTGAGTCTTTGACACACAGAATCTCTTTTTTGTTGTTGGCTGTCTCAGTTTAAAGCTAAAAGAAGGAATGAAGCACTGTAGACGCAAAAATTAATAACACATTAATGATTCTTTCACTTGTGATAAGAGTTCCCATGAATTTTTTTAGCAAAAAGTAAATAGTCGTAGTACCGAAACCTTGTTTGCGTGTCGAATAAAAAAGTAAAAACTTGGTTGTCTTGGATTCTTGTAGGTGTGAACCTGGGCACAGCCTAAAAGGCAAAAACTAGTAAAATAACACGATTGGAGTCTTCACAACTTCTTGACCATTTCCTCCAAAAGAATTAGTATTTGCAAGTAAATTATGTGCCAAGTAATTGTTTCCTCACACTTTACATTAAAATTAAAACAGTGATAGAAAGCAAGTTTCAAATGTTGAGACACACAAAAGGGTAGGTCGCCCAGCTTATTTTCAAAAAATATTTGGAAAAGCAAAAACTTTTACCATCTAGTTGCTGCCATTTAAAGATGGTATTCTGAGTTTGTGACGTTCTCTTTTTTCACATACAATCATTCCCACTAAGGCATCCGAGTTGGCCTCAAGTTGGGAAGAAATCACTATGAATAGAGATAAGAAGTGGTGACTACAATGACTAGCTTCATTGTACACGGAAAGACAGCACTACAATGGCAAGAGAACTTAACTTCAATAATAAGTTGCTCCATAGCTACTCATGACCAACAGAAAGCAAATATGCAGAGGTTAAGAACACTGAGGGCTAATCAAGCTTGCCATTCAAGTGAATACATTCTCTCTAGGTAACATATGTACACGTGAATATGAACGTGTGCTAAACAAGAACTGACCCCATGAGGTGCAGCTTCGACGGCCCCAGTCATAGACAAGGGGCCAGCAACGTATCCCAAAAGTAAATACAAGAGGAATCAGAGTTGCAAATTCTCCACATTGACCAGCCGAGCGTGCATTTCTCAGATGACCCCACACTTCTGCCTCCGGATTATCAGCTCCTAATCTATTGCATAACCCCAAAGCTTTCTATTCATTGTAGTGACTTTCTCTCCACCCCAAAACAAAAAAACGCATGAAATTCCAGTCAACAACCAATCAAGCCACCATTTGTTTTCGCTTTCTTTTATGGAAAGCAATTCATGCTTCTTCGCAGGGCATAGTACGTATTCACCAGATTCTATTGGGCATTTCAAAGATAAGCCATAAAGAAACAAGGGAGGCCTTCCGTAATAAAATGTTGAACCAACATAATCCAATTCAAACATTAGAGTCAAGAAGACACCCCCAACTATAAAAGCTCCCCTGCAATTCATTCCTAACCCCACCTTATCAGGCACATACCCCATAACAAGAAGATACCATGTTTTGGACCAGCCACTGTATCCGTAGCGACTCCGTATACTTAAGTCCGTAGCGACTCTGTATACTTTAGTCCATAGCAACTCCTAAAGATTCAGCTTTGTGTTTCAAGAACCTAAGATATTGTACTGCTTCATCGAGAATAACCACAGCATCTTTGCCTTTCCCACCAGGGATTATATTTTGCAGGATGTTCATTGTATCACATATTCTCTCCCTCCTTAAATGCTTGTTAGCTTCCAAGCAATATGGTTCTCCTTCGGTTTTGCCACTAAAACAGCTAGATTGTGCATCATCCTCACATTTCGTGAATGAGCTTGCTGTGTCCCCAAGTAATGATTCTTCATCGGCTAGCCGTTTTCTCTTGGTTGCACAAAAAGAACTAGTTACTTCATCGGTACTCCCTTCCATTTCTTCTCGCTTATTATAGAATCCAGTGAGTTCACTTGGGGAATGTGCTGTACTAGTTTCTTCATCATCACAATCACTATCATCAGAGTATAGCAAGGCATCAAGTTCTTCAGTGTTTTCGTGCATTTCACTTTCTTCATTGGCTTTCCCATTCTCATCCAACTCATCATATATCACAGGCCAAGGGTGATTGAGATCCCTTTTGGCTTCTAATTCTTTCTGTCGTAAACCACAAGCATTGATATCTGTTGCCCTCGCCAAATTCAGGTTTTGACTCGAAGAGCCAATCAAAGAATGTAAAATCAAGTTCCCTCGATTGCCACTCTGATCAAGAACAAAGAATTCTTTCTGTACAGACCCAGGGACCATATTGGAGGTGGCGTTCACACCTGAATTACAAGGAGTAGAGAGCTTCTCCTGGACAACAGTGTTCAGTGCGGCGGGGTTTCCAGTCTTGCAATGGTGGGGTACACAATAAAACCACTTCCTCTCATCAATTCTTTGAGATATTTTAAAGTAAGGTAACCCCAGAGATTCCATAACTGACAAAGATTCATTTGTAGAAACCACGCAACCATAAGGGTTTGTGAGTGGCTGAAATAATCTTTTCTGCCTCTCTTCATTTCCTTGAGATTTCAATGTAGGTAATACTGGAACTGCGACCCCCGGCAGAGACCCATTTGCATAAGTCATGCTGGCAGAAGGGTTTAATGCCAAAAAAGGTTTTCCCTGCCCCAGATAAGAGAGAGTACTTGTATAATCCAAATTAGGCGATTGCCAAAGTGTACTCTGCTGATGAAGACGAGACCTGGAGTCCTTTTCCATCCAATCAAAACAGTCACCTAAAATGCAAATAGTAAAATATCACCAGTGGTTACTGATCAAAGGAATCGTATTACCTTTAGCAATTACTATCAGTTGAGGATAGGGTAACATACCAATACTTAATGGTGTCTCTCGTCAATGTTTAATCACTTGCTGCCTCTTCAAAGAAAAACAAAAGAAAAGTATACAACTACCAACTCCAGTTTAATTTGATTGAGCAACCAAAAGAAATCTACGTAACGGGTTTAAGCAAATGCCGAAAGTACTCAGCCTGGCAAAAGAAAACCAATAGTAAGTTTCAACATTCATTAAAACCATCATTTAACCATACACAAGAATTGGGCCCTCATTTACAACAATATATATGTAATGATAAAAGACAATAGATGGTAGCTTTAAGATAGAGTATCAATGTAAAATGAATTTAATCAGTAAGTATCACTTTAAAATGAGCATGCAACCTTTAATATAAGACAGCATATCACAGATTTCTTTATAACTAAAACAAAGCATTCTATAATATGTATCACTAACCTGGCAATCCTGCAAGGGTTGAAAACATTCAATAACTCTAACTATGATGGCTGCACTGCCAGCAATCCCACTCTCGTGTTTCAATGCCCGGAACCTTGTTTGACACACCATAACTTCTTTTTGACCCGTTAGTTAACCCCCACAATTTACAACAAACCAACGAACAACTGAAAGACAGAAAATAACAAGGGATAGATGGGAAAACTCTATCTCGGACTGAAGTGTAGTGATTCAAAAGTATTTGAAAACGACAATGAATTTATACTGTCTTTGTTGCTTATTTTAGTTCAGCTTATTCTTCGAAGACAAATAGGAAGAATGAAAAAAACTGTTGATCCCATGAACAATAGAGGTGGAAGAAGAGAGACGTTTTTTTGCCAATTTGAGAGGGGGAATCTACAGAATCACTCTGCAATATAAATTCAAAGAGATTACTCTTCGGACCACATCGACTGAAAAGCTCAACCACGACATATTATCTCTGCTTCAATATTTGTCCTGAGAGAGAATTATGCATATCAGATCACTGCTCGGCAGTGTAATTTAAACACCAAAATCAGAGAAACAAATAAAACAGCACACACTGAACAAAAAAAAAATGATTTTTAAAAATCAGAGAGAACAAATTTGAAAGAAAAAAAAAATACAAAGCCAATATATTGAAAGATTACAAAAATAAAAAGCTCATTAGTTAATTAAAAATCACAGATCCTGTCCATCAATATCCAAAATTCCAAAACTATACATAAAATTCCATTTTCAAACAACAACAGCAAGATGGATGAAGCAAAAAAAGCATTCAGACCATAATAATTCAATGATCCAATACATTATGAAAATTTTATTTACGGTGAAAACAAAGAATTAAAGTGGTGTTTCTGAACAAATAAACTTTAATTCATTTACTACAATTTAAATGCTAAACAAAACAAATTCTAGCAAAGAAAGTATGGACGGTCTAACTACTTAAAGCTAAAAGAATCATAAAAGAAGTTCACTAGTTTAAGTCCAAACACATAATCTTACACAATTCACAGACAGAAAAAACAATATAACTAAATGGATGGGTGATAACTGAACTGAAGTTGAAACTGTGAAACACACATAACCAGCTTAAACAGAAACACATGAAAGATTGTAACTACTACTTACAGTGAAAGATCAAACAGTAATCCGAGTTTTGAGAAAGAAATGCTTCAGACTTGAGCTATAATCTCACTTTGAAAGGTTAAATGAAATGGCAAGGAAGAACAGGGACAGAGAGAGACGTATATATAGTGCAAGTAGAGTGTGGATGAAATGACAAAGTTAGCCCTGTAAATTTTCGTAGCGGACTTTATGCGCATGGTTAAATCATGGAATTTGGTCAATTAAATTTAGACCGTTGCATAGGTCATGTGTCTTAAACTGTTACTCCAAGCTGCTTCATTCTAGAAAAAGGTTATGCAAAATTTTGGGGCATTTTGTATTTATTTATGATGATATTAATCTTGCTCATATGATAAGCCACCTAATCATGATTTCAAAACCAATAAGCCTATTATAGGCACTCGTCCTACTTCTAACTAACATTTATTTGGAATCATATCTGATATCATACTCCTAAGTCCTAACTCTAAAGCTAAGCAATCTCACTCTTATACAGTGAATTCTTAGAATCTATTCGTCTTGGTAAGAAAAACGTGTACACAACTGTTGTATCATGTATGTGTCTTGTGCTGCAATCGTTTTCTAGCGGGACATATTCTATTATTCTTCCAGGACTACCCATGTGCCGAACTGATGGCCCCCCCCCCTGCCTCAGAACGCTATCATGTGAAATCCTTTCTTCGAATAATACGAATTTTCAACCAAAATGGTAGTGTAATGCACCATCAAGCCATCAAAATTGGAATCTCCTTGTCCACGCTTTGTCTGTGACATTGTTTTGTTTAGATAGGAAGGAAGACAAGTTCACGGTCCTACCTCTATTTATCAAAATTCAAAACCAATTGGCATTATGCAGGTTCTACAACTCGAATTTGTGACCAATTTATGAGTAAATTAGAGTTACACAGTTATCACTATGCCATGCAGACTTAGCGTTTGTGGGAGTTTTGGCACTAAATCAAACGTTATATTTTGCATCGTTTTGATGTGCAACCGACCATCAAAACGATTACCCGAAGGACAGTAGGTGTTACAAAGTTTTCAAATAATTACTGTTAATTAATTTTGCTCCCTTCATAAATCACAACACTGCCCATGGAATTTAACTTTAATTTTACAAAAATGTCGCGCGGTATTAACAGAAGAAATAAAGAAACAAACACGGAGAAGCATTTTCATCATGTGCATTTCACAACCTTCCATACGATGGGAATGCTGGCCCAAGGCCTTCATTTATTGTCATGTGATGCGCGACAAAAGCTAGTTATTAAACTAACGAATAAAATGTGCAGGTTTCTTATGATCCATTGAAAAGCATCATCTAAATGGATGTTATTTTCTGCATCGAAGTTGCACAAATATTATATCAAACATTGTCTTCTTTAGTCTTATTATAAAGCTGCTCTATGTTGGCGCTAATCCATTTTCAATAATAAAGCCTACTTCAGTGATGATGCCATAACCTGAGAGATCTTGTACACAGAAGAAGGATCTTCAACCTCAATAATTTATGCACTCTGTACATAAATAATTGGATTTAATTATGCTAAATTTCATCCCTTATTGTTTGGATTGGAGGGAACATTGAACACATCCAATTGAGTTCGACATGTCGATAAGGTCACGCTTTAGGTGGCATTAAAACCTCCTCAATATTTTACTTAGCATGTAAAGAAAGGATTCTCTCTAAATCACTTATTTAATCAAATTGCTTAAAATATAAAGATAATAACAATAGATAGTTGATCCAAAACACATTGACTAGGCCACTTCAACAAAATTATGGAATTTAAATCTTTAATGCCACTAAGGGGTTGTTTGTTTTTTTTTAATTCAGCATTCAGAGTCTCTTAAACTTAAGTTTTAAGCATTCATAGGCTCAAAAAAAAATTTGTTTTTTTTATAGTTTAAGCATTCAGTGGTACTTTCAGCATTCAGTACTAAAGTTTCTCCTGAATGCTAAATTCTAATATTTGAAACGAGGAAGTCCATTCTTACCCTTTCTTAAGAACCCAATCTCAAAAACTCATTTACTTTTTTACCTTGACCTTTATGGCTTCAAAATAGGTTCTTCAAAATTTGATGTTGGCGCCCTGAGTTTTTTCATTTTTTTGAGTGAATGATATCCACTTTGTTAAAAATAGAATTATATATATATTTTCTGAAAGTAAACAAAATATGAAAATAAACCGTTAAAATATATTTGTAAAACATATTTTAAATAAATTTATTTATCATTTCTTTTCTTCGATAATCCATCTCCCCTCCTCAAATATAATATATATTTTGTTTTACAAGAAATCAAGTTAGTGTTTAAAATAAATAGCATGAGTAAAATTGTCTGAATAATTTATATTCAGCCTTCAGAGCCAGACTATTCTAACAGAAAACAAACATATTTTTCAGAATTCAGCAATCAGTATTTAGTATTTAGATAATGGGCCATTTAGCATCCAACATTCAACATTCAAAGACTAAAAAAACAAACGACTCCTAAATCAAATGTAGATTAGTTGATTTAGTCACCAAGAAGATTGTGTAAGGTCAATGAATCCCAATATCCCATGAACTAGACATCTATTTGTAGCCTTGATCCCAAATTTCCAAGAGTACTACGGATGTTTACTAAATGTTAATTACCATTCTCAAATATATGTGATTCATTAGTTATATACAAAGCCAGCATGTACAAACCTAATTATTTCCGATTAATGTGACCAGGAAAATAGTAAAATAGTTCGATCGATACCTAACCCCACCGCACTCAGGGAATCCGCTGGCCTCTAGATTCAGTTACCTCAAGATCTATGTATAAAACTATAAATCCATCATATGTGATGAAAATATATAAGAGCACCATTTGGTTTAAACGTTTAGGAAGAAATTATTATTCTTACATAATATCAAGGATAAATATATTTTGATTATCATTTGGTAACAGATAATGGATCGATGAAATGTATTGGTGTCGGTAACACGTTGCTAATGGTGAGTGGTTGATATCCAAAGTGAATAAGATGTGCTTTTGGTCAGACCCTTATCATTTAAACATGGTTAATATTAATTGTTACTTTGTTAGTAGAGATGTGGGTGCGTGGGGGCAATGGGGCATGAGACCATGGAGCCAAGTTGGTTCAGGATTCTCCAACAAAAGCACCCACGCTTTGAAAGCCAAACAATACTCCACCATGCTGCACTAAAGATACGTGCAGTGTCCTTTAAATACCAAAAAGAAGCATAAAGGACGGAAGATGAGGGAATCCATGCACTTATAAATGTAGAATATATACATTACATGCTTCCATCACTATATATAATAGGGACTTATGGAGTCCTCGGTTACCAAAAAAAAAACCTTACGGAGTCCTCTTTTTGTTTTGTTTCCGTTTTTTGGTTGTCATTATAGCTACGTCATATACCCTCCACCAACCATCACTATAGAGTAGTAACCAAATATATTGAGCGTGAAGTCAGCACTGAGCTTCTAGCATTCTTTTTTGCGAACTTTGTGCTTAATTATGTTGCCTAAATTTGGCGTCAACTCACCTAAAACTATAAGGTTATAAGGGCCCAAGTGAGATTTTTTAGATGATGATGTTGATAACTTGAAGGTTCAATTTGGAGTTGAGATGCTAATATGCCATGTCTTAATTCTTAGAACTTGGAAATCTTCGTTTTGGTTTCGTATCTCCTATCCTATCATTCATCGAAAATTCTTGTCATAAATCTTTCTTAGAAACAATGATATCGGAAATCAATGGTCTCAAGGAAGTAGGCATAATCCACTTAATACTCTAATAGGTCAAATAATCGAGGGATGAGACTCAAATTAAGAAAAGGAAAAATGATACAGAAAGTTAGAACTAAGTTCATGAAGCTCAATTGAAAGTGTCAACTGTCACTAACTTTATCTATCTCATGCGTGCATATTAGTTTAGTGTCTCGAA
Organism: Coptis chinensis; assembly: GCF_015680905.1. Lineage (NCBI taxonomy): Eukaryota > Viridiplantae > Streptophyta > Magnoliopsida > Ranunculales > Ranunculaceae > Coptis > Coptis chinensis. Next base: position 94,586,177 of record NC_141462.1, read on the forward strand.
ATTAGTTAATACATATAATGAGTTTAGTGTCAACTTTGAATCTTCATCATGGTACACGTGTGATAGACACCTATAATGACCAAGCAAGCTCAAAGTATGATGGAAGGAACTAATTCAATATTGATGGAAGTTGAGAAGTCATGCACAATCGCACAAAGCGTGCACAAAAGGCCTTGGATGAGCTTCAAAGTTTTTGAAGTTCAAGTAATAGAACATCATTCAGGAGTGGATGTTGCACGTTTGAAACTCCCTTTGATGTCAAGAAATAAAACTATAATGGTTTTAAAGATGTAAATTTGAAGGTATCTTCATATTTCAGTAAATGAGAAACACCAGTATGAGACAGCATTAGCTATTGTAATTATTCCTTGTTTTGTTAAAGCAAAGAACATAGTGTTTAACCACTTAAACTAAGGGTGTGTTTGTTATGATGGAAACACTATGGAAAGGAAAGGAAAGGAAAATAAGAGTAGTCTACCTTTTCCATAGTTTTTAAGGCTTTTGTTTATCTATGGAAAGGAAATGGGTTTTTCCATATGGAAACAAATGGAAAAGGTTTTGTGTCCTTAGCTAACCCCTGAAAATTTTGTGGAAAGGAAAGGAAATAGATAGATAGGAATTTACTACTAATACACCCATAACCCAACAATACAATTATTCCTTTCCATAGCTTTTGCAAACAAACATGATTATCCCAGTTTTTACTTTCCTTTCCCCAGTTTACCAAACACATACCATTTAAAATTATTTCCTTTCCATTCCATTCCATAGTGGACCACCCATTTTATTTCCTTTCCTTTCCATGAGTTAAAATTTAACAAACACACCCTAACTTTTAGGAGAAAAGAGAATAAAGGTGGAAATGGGTGGGAATCAGGGATTCATTCACCAACCAGAAATACTGGATTAGTCCAATTCGAAAGCCATATAGCACAAGTAAATTAGGCCCATCAAATGGCCCTATTACACCACTAGGCATCCCAAAATTTACACAGTTGAGATTTGAGAGCAGTTCAAGGCATTTGCCAAGACAAAAGAATGCGTTCATTGAAAGATTTCTTACTACCTCGCTGACCTTCATGGTCAGTCATTAAACCGCTGATGATGGAATGGAAGGGATGAGATCCAAGGAATGGAAGGGGGGAGCTTATTCTTCTCCCTCCACCAGTCTCCAGTGGCAGGAGAATATTGAATATTTTCTACACTCAAGTCTCAAGCTAAGAGATGAACCCTATCAAGTTCTACAGAGGAAGTCTAGTCAGAATCTGCACAAAGCACCCCAAAGCCCAAAATCAACTCTTGAAATAGACTCCACCTGCACCAACCACTTCTCCAACTTTGATATCTGGTTTGTTTAGCCCTAATATCATCTAGTGCGAGTGCCTCCTCAAAGCTGAACCAACCTTGTGTGCCATCCCCATTTCTCTACAGAGAAGTTACACATGCTGGCAATGTTTCGTACCTCGTAAAGGTGATGAGTTAGAAACAATCACCTCCAGTAAAGTTTCCTGTGTTGCCAGCATGGCATTAGTAGCCCCTTCATGCTTATTTTTCTGCACCCATGTGCTGATCTCCACCTCAAGTGGTACGTTCTCATACATTAGAGCTTTCTGAACTCCCCCAGGCAGTGTGCTCTTGTTTTTCAGGACATTGAGTTGGGGTTAGCAATAGTAGCACGAACATCCTTCGCTATGCAGAGGCAGCAATTATTTCTTGCCCAACATCAACCCTCACTTCTCACAATCAACTCATCAAAGAAACACTCGATCAACCAATTTGACCTAGCGATTCTTAAAGCCTTGATATCCTCATAAGAGAGTGCCTTCTCGGCTCCTTGCTGTTGAAGCTTTCATGGTCACCTTCGCTCAAAACCTGACTATTGCAATGCCTGAAAGTGACTAAAGCTAGCAGCCATTGTACATTTTCTCCTGACAAGTGAAGTATCACAATGGGCAAAATCTCCTCCAGCTCCATCTTTCGATTTAAAAACCTTTTGGTTCTTCTGTATGGGTTTCTTTGCTCACAACTCATTCAAGGAATCATCCCAGGCAGTTGTGCTTGACAAAAGCATATGGCACTACTGTAAAACACTCAAAAATCACATAATATGCATGACTCAAAATGATCATCCCCAAAATGCACGTATGAAACACCTCACTACATAGAATCCAATCCAGATAATCACGGGTCCTTTTCAAAGAAGAAGCCAATAATCAACACATGCAAGCCAGACTATGGAGATGTGTAACAAAGTAATGCCCCCTCAAGTACTTCTAACAAGTTAGAAAGAATGAGAAGATCAATCGAATAAATGACACGGGAATAGAAAGAAAAAAAACACCCAGCTATATAACATGATACAAAACAACTACTAGAACGTATACAAGAAGTTACATCCTAATCCATTTGCAAGGAGTTACTTTCATGTATTTCTCATACAAAGTTTACTTATTGATTGAACAATTTAGCAATGTTTCTGCTGTGTTCTAGTAACTAATAGCATTGTCAAGTAATCAGGAAACATGTAACTGTTCCTTTGCATTGTCATACTCTACTGCAATCTGTATAGTACTTTACGGTTGTAATTATCTTGTCACCTTGATGTAAGATTTTTCACAACTATGGAGATGATAACAGCAGAGTGGTGTACAGAGGAGCATAGTTTCATGATCTAGTATGGTAAAAGCGCCTCGCAAACACTAACTTATTTTGAATGTAAAACTTAACATCAAGCATGTATTTATTTTCCAATTAATATCAGAGAGTCAAACAATGAAACGGAGATGTAGCTAGGTTCTTTAATCATTAAACATTAAAAGGATCTCAACGATATTCCAAAACAAATACTCACCATTTGCTTGGAACAGATCAAAATATTTCCCAGAGGAAAAAAAACCCTAACACATTAATCTCGTAATTTCTAAACCATGATATCAAAGCAAAAACAGAAATGTGTGCAGACTAAGCCTATATTCATGCAGCACCGTAACATCCAAAGAATTAAGCTCAGACTACGCCTCTAAGAGTAATACATAAATTAAGGAGGCCCTATATTCCCGGAATTACATTTGATGTGACTTTGAATATATCTGAGTATCAAGAGCTCCAAGACGTGATGAAACAATCAAATCAGCCAACAATGCCAGTATTTTGGTGCTGGATTCACACAAAAAGGAGTAGAATGACAGCAACAGACATTGTATCAAATCAAATATCTCCCACTACCATAAATTCCTCAATTAACCAGGAAGACCAATTTGTAATCAAATAATACTTCCTAAAATCTCCTTTCTTGTAGTTGTTGTGAAGATAGAAATCAAATGAGTTCTGAATATAAGCTCATTTCATTATGGTGCTACTAAACATCTTTGAAGGAAGAAGTGTGTTTATCACACTATCAACAGTAATCTCCAGCAAAACACAAATAAAGCATTGTCTATCAACTTTGGTTTTCATGAAACAGGAATTATACTATTTCTTCATTACATTTAAGTACGTTGGTACTTTACAATATTATATTGTCTAAATCAAAAGAAAATAGAAATTTAGCAAGTAAAACTCACACTGAAGATATTTTGCCTAAACTTTCATCTTTGCACCGCCTCTGATCAACAACCATGGACTCAAACACTTCCAAGAGATTCTCCAACTCCTGGCAATCATTCCCAAGTGCTTTCATGGCACACACAATACTCTCAATGGTGGATAAACATCCAATCTTAGGTTGCTGTCTCACTTCACTATACAAGCTGGCCTTGTTTACATCTAGTTTTAAGTGTGGTAACAACTTCAACCATGGATTCTCATGGTACATTCTTTTTGCCTTCGACCAAGTACCATCCAAAACAATCAAATTCTTCACTTCAAAATCAACGTCCTCTAATTTAATTGATTTATTTGTCGGGAAAAGTAGAGCAGTTCCGGGAGGAACTACAATTTTGTACTCTTCATTCTCTTCATATTCACCATCCAACTGATTTTTCAGAAATCTTTTCACAACAAACCCATTAGATATGACATCTTGTGCAATTTGGGAAGCTAACAGCTGATCAAAGTTGGGTTTCTCAGAACTCTTTCCAAGAGTACGTATACTCATAAGGGAACAGGTGAAACCACATTTTGTAATGGTGGCAGAGATGTCATATTGTTCTTCACCTATTGGTTTCATTACAATAGCTTCTTTGGTATCCGATATTGTCTGCATTGTAGTTAAAGCAGAACCCAAATCAGCAAAACCACTCTCACCTCTTCTTTCTTTATCTACAACTGGGTCGTCGCCACCAAATGAGACTGGAATCCGCACACAGTTTTTCCCATTCTTTTCATCAACAACATCATTCACAAAACTGTCCGTAGTATTGACACCAGCTTTCTTCTTTTCTCCAAATCCTTGACTAGGCTCAAAATCCAATATTTTCTCATTGTTTCTAGAAATGTCAACATGGGTAACGTACTTGTCACACGCATTTCCAGCATCGGACTCAAAAATTGGTTCTTGGGGTACTCCATTACAACCAATATCTACCAACTCATTCTTGTCATTAGTCCTCTCTCCGACCGAACCCAATGTGAGCAACTTAATAAGAAACTTAGCTTCAAAATGAACATCAGAACAAGTAGCTATATTAACATTCTTCAACCCTAACCTAACAATTCTAGTTGAATTAAGAGGGTGGTTCTTCTCATGATCATGTTGAAGAACCGTAACGGCAATATGATTATCGTATACTGGAGATTTAAATCGAGAACAAAGACAAACACGAATCGGTTTGGCACAACTAGGACAAATTGGTCTCTTTTTTGTTAAAGGAGTTTCCACAGTTCCCATTTCTAAGCCAAAATTTCCACAACAAAGATTGAATCTTTTTCGTTGTGTAAAACTTAGGGTGTGAATGAATTGAGCTCCTGCATGAAAAATTAATGGCATTTGATGAATTTGTCAGTTAATTAAACCCTAATTTTAGAACGGTTAAATTGAAAAGGGACTTACCTTAACCTTTTCGTAGAAACTCCAACAACAAAAACAGAGGCAGGAAATATATAAATGAAACCCTAGTTTTTATGATGCTTTTTATATCTTATGGCGGGAAAAGTCACGTGATCTGTATGTTGTGGAATTTCAACACTTCATGTTTGGCATTTTTCGAAATTTTGTCGACAAGTCTAAGTTTCAGCGATGTGCTCATGTGACCAACTTTGTAATTCTATTTCCATTCGTTCGTGGTATTGACCAAGGACCAAAATATCGCCGATATATATTGATATTTTGGTACACTGATATCGATATTTTCGATATATATATCTACTGAATATAGAACTCTTTTTTTCCCGATATATATTGGAATTTCCGATATAACGATATATATCGACCGATATATCCAATATAAATTGTTGACTTTGACCAAATATTGTTGACTTTGACCGATATATTATCGATATTTCTGATATAATAGACGATATTTCCAATATAATCGACGATATTTCTTATATATCGACATACAAAACAAAATTTTGACTAGTCACAAAAAAAATTGATATATCCGATATTTTCAATATATCCAATATATATCGGTTTTTGGATACACCGATATATTCATCGATATCGATATTTTGGGCCTTGGTATTAACACACTACTTTATGGGATTGCCACCCTTTTGACTAATTCCAAAATATTCGCATCCCTCTATTAATCACATAAAAACCACCCATGATAAGAAGTTGCCGCGAGATCCCATATTCCACGGAAAGTTGTTGCTGTGGGTCTTTTTTTGTTTTAATTTTTTTTTAATAACCACCGTAAAAAAAAGTTAGTTGCCGCGATATGATTGTATTCACTAAAATAGATTATTTGTTTGTGTTAATTATCAAAACTCTTCTTCATTAATTTGATCACAAATTTTTCTTATAGCATATGAAAAATATTTGCCGCAAGATAGCAAAATTATGTCTCGATTATTTTTTTCCTCCTATAGTTTTGGTGTTATTCATAGAGTGTATAAATAAACTTTAAAGAATAAAATGAGATATCCATATGTCGTGTATTTAATACGCAAATTTTGAAGTGGGAAAAAAAAAAAAAAAAAAATCCTCTGCGGCAAGTCCCTGCTAGGGCAGGGAATCGGGTCGGGTTTGACCCGAATCCGACCCGACCCAAACCCAAATAGTTTGGGTTCGGGTTGATTTTTATATCCGTTTACTTATTCGGTTCGAAATCATTCGGATTCGATTCGTGTTCGGGATATATTTTTGGGTTTTTTTTTAATTTTTAGTGTTATCCGATCGGGTTAGTCGGATATAATCGGGTTCGGATATTAAATTTCGGATATAATTGGGTTCGGATTCGGATATAGCCATATCCGACTTGATCCCTGCCCTATTCCCTACTGTGGGATATGGAATCTCGCGGCAACTATACACTGTGAGATATGAGATCGCGCAACAACCCGATGCCGTAGAACTATCGAGCATGTGGGGTATAAAAAGATATATAAGAAATAACCATTATTGTTATACTTTTTAGCAAAGAGTGCCCAATCCCATAAAATAGGGTGTGTCAATACGGCACCCCTTTCCATATAGTATTTGAAGTGTGAACCATGACACATGAAAATGAAAATGTGTTTCTTTTCTTGAAACATGAAACGTGAATCGTAATCTGGTTTTATGACTAAAAGTGATCAAAGTATTTGCAAATTTGTTTTCTTGCTAGTAAGCCTGAAACATCCTCTAGCGTGTAAATAACTAACAACAACAAGAAGAAGTCATCTGCCGTTTATTTATCCGTTTATTTTGGAGGATATCCCATTTTGATGAAATAAGGGCTACCCTGCCACGGATGCTTGTAAACTAAATCTTGGGCCAACAAGCAGGATAGCCAGAACGAAACTTTATTTTTTTCCCAAATTTGTATACCTGTTCTACAATGATTTGTTATTGATTAACTTATGTTATACCAGTCTGCATGTAATCCTACTGATTTTTTAATTGGTTGTGACTTGGTTGAATGGTGAGTCTGCGGCTTTTAATCCAAAAAAAACTTTAGCTGACTCCCGAAAGGGATATTCCGATTTTGTTTCAACGTTAAAGACAAAATTTGGAACATAGTTATACCAGCCATGCTTTCCCGCGAGACGTCAAAATGGTAATTATGATTAAAACCATGTCTAGTCTCGAAACCATCTACCCCTTCATTTCAACTTTGAATTGCCCGTTAAGTTCACCTTCCATACTCTGTCTCATTCTCAACTCTCTCTCTCTCTCTTTTCTTCTAATAAGCTTTAAAACATTAAGCCAAAAACTCTTCTAGCTAGTTCTTTCTTCTTCAATGGAACTTATATCACCAAGTATATGTTTAAGGAGTACATCACCTCGTTTTTCGACTCTTTCTGGTTTGGTTTTTCCAAGTTATTGGAAACGTGTTCAGAAAGTTATATGTTCTGAGAAGAAGACTGTGGAAGAAGATTTTGATAGGAGATTCTGCATTCCTCATATTACTGATGTCTTTGCTCATGATGCTCCAATGCCATCTACTTTCTGTCTTAAAAGCAGGTTGGTAATCTCTATCATCACAAACAGTTTTCTTTTTATTTTTTTTAATTTTGCTTGTATATATATGGGTGTGATTCACATGATATTATTGGTTGAATGACTATATAATAAGAAATAATTAAAAATGATCAAGTGTGAGAGATTAGATGAGTAGGATGCATGAGAAGTTGACTTTTTTTCATTCTTTTTAAAGTTTCATTCAAGGAACTCACGTTTTGAATTAGGTGAGTGATGTTTAATTTGATGCAATCATGCAACTATATGTTTGAGTTATTTTTTGTTTTGGTTTTACAGACGTCCAGTAACAGATGGTTTTGTGGATGGATATCCATCAGACGAAAAATGGAATGGATATGTACACAATGATGACAAAGTTTTACTTAAGGTATTCTTTCACTAACCACTACAACATACATCTATATATGCACTTTCTTATATAAATTTATCAACCTATTTAAGATTATTTAAAGATTTTAGCTAGGTTACCCACTCGCCCTTGGTGTTAGGCAACTTAAAAACAAAATAGGTGTTTCCATGTGTTTGAGATTGTTATTAGGACTTAGGATTATGCAAACAACAAAGTAATAGATAGGATTAATCCATGGGCTGACGCAGAGGCCCAGGCCCGTGCAGTGAGATTATTTAGTTGAAAATATATATCCTGTCAGGAATGAGGATTTTAAGAAACTGTCAGTGAGATTCTTATTAGAAGCAGGTTAATACTTCTCCTTAAACTCCTTAGAAGGTTTGCATGATTAAATCGGATTCTGTTAGCTAATATTCTGAAGCTTTTATTTTATTGAATTTTTTTATGTTCTTTTTTTGTGTCAACCTGTCAGGTCATACGTTTTGCCTCACCTGACTCTGCTGGTGCCGAGTGTGTTGATGATGATTGTACTTGGTTAGAGCAATGGTACACATATCAACTTTTTCTTTAAATGTTTTATTATTGAGATAAATGAACTCTAGTTGGTTACTTATATGGATTTTTTTTTTTTCAATATTGAAATTTATCGAATTGTTTTGCCGCAACAAGTAAATGTTATAGACCTTTCCTCTGTTTCAATGAGTTTAATTATATAGGATTTTTAGTATTGTGAAAATGATGATAACATCAATCCCTTAAGTGGATTTATAAAGATATATAGTCCAATAAACCTAGTAAGGAAACTAAAATAACAAGATCAATCAAAGCATAATCAAATCAAGAAATGATTGGGATTAGGATCTCCAATATTCTAGAATGTCCTAATCTAGAGTTCTAGACCATTATTCTAGAATATTATCGATATATCCCCAGCCATTTCATCCATTTCTTCAATAAGTTTCTGCAAGTAGTGTTGTAGGTTACAGATGTTTCATCTAAGAACATGTCTCATAGAGACAGAGGCACATGTCTGTAGGGATTGTCATTTGTTGGGATACTTGTTCAATGAAAATATGTGTGTGCCTCCTGAGTCCCGAGTACCAGTTCCCTACATACTTCAGTTTAGTACTTTCTAGGTGCCACATTGCCAGCTGTTCCCAAAAAAGGAATCGCATGGTCATGTGGTTCTCATCTTGATGTTCCATACAAACTGCAAAAAATAGCTCATCAGGACCTCATTCTCCCCAGAAGAGTCAGAGTTCCAATCCTTGAATTCCTGTCCACGCATTGGGCTTTTCACCTTCCTAAGCCTGTGTAATATTCTTGGTCATATCTTATTTTGTCCAAAGTCTTTATCCACCCCTTAAACTGGCTGTTACCAGGGCAGCACACCTGCTTCTGATATTTGAGTTCCTCTTTGAATGCATTGTGCCGCCCGCTCATCTTCTTATTATGATTCTTCCCCCTGTGATCAGGAAATGTCAGGAACACTAAAGTTACTCTTATTTTGTTATCTAGCACTTTTTAGTTCAACAATGTCATGCTATGAATTTCGTAATTGAAGTCAAGATTAAATTGTGATTTCGATACTTACACATATCCATGGCCGGTTTTATAGTTGTTTGCATTTTCTAATAAATATTCATCTGAACTCATAGGATTCATCGTGCTGGACCGAGGGAGAAAATATACTTTAAACCAGAGGAAGTGAATGCTGCGATTTTGACTTGCGGAGGCCTCTGTCCCGGTCTAAATGATGTTATTAGACAGGTTATAACAACATTGGCATAATCTTAGACATGAATGATTTTCATATTGTGTGATGAAGTCTGTATCTCTTTGTATCTAATGTTGGTCAGAGTAGACTGGTAGTTTTTATTAACTGAGCACATTTTTTTTGTACCTGCATGATGACACTTATTGGAAAAGTCCTTCCATCATGAGATACTTAGATGTACTTCCCCATTCTCAAAACTTCATTTGATTGACCTTTATTGCTGCAAGATATTCAGAAAATAAAGGACTAGCTTCCTTTTTCCTTTCTTTTCATTTTTTATTCTTGACGATGAAACTTGAGTTGGAGCCACTTAAGCATATGCACTTCTTAACTTTTTATTTTTCGAGTTTGGCAAGTCTGTAAAAGTTCGAGCACAATGTACTTCTGTGCTTTGGTTCAAAAGTCAGTTGAACCTTATAAGGAAGGGATTACTTCTGGTGAAGAAGATTGAGTGATTAGTGATCCTCTTGGGTTGTATTTAATTAGAATACTGGAATAACTGAAGGTCAACCTGGAAATTTTGTTTGAAATAAATTAAATGAAATCATTTTAACCTACTCAGTCTAACTGTTGAATTGTTTCCCGTTTAAGGTTTGGTAAACGCTTTCTAAGACCAAGGAAAGCACTGGTACAGAATGATTTTCACATACGTACTTATGCTGCAGATAGTAATTACACTTGAAATATATGGAGTTAAAAAGATTGTGGGGATCCCTTTTGGTTTTCGAGGATTTTTCGATGACGCAATTCCGGAAATAACGGTACATACTTTAATTTCAGAGCTTATTAGTTGTGTATGCTCTCCAGATTTCATGAATTTATTCCAAGAGTATTTTATCAAATTGTATTTTATCTTTCGTTGATTTTAGCTCTCCCGGAATGTAGTTGAAAATGTTCATCTTTCTGGTGGAAGCATATTAGGAGTTTCACGTGGAGGTCCAAGTGTTAGTGACATTGTAGACAGCTTGCAGGTATGCTGTTGAACTTTTCCATTATGGCGCCTTCTATTTAAAAATTCCAGAAAATTGCTAATTTATAACTTCACTCCTGATTGGAGGTATAAGATGTTCTGACAGATGTAATTGCAAATGATATCAGAAAAGAGGAATCAACATGCTCTTTGTCTTGGGAGGAAATGGCACTCATGCCGGTGCTAATGAAATACACAATGAGGTAGTTGAATCTCCGGATCACTCCATAGTTGCAGTAGATGAACATTAAAAAGTAATGCCAACATGAATGTATTAAAGTTTTTTTTTATGGTAGATGTATTTAAAGTTTAAACCAAGAACTACTTGAACTTGAGAAAAAGTTTTACTTTCTTTATTCAATCTATTATCAGGACTCAGCAAAGGTCCTGTTAAAAAAGATTTTCTATACTGGAGGTTTCATTATATTCTGAATAGTCAATAATAACTGTTTCATAAAACCATCTCTCTTCTGCTAGTTTTTACATACTATCATGTGATTCTATTTATCTGCAATCTGCATGGCCTTTTTTCTTCTATGTTCTTTCCCTTTTTCTTAATTGTTGATGTTTTTCAAATGTATATTTTGTTGATATGACATGAAATTACACAAGTATTTTGGAAGTCACCACTTTTGATTGTTATTATGCTCCTTTAGTTCTTGTTTGCACACACACACATATTTTGCTATAAACAGAAGAAATATTGGTAAACGTGAATAAGTTAATGCTAGAATTTGAACAGTTAAATACTTGATTAGTTCTTCACAGAGATGTCCCTGTAAACTCTTAGTGAAGACTTATTTGATATTGTCTTAACTTGTTAGTGTCGTACGAGGAAGATAAGAGTCGCTGTTGTTGGCGTGCCAAAAACTATTGACAACGACATTCTACTGATGGATAAGACTTTTGGTTTTGACACTGCTGTAGAGGAAGCACAAAGAGCAATAAATTCTGCTTACATTGAGGTACAACATTGTACGCTTTATCGATTATTGCATATCACCTGTTTTGAGTTGCCTTCTTCGTTCCTGAACATAGTGCCTTCTTTTGAGGGGTACACAACCAATTGAGCTAGAAGCTCTTGTGTATGTTTATGTTATACCGATTCCTGTCTTCGTTCTTGTTTATGTTTAATCCCTATTATTCTTTTTTCCTTCTGAATTATAACAGGCACATAGTGCTTATCATGGTATTGGCGTTGTAAAACTGATGGGCCGAGATAGTGGATTTATAGCTATGCACGCCTCACTAGCTAGTGGACAAGTTGATATTTGTTTGATCCCTGAGGTGCATTAACAATATATTTGTAGATCACTGATTTACTCACACTTGTCTCAAATATTCAATCTTGTTGATGAAAGATTATTTATATTTCCATCTTGTTTTAAGGTACCTTTTCATTTACATGGTCCTCATGGTGTGTTGAAGCATCTAGAGTATCTTATTGAGAAAAAGGGGTTGGCTGTAGTATGTGTAGCTGAGGGAGCTGGCCAAGTAAGCAGTGTTTATCCATTTACGTCTTAGTACATCAAGAATATGTATCATTTATAATTAGTCGTTTGCAATTGAATATTTGTTACATTTTCCCTTATTCCATTATTTGTATAGCATTAGATGCGTGATTTTCTTACATAAAATTATATAATATTAGAATGATTGCAGCGTTATATCTACAACAAGAGTACGTCATTCATTTTGCATATGAAAGATGGTTTTTGCATTCTGTATGTCGTGTAGTAAGGACAGTACTTTGTTCGAGTGCTTCTTCTTGTGACAATATTTTCTATATATCCTTTTGTGCTTCTAGGTTTAGCCCATAGGGTGAACCAGTTGAATTTTGTATCTCATTGTGGCATGTGATTGTTTACATGTTGTGGTATGATTGTTAGGAAATTTAAAAAGAATGAAGAAATAGTTAAGGAATAATTGAAAAGTCTGGATGTGACTGAAACGTAGAAAGGAAAGAGACCGATGTTGCTTGCATGATGTGGACGTCTTTAGCTCGCATGTGTCGTGTATGTGAACCATGCATGCTAATTAGTATAACTAATATCTTTCAAATTTTATTCAGTTGTCCATTAAGTTATCTAGTTTTAGTAGGTTTATATTTCCTAGTTGGATTGATTTCTTCATATAGGATTTGGCCATAAACACTTTACCTTTATGTTAATTTTGAAAACTTCGGACTAAAATTATACAAAATTATTCATGAGAGATTGTACAAAATTATAGGGCAAGGACGCTCCGCAAGTTCTTTTTGAAGAGCAAACTTGAACCTTTTAGACATATTCGTTAGAACCAGCAATCATTGCGTAGCTATCTAGTAGTCTCTAGAAGAGTTGTACAGACTCCGATAGTAAAAGCCAAAGGCGTCAAAGGAAAATGGGATAAAACCGTGTTGGTTGGCCAGACATGCTCATTCATGTTTCTCCAACTTCGATGGTGTTGTGCTACACATGCTTACCACCCCCCCCGACCAATTGTAAATCCAGACATCCACAGATTGAAGTGACGATCTGCATGAAACTATGTGATGCATAATTTTATGTACGTGATTGTAACAATATTTGAAGCATGGGTAATATCCGCATTGGTCCACCCTTAAATCTTCTCAGAAAATGTCCCTTAGAACTCAAATTTATTCCAAAGAGCTTTGGGGGAAATCACACTTCTAAGATATAGGTTATGATTTGATGTTTGTTGTAATCTAGTCTTGCTTGGTGCTGCAGAATCTCATTGAGAGGACTAACGCTAGAAACGCATCTGGAAATATTATACTCGGAGATATTGGAGTTCATATTCAACAGGAGGTTTGTGTCTGCATTTTTTGTGCCGTGCTTCTAGAATTACTTGTACTATTTTATCTAAGCAAATGGTTTTCTGCATTATGACATAACGTCTGTTGAGTGCCCACATAATTTCTTGATGAACACAGTTTGCGCATAATGTTAAGTTTCTAATAGATGGAAATATTATTGATAACTTGGATAGATGTTTAACGTCCTTTATATAGCATACAACTAATAAAGTTAATATACAAGAAGACAAAGTGTTAAAGAAGTCATAAAGTCATGAGCATAAAGTCTTGTGTAGGTTCTTCAATTGTCTTCTTTAGTGGGCTGCAGATACAGCAGTAGGGTGGCTTGGTGGTTGTAGGCACATTGCCATTTTCTAGTCTCAATACTCTCCCTCAATCTCATGGTGATTGAAGTTTAGCATGAGATTGAAGCATAAATTGTTGTGTATTAGTTCTTTGTTGGACATCCATCTTGAGAATGCTGAAAAACCATTGATGCCTTTCTTGGTGAAAGAAGTGTTGTTGAAAACGCCATGTGTGGATTAGATGTCAACTCATGAGATATTAACTTCATTAAGTACCCAAATGAAAGTGAGGGAGCAACATGCTCAACCTAATAATTAGAAGTAGCCAGAGGCTCAACTTCCACGACGCCCTCAACAAAAAAATGTTGTGCCACTTGGGCTTCAGCAAGATGTTAACTCATCACATTGAATAATTGAAATGTAATGAAACAAATGATTGGAAGATCAGATACTTGGACGGCTTTGACTTAACCATAACATGTCGGACATGAATCCAAAAGAAAGATTTGATTGTAGGGCGACGGTTTTGACTAAACCGTAACATGCCGGAAATTAATCTGAAAGAAAGATTTGATTGTAAGGCCTCTGAAGGCTTAGACTATACTTGACTCAATGCTAAGCCAGCCACTATGGACTTATTCATTGGTCATGGAAAACAAGAATAATTATTCTTTTTGAGAAGAAAATTGGACTTGGGATTTGGAGTATGCATTGGAATAGGCATTAAAGCAAATCACTAAGATAGGGTATCACTAGCAAGATATTGCTATACTGGACAAAGGGTGAGCAAAGTGGTGATGGGATAGTTTCCACTTGCTAAAGGATTTACCCATTTTGAATGAATTACAGCAGCAAAGAGATTAACAAAAACTGGAAAAGTCGTTGATGAACATGGTGCAAGAGAAGCACGTTCATATGACAAAATGAAACCACATATGGATGACTGAAGATATAGACAACAAGATGGAAATTGATAAAATATTATGAAGGATGGCTAAAGATGCAGCAACACCAGATGCATCCTATAATGAGATCATGTAGAAGGAAAGGTGGTTCTACATGATCTCATAATAAGATATAGAACGGATCTCACAATAATGAACCGAGAAATAAAAAAATAGCATGTACAAGAAGAACCGAGGACTAAGAATAGCATGTACAAGAAGGGTGAAAGAAGGCCACCAAAAAAGTGCTCTCAAAAGAGCACTCGCTCTGATTCCATGTTAAATTGCAAATTTCTCCATAAGCTCGAACTTATGTGAAGGGTAAACTCTATTATTATATACTAGAGGCTCATATAATGTCAACACTCTCCCTCAACGGGACACGCTTAGAAATACATAAGTAGAAGGATTTGGACATCTTCACCGGGTAAGAGTTGAACCCGAGACCTCTTAAACCAACCAAAGGGCTCGATACCATGTTAAGTTTCTAATAAATGGAAATTCTGATAAGAGTTGAACCTGAGACCTCTTAGAAACCAGTGGCTCTGATACCATGTTAAGTTTCTAATAAATGGAAATATTATTGATAACTTGGATAGATGTTTACATATGGGTAACGTCCTTTATATAGCATACAACTAATGAAGTTAATATACAAGAAAACAAAGTGTTAAAGAAGTCATAAAGTCATGAGCATAAAGTCTTGTGTAGATTCTTCAATTGTCTTCTTTAGTGGGTTGTAGTAGGGTGGCTTGGTGGCTATAAGCACATTGCCATTTTCTAGTCTCAATACATAACACAAAATGAAGATCAATAAACTTGCATGAGGCTTATATTTTATTGCAATACTGAATGAGGAATGTGCTGAATTATGCATGGGTTCCTCATGTTGAATTATGATTGGTGTTTTGCCTATGAGATCTGTTTCTCATGCTTCATGAAAGATGGAAACTTTGAATTATATTGTTTCTGGAATGTTGACAAGTTGCATTCCTTTGGAAACATTGGGAAATTTGAGGAAAAAGAAAAATTCAATGGACGTTTGCAAATTAATGAGACTCAAAATTATACATTTAAAAAATTAAAAGCATCATACGTTATTCTATACTGTCTTCATTTGAAGAAAGTCGGAGCATCTCCATAGATATTTGATAAAATTACAGCCATGGGGAGACTTCTTCTAGTGCCATGAAGAAATACTTCATTTCCTAGAAATATCTAGTTTCTTAGAGCATCTTTAGGAGAGCAACCAAAAAAACACCAAAATTTTGAACAAAAAAAACACCAAACCAAAAAAACACCAAGCAACTTTAGGAGCAACATAAAAAAAAACACCAAGCAACTACGCGGTTTTGTCAAAACCACCATATAACCACGCGGTTTCGCCAAAACCGCTCCATAAAAGCCCATCTTACAAGTCCAAGCCCACACGGTTTTGCCAAAACCGCGCGGTTTTCCAGAAACCGCGTGCTATAACCATTTAACTCTCTTGGTTTTGCGATGTTCTCTTCATTTTTCATGTTCCCTCTCATCTAAACTCATCTCCTTGAGCCCAAAAAAAAAAACACTACCAAAACTCTTGAAGATTTTTTCAATGGATCATTCATCTTCTTCTGATTCATCTTCTTCTGATTCTTCATCAAGCTCGAGCTCTTCAAATGATAACACTGCAGTTAAAACTCGTAAATTAGTGGCTATTGCTCTACCTTTGGTTCGACATCGTCTGATTTTATTATCGCCAAGCCGAAGTCTTCTTATAGACTACATGGTGGTTCAAGAAAGGAAGAAAATATAAGCCTCGTCCAGTACAAGGCAACACTGGCTCGTGTAAATGCTAACTACTTCGGCGCAAATCCTATATTTCGTGACCACGACTTTCGGCGCGATTTACAGTATGGGTGATCATTATTTACTCGTATTTTCAATCATCTTAATCATAATGTACCATATTTTCAACAAAAAGTTAATTGTGCGGGTAAGTTTGGGATTAACCCAAAAATAAAAGTAATTGCTGCTATACGAATGCTTGCTTATGGGATTGCCGCTGATCTAGTAGATGATATGTTACATGTTGCTGAGCCAACTGTTCATGAATGCATGCGCTATTTCTGTGATGGAATTATTAGAATTTTTGGAAGTGAATGCTTGCGCAAACCAAATGCTGCAAATATTCAACGTTTGCTTAAAGAGTCTGAGGAACGCGGATGGCCTGGAATGTTAGGAAGCATTGATTGCATGCACTGGCAATGGAAGAATTGCCCATCCGCGTGGCAAGGGTCTCACACTGGCCATAAGCATAAACCAACAGTGATTTTGGAGGCAGTTGTCGATCGTGACGCATGGATTTGGCATGCTTTTTTTGGAATGGCGGGTTCTCACAATGATCTTAATGTGCTTGACCGCTCACCAATATTTGATGATATAGTCAATGATGAAGCTATTCCTTGTAACTACACTGTGAATGACCATCATTATGATATGGGTTATTACTTGGCTGACGGTATTTATCCTAATTATGCCACCTTGATTCAAACGATTGCTAAACCGACTATTGCACAAGACAAACATTTTGCAAAGAAGCAAGAAGCTGCTAGAAAAGACATAGAGCGGGTGTTTGGTATATTACAGTCGCGTTGGGCTATTTTAGCGAATCCGTGCAAGTTATGGTATTTGGAGAACATGGCTATCAAGTTATGAGGGCTTGCATTATTTTACACAATATGATTGTGGAAGATGAACGCCAAAACGGATATCCCGATATATTCCCCGATTTGGAAATACCAAGTAGAGAAGGTGCTCCTGAAGATCAACGCCACTTTGTTTTCTCTCGTTGGGCATCTGGCGTCGAGAGGGTTCGTTCAAAAGTTGTTCATGATAGATTGAAGAATGACTTGGTCGAAAGTATTTGTGGAGTAGGCGCATGGACTTGATTTCTATTTTTATTTGCACTTCATTTAGACTTTGTGTTTATTTATCGTTTCAATTTCTATGTATTTGTGGTTTTATGAAAGGATTTTTGTATATGAGAATTTTGAAAATACAAATTTTTTTTAGAATGATAAAAAGTATCAACTTTAAATTAAAATAAAATATTCAATTAAAGTACATTCTAATTAAAATTAAAATACAAACTTAAATTAAAGTCGTCATTAATTAAAAGACATAAATTAAAAAGACAAATTAAAATACTCAAATTAAAAACATACAAACTCAAATTAAAAGACATATAAACTCAAATTTAGATAATGCACTACTTTGACTACTACCAGTGATATTGCCAAGTCGATTCTTCATTTTTTGTAAAATTTCTGCCCTTTTGAGTTGCCAAATTTCGCGCTCGTCTTCGGGTAATCCTTCTAATTTCATTCCTAATATTTTCGCATTATTTTCATCTTCTCGAACTCAGAGCGCATCTTTCTTCAATTGAAGTTTTTCTTTTTGGATTTGAAGCTTCCAATCCATCGAACTTTTCTTCAATTGAAGTTTTTCGAATTCCATCTCATCTTTCTTCAACTGTCTTTGAGCTTCCAATTCATAGCATTTTTTGGTGGTTTTAGAAAGTTCCATCAAAAAAGCATCAAGTTTCTTAGCGGATTCCTCCACTTTAGAATCACCTTCTTCTTTATCTTTTTGCCTTCTGTTTTTTGTCTTCTTTCTTTCCAAGAGGTCTATCCTCAAGCCCATGAACTTGGTGTGGATCATAATCCATTGATTGAGTTGTCGCAGTTGATATTGGAATTGATGAACCTCCTTCCCCAATGTTTGACTTCGACTTTTGGTGGGATGCAAATTATTTCTCAACCAGTAGTCTCTTCCATTTTGGTGAGTCTTTCACCATATTATAGCATTGCATCCACTTCCAAACCCCATTATGCATCGCGATATGCACTTATTGCTTCCTCAACCTACCAATTAAGCAAAAACTAAATTAGAATTGAAAAATGTATTTGTTAATCAAAATAACAAATAAAAAGTAAATACTTACCATCATATTGTCATTATAGCCACTTGGAAGAGATGCTTGAATTTTAGAAAGAATAGCATGAAACTTGTTGATATTAGCTTGAATAATAGACCAACGTGTTTCATACCCGTCAAGTTATGCGTTAGGTCATTCTTCCTAAATTTGCATGAAATGCATTTAGAATTCTAGCCCAAAAAAATCGCTTAGACTTTTTGCTCATTTCCTACTACACCATCTTGACTAACTTGTAGCCAACTATTGGTGAGAGCAATATCTTCTTCTTGTATCCATGAAGCCCCTCTTGATTTTGATTTTGGTTCTTGACTCATTGTTGTTTTAAGAATAGAGAGTAAAGAGTAGAGAGTAGAGAAAAGAAGTGAGTGTAAAAATATGGGGTGAGTGTTTCAATTTATAGGGTTAGAAAGATATAGCTGTTTTTTGGCCGTTGTTGTAATTGAGAGAACGCGGTTTTAGGAAAACCGTGCGGTTTTGGCAAAACCGTGTTGATCTTAGCACTTTTCAGTGTTTTTAGAAGTTGACTTACTACGTGCTAAAACTCAATATTTCCTTACTCACTGTTTTTCTTTTAGAATGTCAATCTAGTTCGAGTAGGGATTTCGTTCCAACTTCTAAGACAAGAATTTAAATGATCACAACTGAAATCTACACCTTGGAGAACTAAGTGAGAAGGATTTGATAGATAGATTTTTTTTACACAAGTTATCTAAATTTTGTAAGTTTGTTTATAGTTAAATGAAAGAGAGAGAAAGATAGGGAAGGATTAATCCTACTCATGCAAGGCCTAGCTACAAGTTTATTTCAGAAACAGGTCACTACCATCTCAAATCCCTAACATAATATACCTATCTCTAAACATATCATGCTAGAATGTAGAATTGAAATGATATTTCATCTCCTCAAATATCATTCCAACTCCTAGTTCTACTTTACAACAATTGATCGGATAATTGTCAATCTCCTCATCATTTTGGGACAAGGATGAAAAAATAGAACCTAAGTCTTTTTAAGTAGTGATTTTTTGAATCCTAAATTTGTAGCATGATCCTCACATGAGCATCATTAACCCTCCCTCTTGGGAGAGTTTTAGCTCATGATCCTGGGGATTGAATTAAACTACAAGAAGATAAGTGAAATGAAAAAAGAAAGAGAATGAAACAAGAAAACTACCACCGCTTTACCTAAAAGAAGAAAAAGTTTATTAAAACTAGAGAGAGTTCCCCATTAACAAGTTACTGAGCTTTTCTCTAAAAACTAAGAACTCCAAAACCAAAATTAAAGACATAGAAGTAAATGAAAAGTAAAAGTCAAAGAAGTAAAAGCTTGCCAACTCCCAAAATCAGCCCCCCTTTACATAAGAAAGCCTTTTTCTCTTCTCCCACGTGAAACACTCTCCTCTCATTTATTTTTTCACTTATCCACAACTAACCCCCATTTGACACCTTTCATTTTTTTAGATAATCATCACCTAAATCCAACCAACTCATTAACTTCATGCAAGGTGTCAAATTTGCACCAATTATTTGCACTTTTGTCTTGACTTGCATGATGACTCATCAAATCTTATGGGCCCGCCTGGGCCCACGTCACGATGTCCAAATGGCGGTCCGGTCTTTTGACATTTTTACAACTTCCGCCTATTCAGTAGAGTTAAATGCATCGATCGTCGGACAGCTCACTCGTCGATTCGAGTCCCGTTCAAGATATATGAGCTTCTAGTTTGATGCTTCGCTGCGTAATCCCGCTTCGACCCGGATTCCGTACTATTTGAGTCTTTGGGGCTTTAGTCCCGATTTGTTGGGCTTCACATGGGCTTGATCGGAAGACATCGATAATTCCTATTCCGCTTAAATATCGGCTTTATCATAATTTTACATTAGTTGCCCTAACCCGCAAAAAACACGAAGATCGCGATTATTTCATGATTATTAAGCACAAAATTGACCGAAATGTTATGTCTCTACAGGTTTTATAATACAGTTTTGGGTGCTTATCACACCACCCTTAAACAGCATTTTGCTTGTCCTCAAGCAAAGAAGACATTAAAACGCGGATAAGTTGCCAAAATCGCATTCTAAGCTAAGTCCCGCTTTCAAGCAGAGCGCGGTTGCATTGACCGTATGCAACAGGCGCCTTAAACCACTAGGAATTCCTAGTGGACGAGTTATAACCTCGTGAGAGTTTTCGGAAGAGAAGATACTCACAAACTTCATTTATACTACAACGACTCAAGAAACAAAAGCTTGTTTCCTAAATTAATCTCGAGATATCTATACATCTCTTTAATGGAAACGAGGATTAATTCTTTCAAACTCAAGTTAATATACATACAATAAGTAAAACATCTACATATGAGCATGCATACAGTGAATTTACATTGAATTGCACAAACAGGGCTATTTTCGGATCCTTTGGAGAGTGTACCTAAATGGGTTCTCACATGTATGTGTAGAAACACAAATTAAGCCATAATTTTCCCACTCAGGTTTTGTTAACTCCAAGCAGGTAAATTGGGCACACTTTTCCTCGCGATACCGATGACGGTCGAGAGCCGAGGTCGATCAATCACATCTACTACTTATTATCACACCATCCCAATTCTAATCGAGCTGTAGGTCTTTATTAGGTATTACGGGGCTTAGGTGATAGTGTAGAAAGAAATGGAAGTGGAAGATCAAAATGATAAGTATGAGAATAAGGTCTTCAAGATATTTACACTCGAAACCTTGTTTTCTTTTCTCCGCCCCACCGAAGTTTTCCTACCTTGCTCTTAAGCCTCGTTTTTAAAGGCTTAAGAAACATGATTCTGTTTATTTATTTATTTTTATTTTTATTTTTGAAGCAGGTAACTAACTTTTATTTGGAACAAGTCTTCTTTTATTTTTCTACATTTCGGCCCCTATTTCTCATACTCATCCTTTAGGTAGGTTCTTTTATTTGGGGTTAATATATGGGTAAGGAATTTTTGGTGAAAGTGAAAGGTTTGATGAAAGGTTCAAAGGATGACTAGCGGTAAAATTTGTAATGTAATAATTTATAGCTATGTCGATCCAAAGAATGCCTAAATTCTCGCCTAGGTTCTGATGGTGATCAAGTAAGTCACGTGTGATTTTCTATTCGAAAAAACTACTCCTCCTCGTGGTCATTACTCACAAATCACTCATATCGGTGCTTTTGGTTAGATTCTCACAGGATTGATAGTTTAAAGTAGACTAACCGGGTTCCGTGAAACTTACCGTCATGTACAATCAATGATACTCGATTACATGAATACTCATGAAAAGATGTAAAAACTATCAAGCGTACGATATTAGCTTAAGTTTCTTAAAAAACGAATCATCATTCAATGCTAATGTGAGACTTCTAGATAATTTTCATCATTGAAAAAGAAACAAGACCTTGTCACTAATTACATTTACTAACAAGAAAATAGAAACTATATACGCATACAAGTTGCTTAACATTATATATATATATATCACTCCCAAAACAGAGTGATGATTAGTCTTCAAATAGAAATAGATAAAGAAAGGAATTACCTCGATAACCGTGAACAAAATTAGAGTTCGGATTGTTGGAACGTAAAGTTGTGGTAACATAATATATTATACGAAAAACAAAGAAAAAAGAGCACACTATATACAATTATATACGCTTAGATATATGTACAATTCCCTATTCAAGTTTACCATCCGGGATGTGGTGAAGGTCCGGCCTCTTCTTCGCTGAAATGCATTTCCTTAGTATCGCCCAAAAGATAACGTATTCCCAAATGGTGGCCCATTCTTTGTTCACCGATTCGCTCAAATGTTTCATCATCTTATCATCGCTGATAACAACGAACATGTCTCAAGTATCGTCGCGTGACGTTTCCATTGCCTAAACCTTAATGAACGAATTATCTTGTTTTTTTCGGGCACATAGAATCTACTTTGACCCCAATCATGAAAAGTAGCTGAAAACTGGAAAATGTGTCTTCATAATTCGCAAGCGATTCTGGTGTAAAAGTATATACCGATCCCGAAAAAGTACGAAAGTCGCTTCAAATTGGAGATAACCACGCTTTAAGATATCAAAGAATGTATGACCTCGAAAGCAAGCGCGTTGAAGACTACACATGCGGCATCATTGGCGTTAGAAAAATGCCAATCTCCCATGATGTTAAGAAGGACAAACAACATCGCATTTCCCATGTTCATGGTCATGTTGGCTAAAGGAATGGTGATGTCCGCCATCCGCCAAGTTTAGTTCCTTCATCTTTAATTTCGCATCAATACCATATCTTTAAAAGCAGCCATGAAAAGGAACGAGTAGAGTTGTGATAAATGTATGGCCATGTTGTTTGCCGCTCGTGATATGGAAGATCTAAGGTCGTAAGTGTGTTGCCTCTCCGAAAAGACATGGTTTGTGCCACCAACTTTGATTGTGAATCCGCCTAAGAAAAAGCCACGAGCAAATTTGAATGCCGTGTATCTTCCATATTAGCATAAAGGTAGGCCAAACTTGGAGAATAAGTTTGGTCGGGGCAAATAACAAGGGAAGACCACCCGATGTTAGTAATGCAATCACGGAAATAAAATCCATAAGTATTGAATCCATCATGGCCCCGAAATGATTGCTCGGGGATGAGTTTCGGAGGTCCCCCGTTTGATGAAGATGCTACGCTTTGATGAAGATGCCATGTTTGATGGAATGGAGTGATGGGGAAAGATATGAGAAGAAATATGTCCAAGAGAATTTTGACTGGATGGAGGAATGAGTATGCAAGAAGATAAAACCTCCTCAGAATCAAGTTTAAAAGAACACGCTAAAATTGTTATTATCACAACTTGAAATATGACATTCCTAGTAGGCATTCCTTACAAAAAGAAGATACAAAGATAACAAAAAATTGTAATTAAAGGATCACACGATGAAATACTTAATAATAATAATTCTTTTTTGGGAAAGTTGAGTTTTGTAAAACATAACGCAACCCCTTTTTTATGGTTCGGAATGATGATAAGGATGGTGATAGGAATGCATATTGTGGACAACACCGCTCGTGTCATTAATTTGTTGGCTAAAATTTGGATTTGAAGGTTCCCCCCGCCGCGAGATCGTAGTTTGTTTGATTCTCTATTAAAAAGAGTGTGATTTTCTAACGACCGGTGAGCGAAGTTTCCAATAGTGCCTCTTGATCGATCATGCATCGCTTTGACGCTCTTGGAAATCCATAAGACTTTTTGATGATGATTTCGACGTATGGAGTTCCCTCATTCCTTGATGAAGAAATTGAATACCTTCCATGGGATTAAAATGTTCTACGCATGGCACTTTCATCAAAGAAATGTGCGAGTTTGAGTTTTGGCCATCTATTTCATCCGGCAGAGTATCCTCGTCCAAGAACCACCGCACAGATCTTTGTGAAGTATAGTAACAAATGCTCTTTGAAGAGGTATTTCGAGAAAACTGGCTGGATAACCCCAACGCATCATAATTTTCGCGGACTAAAGTAGGCGAGGTGCTAACCTTTTGTTCTTCCGGTGATTGCGTTCAGAGGTGTTGGATTATACAAAAATCATCTCTTTGATTTTGCATAATCCAAAGTAGGTGTAATTGAGGCTTGGTGACTTCAGATTGTGGCCATTACCCTACCACATTGTGTCCCAAACCGATTGGAGCATGGCTCGTTGATTTTTTTTCAAAAGAGCGTTGAAGAACAACGTGATTTTATTTCCGACCGGCCATGAGATACGGTGGCCCGTGAGTAGTAACTTTTTGACGGAATTAAAAGGGGATTCTCGAAGATCGAACCCGAGTCATTCATTGGAATTTGAAGTATGTCGGAGATAACTTCCTTAGTTAATTCAAAACGTTGTCCATAGGCATGGAAACAGAATTTTCCATTTTCAGTTCAGCTAAATTGGTAGAACATCAAGACCAAATCTCGGAATAGGCTTCGCATTATATAGAAAGAGGCATCCATCCTCGGCGCATAATTTCTGTATGGTCATAAAAAGGAGAAAATCGGCCATCATCAAAATTTTCGGTAGTTCTTCACCGGTACTATCTTTCTTGGTTGATCCATTTGGAAAGATAATTGATGGAAGGATAGTGTAAAAATTGTGAAATGAGAATGGCTGAAAAGAAGAGATTTATAGCAAATATAGGAACTGGTAATTTTAATTAGGATGCCAAGTGCATCTAGATCTCAACTTACAAGTGAAACATGTGATGTTGGTATCCCTAATTATGTCACGAAACTATGGTATCCATAGTATGTCTTTTCATGTCGGTGTCCAAAAACAATTAATGAGGTCTTAAAATGATAGAGAAAACGGAGGAAAGTTTCACGAGGCGGTTAGACCTACACGTAATTTCAAAATTTATGATCATACCTCAATAATAGAAGATGGATAGAATAATTGAGCTAGCGGCGTGAGAAGTGTTAGGCATACCGTGTAGCGTCGCGATCTTCTCTGAAAACAATAAGTTGAGTTTGATTTATTTTATTACGCTATTGATTTTTCTTATTTGTTATGGTTTTGATAACTATTTTATGTTTATGATAAGGTAAAAATACAACTAATATACACAATTTATTAAAAAGATGCTCCTCCATTTAATAATCGTGAACCCACGCACAAATGGTTGAGAATTATTTAACACACCATAGTAATATACAAAGCGACAAAGGGAAGAGATATTGAGGTTACATAGATCTAGATATTCCGATGAAGTTATGCATGATCGGCGGTAGAATAATGACAAATAATCGTTATCATCGAATACCGTGATGCGGCCCATTCCGCGTTGCTCCTTTTCCAATCGCCGATCGATCCATTGTTTTGAATGAAAAGATAATATGTGAAGATTAAGCTTTGGATAGTGAGAGAATGAAGCGAGGGAAAGGGTGATGAGGAGTCGGAATTTATAGGCAAAAATCGACCGTTTTGGATATCGACCGTTTGTGGATATCGACCGTTATGTGGATATCCGACCGCGCATGTGCCTTGTAATAATTACGATGGAGATAATATTTGGGTTTTGTGACCGCATTAATGGCGATTTGGGTCGGTTCTAATTTTTTGGTCCAAGCTTCAATGAATTCCTGAAATTTCCTTTATGTCCCAAAATTTCAAACGAATTTCGATTCATTTCAATTCATTTCAATTCCAAATTAAACGAATCGAATGCTAAAATGATCGGCATTAAAAATGCCATCCACCGGAATATGAAGAATGTTTTTTTTTTTTTTTTTTATTATTTTTTTTTTATATACAAATGTACAAGTGGAGATGAACGTGGCAATGTACAAGAGTGGAAGATATATGTGTCATTATACAAAAGAACGCGACAACAACACCGACTACAAGAAGAAAATCATTACAATAAAAATCGAGGCAACTGGCCATGCCTGGCTAACCCACCTTAATCCATCGACCGCCGGGTTTAACCTTTATGTTTGGGGGCCTAGGGTTCAGGATCGGTACCATCCCCTGACCAATGTGCAATGGTCTAATAATAATATTACCCTTAGTACATATGGTATAGCCTCAAAACCGCCTAAAAAAATCACATAGAAAACGAACGGGTTGGCACGGTGAAATCCATTGCTGTCGCGAACGTGGACTATCCGATGCGTTCATCACGACTCTCTTTGTGCACAATGCAAGGGTGAAAATAAAATACACGCAGTATATACATGTGGAGTCTTTTAACGCCGATCCTCAAAGGCAATGTGAGTCTTTTAACGTCGATCCTCAAGATCGAATGTGAGTCTTTTAACGTCGATCCTCAAGACGAATCCCAACCCTGCGGGGGGCAACGGGACGATTTAATCGGTTTATCCCACGAAATGGTGTCGCATAATAATATACCTTATACCCGCTCATATCGGATAGTAAATCAAGACCAACGAACGAAGGTGTTTGACAATTCATACACCACCCCATCCTTCAGCGCCGCGACGCCGCTGGAGCAAAAGTACCACGACCATTACCTATTCGAGATGGATGAGATTTACACCAAATGACGAAATGGAGTTATGAGGAAGAGAATAGAAAAGGGAAGAGAAGGAAGGTTCGGAAATTTTGGTACCCATTGTTTTACCATAAGGTACGTTTTGCTCGATGAACGTACATTTATACTCGGTTCGAAATAGAGTTTTTGTGGACTAAGGTTCCTGCATTGCAAACCACACACTCTATGAGTTTTTAGAAAGAAAATAGAAGAGGGCCCTACCCTAATGGTGTACTTTCCTTTGTTTTAAACACTGAAAGAAAATGCACCAAATAATCTTTAGTCTTTATAGACCGGATCTTTGAGAAGAGTCTTTTCGACATCCGGAGAACGAAACTCATGATAATGTTTAAGGTTGCGCCATTTTATTTGAAATTCACGTCATCGCTTTCATTTTTCAAAGAGATAGCCCCCATAAGGTTGACAGCCAGACGGTGAAAGGACTGCACCATCGAAGTTTTAGTTTTCCGGAAAAATGTGTAATCTCGAGTTGACAACAAAAACTAATTTTGAATTCTTTTCTTAATATGTGCTTATCATGCACTCTTTTTCATGTTGGCTATAAGATTTCGAGATCATATGCATCAATCGAATCTCTTCAAGCTCATTTAATCAAGCAATTTTCGCTTCTCCCGCCCGTCGAGATTATAATTTAGGCTTTGATAGCCCATGAAAGCCGCGATGCTCGAGTTCAACCGAAGATGACAAGGTTTACCAAAAACGAGTAAGGGGACATGCCTATAGGTGTCT
This sequence comes from Coptis chinensis, assembly GCF_015680905.1. Taxonomy (NCBI): domain Eukaryota; kingdom Viridiplantae; phylum Streptophyta; class Magnoliopsida; order Ranunculales; family Ranunculaceae; genus Coptis; species Coptis chinensis. The sequence continues at coordinate 94,613,622 of NC_141462.1, forward strand.
TAAAAGTCGCTCTATATGCCCACAAGGCATCGGATAATCAAGAGACGATCTTTTCTTGATGGATTAACCAATCTTTTTCTAAAATTGATTTAATCTCTATTAGAGACTTCTACTTGCCCTTGGTTTGAGGATGATAATTTTGAGTTGCCACTTTGTGAGTAACTCCATATTTTTACTAATGATTCAAAAATTTTATTACGTATGTTTTCCCCCATCACTAATTATAGCTTTGGGAACGCCAAATCGAGAAAATATGTTCCTTTATGAAAATATTTCACCGCTTTTTATGATCATTCACCGCGACATGCCAACGCTCAATCCATTTTGACACATAGTCAACAGCTACTACTAGTATGTATAGGAAACCATGACTATTTGAAAAAGGACCCATAAAGTCGATCCCATACATCAAAAATTTCTACAATTAAAATTGGATTTAAGGGCATCATATTGCGTTGAGTAATGCGTCCCTAGTCACGGCGAAGGTTGCATGCTTTTGCAATGCTCATGTGCATCTTTAAACAAATATTGGCCAATAAAATCCATTATCATTGTAGGACCTTGCAGCTTTCTTTTCTTACCCATCTGAAATGACCACCACAAGATTGTTCATGGCAAAAGGATAACCGTCGCCATTATGTTCCCGTCGAGAATGCAACGGCGTGACGGTTGGTCGGAACAATATTTAAAGAGGTAGGATCATCCCAAAAATAAAATTTTCACAAATGGATAAGAACTTCTTTTCGGTCCGTTCGAGTCCAAGATGAAGGGACCTCCTCGGTAACTAGGTAGTTTACTATATCGGCATACCAAGGAGATGAAAAATGGAATACAAATGTTCATCCGGAAATGAATCGCGCGAGATTGGTTCGGGTTCATTATTGATATCATTAACGAAGTCGCGATAAATGGTGCGCTACTGCGTTCTCGCCATAACCTTTTTATCTCTAATCTCTAGAGTAAACTCTTGCAAAGGAGGATCCATCGGATCAACCTCTGCTTTTGGCATCTTTCTTTGCTAATAGATAACGCAGCTACCGCATGGTCGATGTAGACTATTGTAGAAGAACCAACTAGGTAAGGACGAAACTTATCCAGGCATATACCACTGCTAGAAATTCTTTTTGGTGGTGGTATAGTTACGCTTGAAGGTCGTTAAGAGTTTTACTAGCATAGTAAATGACAATTGGCTTGTTCTTCCTCGGGCGTTCCCAAGACAGCTCCAATAGCCGTAGTCACTCGGCCACACATTAATTCAAAAGGTTTAGACCAATCAGCGGTTGAATTATCTGAGCAGTAGTCGCTTGCACTTTAAGGTCTCAAAAGCTTGTTTGCAATCGAAAGTGAAATCAAATACGGCATCTTTAAGTAGGAGATTTGTTAAAGGTCGGGCAACCTTTGAGAAATCTTGAATAAATTCCCATAACCCCGCGTGTCCTAAAATGCACGATTTCCTAACCGAAGTTGGTATATAGTAAGGAAGCAATTTTCAATCTTTGCTTTATCGACCGATTCCGCCCCTTCAAAACAATGTGACTGGTACTATTCCTTTTGTAACCATAAAATGGCATTTTTCCCAATTAAGAATCCAGATTTTTCTTCACAACGATACTAAAACCTTTTCAACGAGGTGGTGCTAAGATAAACTTGAAGAAAGCTGAGTAGAAGAAAAAGGCCCGAAAGCTAGTCTTTGACATCTCTGATTCTAGCTCGGATACTGAGATGGAAAGAAAGGATCAAAGGCGGGTACCTATTTTTGGAGTGAGAATGGCGGAGGAGGCTCTGGAGGGGGCGAAGAGCACTCGAACTGAGTTTGAGGAATGACTTGTTGTAGTGGAAGGTCGTTCTTCATCAGGTCGGCTCCTTTGATAAGGATATGAACTTGAAGGAGCTGGCAGTGGATGTGGGGGTGGCTAATTCTAGAGGCAAGAAGAAGGCTAGTGAGACTGAGTCAACTGCCCAAAAGTGTAAGGGGTCTGGGAGTGCGGTCCCAGGTGACAAGGCTGGTGATTTTGACGTTCTAGATAGAATAATCACCTACTATGACCTCGTTAGTGGGTTGATGCTGCTAGTGAAGAATAGGGACTGGTGAAGAATGGGCTGCTGAAAAGTATTACCCTGGATGGTGATAGGCATCAACTGGAGATTGGGAAGGACTTGGAGGCAAACCTGAAAGACATGGATTGCTCGATGTGCTTTGTAAGTGTCCTTCCAATCTAAGTTTTTGTTTTGTGCTTTGTGATGTTGACTCCTAACTTACTTTGATGGTTTGTCAGGTTCTGGCTATGTACAGGAAGCTGAGAAAGATGGCAACTATCTCCAACCAGTACAAGAAGGAGCTGGAGGTTGCCAATAAGGTTTATGACAAGTTGTTGGCTATGTAAGAGGTTGAACGGGCTGAAGTGGTGGGGCTGAGGGCTCAGGTCGGGGATTTGGCTGGGAAGGTGGCCTTATTGCAACCGTCTTTGATGCTTTAAGGGTGGAGGTAGCGCATTAGATTGCTGAGAGCAAACAATCGCAGCCTATTGCTCAGCGAGCTCAGAATGAATATAACGGCCTAGTTGATCTGGTAGAGAGTGGGGATGTCTATGTTCTGGTGGATGATTATATGGAATTAGAAAGTAAGTACAAAACCCTCAAAAGGTCTGTTGAAAGTGGGGCTACAATAGTAACTATAGAAAGTGTTGTTGTAGATGCTAGTAGACGATCTGATCTACCAACCGACACGGTGTCGCTCGGTACTTTCGACCATCGAAGATCTTGAAGTCTTGAATGCAAGCGGTGACCCGGCTAGTAGCTCTGTTGGTAAACAGGGCTGCCAACTAGATCCCTTGAATGTGGAGAATCTGCCTCATGTCAACTGATTGAGCTCTTCTTGTAATTTTGATTGATGATGGATGAAGTTTCTGAACTATTTTTTTCTTTTGTTGTTGATACTGATAACTTTATTTTGATGGGGATGCTGAGGTCGTTTTCCCAGGATAACTTGGGGGCTTCTAGTATCTAACCGAAATTGTATTAAGTAAAATTATTGAAATTACTTACTTATTTTGAAATGAGATTGTCAGTGAATTTTGTATGAATGTGATTTCTTCCCTTGCTTTTTGTTTTATTGTTTGACAACCTGTGTTGCATATTAGTAGACTCGATGACCTGTCATACTTTGTTAGGTCGTCTGATGATTGTAGGTCGTAGGTGTTTGCGTAGGACCTGATAGATGCACATAGTTGGCACCTAGGTTTTTTCGTGTCCTTAGGTGTGTATATTGATTGAGTGGTTCCTTTTGGGGGACTTTTTATTGATTTTTGACTGATAATTAGCCTTTAAGTGGTAATTATAATTGAGTCAAACTTAACCCTTTCAAAGGCCTTAAGTTGACTTGTGGTCTTTTTGGGGGGTACCTTGGATTGTATTTGACTGATAATTAGTCTTTTCGTGGCAATTACAGTTGAATCGTTATTAACCCTAGCATTGGTGTTAAATTGATTTGTGGTCCTTTTGGAGAACCGTGGATTGAATCTGATTGATAATTAACCATTGCGTGGTAATTATAGTTGAGTCGTGCTTAACCCTGGCGTTGGTGCTAGGTCGGTTACTTTGATATCCCAGATCGGGTAGCGAGTGCAAGATGCGTGGTACTCATGTAATACAAGGATAACATTTATACGCGAAATGCTAATGAAATTTTATCCATATTGATTGATACATCTAGAGAAAAATTATTGGTAAAAGCGTTTGAGTAAAGTTGTATTCCAAGGTCGGGGAAGCATATCACCGAGCTGAGTTTTAATCCAGTAAGCTCCATTTACAACGACTTTGTGAACTATGTATGGGCCTTCTTAAGTTGGGTCAAGCTTGGCTGGTGCTAAGGTCCTTTTGAGGACTAGGTCGCCCGACTTGAAACATCTTTGGGGACGACCTTCTTGTTGTAAGATCGTTGGATGGTTTGGTGGTACCGAGCTAGGGATATTGCAACAGTTTCCCTTTGCTCCTCTAGGAGGTTGACTTCTTTAGCTAAGATGTTGTCATTTTCTCCTGATTCAACGATGTCAGAACGTGTGGTTGTGATTGTAAGTTCTGATGGTATGATTGTTTCTATTTCGAAGCAAAGTGTGAAAGGAGAGTTGGTGCTGGCTCGGGTTGTTGTTCTGTATGCCCATAAGATGTTCTCGAGTTGTTCTGGCTATTGACTTTTCTTGCTCTCCAACTTCTTTTGAAGATTTTCTTTGATAGATTTGTTTGTGGCCTCTACTTGGCCATTGCTTTGTGCATATCTAGGTGTAGAAAATACTTGAGTGATACACCAATTTTGTAGGAATGCCTTGACTTGTGTGCCAGCAAATTGGGTTCTGTTGTCCATGATGAGGGTGTGGGGTAAAGCAAATCTTGTGATGATATTAGTCCATATAATGTTGATGATGTTGACTTCCTTGACTTGAACAAGTGGGATTGCCTCCACCCATTTGGTGAAGTAATATATGGCTGCAAGGACGTATTTGAGTCCTGTTTTCTTTTGTGGGATAAATGGTCTCATGATGTCTAGCCCCCACATATGAAAAGGCCACGGGCTGGCAATGTTGATCAACTCCCGTGATGGACTTAGGTGGTTATAGCCAAATGTTTGACATTGGTGGCATTTGAGAACATACTTCTTTGCCTCGATGTGCATGCCTGGCCAATAATACCCTTAGGTGATTGCTTTGTGAGCCAGAGATCTTGCTCCTGCATGGTTGCCACATTCGCCTTTGTGAATTTTGTCGATGATGAGTTGGCCTTAGCGTGGAGTTATGCACCTTAGGTGGGGTCCGCCTATGGATTTACGGAACAATCGTCCGTTGATCACGGTGTATCTAGGAGCTTGAAATTGTATGGCACGAGCATTCCTTGCCTCTGCTTGGAGCTCGCCATGTAAGATAAATTTCAAAAATGGGCCTATTCAAGATTGAGTGATCTCTTCTTCGGATGAGGGGTGGAAGTCTGTGAGGATGTTGACACTTTCTTGTTGGTATGCGGGCCTCTCTAGGATGTCAATATAAACTATGTTGGGACATGCATCTTGGGTTTTTGAGGCTAAGAATGTTAGGCTGCCTGCATATCTATTATCCTCTCGGGGAATGTGTTCCAAGAAGAATGTTGTGAACGAGCTGATGATATCATTGACGACCTACACATACTTGGCTAAGTTTGCTCCATTTGTCACATACTCTTTGGTGATCTATTTGACGATTAGTTGGGAGTCACTGTAAACTTTGAGCTTTTGGGCTTGTAGTTGTTGTGCCATGCAGAGGCCTGTGATTAACGCTTTATATTCCGCTTCGTTGTTGGATGTTGCGAAATCGATCTTGATTGACTTTTGTTCTGGTGAAGTTAACACAGCCACCAGTCCACTACCGCTGTTGTTGCAAGCTCCATCTACGTAAAGGTGTCATGTGTTTGGGGTGGTTGGTTGATGGAGTGAAGTAATGGGCTCGGATTCCCAGTTGATATCTTCGACAGGGAAGTCGGCAACGACCTGGCCTTTGAGAAACATTTTGGGAAAAAATTCAATGTGATGTTCTCCGAGTTCTTCAGCCCATTTAGCCATGTGGGTTGTTTTGTTGATGGAACTCAAGACCTGCTTGATGGGTACATCTGTTATGACCTTGATGTTGTGAGCCTGGAAGTATGGTCGAAACTTGCGAGCAGAGTATAACAAAGATAACATCGTTTTCTCAATTGGAGAGTAATGCTTTTCTGAATTTGCCAATGTCTTGCTAGTAAAGTAGACTGGTTTTTCGATTATCTTGCTTTCGCGAAAGAGGACCGAGCTGATGGCCAAATCGGTAGTCACAAGGTAAAGCCCCAGTGTCTCTCCTTCATTTGGTTTAGACAGGACGGGTAGAGGTGATAGATAAGTTTTCGGGTCGTTGAATATTTTGTGGCATTCGTCTGTCCATGTGAATATTGCGCCCTTCTTTAGTATTTGCAAGAACGGTCTGCATTTGTCAAATGCACGTGAGATGAATCTATTGAGGGCAGAAACGATGTTGTCTATGTAGACTTCCATAGTGCACCCAGCAAGTCCTTAAATATTTTTGTGACAAGTCTCTGGTAGGTCGCATCGGCGTTCTTCAAGCTGAAAGGTAGGACGTTGTAGCAGAACGTTCCTTGTTTGGTTATGAAAGACGTTTTTTTTCTGGTCTTCTTCTGCAAGTGGTATCTGATTGTATCTGCTATATGCATCCATAAATGATAGTAGTTCATGACCGCAAATTTAATCTACCAGTATGTCAATCCTAGGTAGGGGAAGCTTTCCTTTGGGCAATGCTTGTTGACGTTGGTGAAGTCTATGCAGAGTCATACCTTGCCATTTTTCTTAGGAACGGCTACGATGTTAGCTAACCAGGTTGGGTACTTGACCTCTCTGATGAATCCAACATTTTTGAGCTTTTATATCTCTTCATTGATGGCTTTTTGAAATTTGAGTGCTAGTTTCCCAGGTCGTTGTTTGATTGGCTTTATAGTTGGATCTACATTTAATTTGTGGCAAGCAACTTGAGGGTCGATTCCTGGCATATCGATATACGACCAAGCAAAAATATCTTTATTGAGAGATAGAAATTTGACAAGCTGCTCCTTGAGCTTGGGGTCTAAATCAGCCCCTACATAAACAAATTTTGGGTCATCATTTGTGCCTAAATTGACTTTCTCTCCAGGTTCGATTTGTGTTTTTTTTTCTTTAGCTTGTCTGTTGCTAATGCTGGAGGGCTGGAAGTTTGAGGATCTTGCAACTTTGGGATGTCTTTCGTCTAGACAACCTGAGTTTTGGCCTTAGTTATTTCACTTACTTGATTGCATCGATGAGCTTCTAATTGGTTGCTTCTGAGCTCCATGATGCCTCGAGGTCTAGGGAACCACAAGACTTGGTGTAAGGTTGATGGAACTACTTGGATCTTGTGAATCCACCTGCGACCTAAGATAGCAGTGTATGACGAGTTGACATCAATCACATTGAAGTGTGTTGAGGTCTTGACCATGTCCTCTTTTTCTCCAATGGAGACTGGTAGAATGATGTCTCCAATGGCATTTGTGCGGTCTCCATTGAACCCGTAGAGTGGTGCATTTGACTCTATCATCATCGAGTCTGGCAGGTGCATATCCTTATATGTTTGGTAGAAGAGAATATCGCAGAGCTGCCTTGATCGATTAGGACTTGCTTGACTATCCATCCGTTGATTTTGACGTGCACTACCAGAGCATCATTATGAGGTAGGCACACCTTGTCCAGATCTTCCTTTGTGAATGATATTGAGGTCGTAGATTGAACGTTGGCAGGAGAGATCACTTCAGCTTTGTGGGATAGATGGTAGATTTCTTGCAGTGCTCCTACGCGCCTGCGCTATTCACGACTGGAGGTCTCGTTGTTGGAGGTGTCTGTAATCATGTGGATTATTTTTTCCTCGTCGTGGTCGGAGGAGTGCTGTCTTCTGTTGTGCCTCGACCGACCTGATAGGGTTATATACTAAAAGCATTACTTTTGTATTAACTCTAATTCTTCATTTTTTGAATGAGAATCATATGGGCAAATGTTATGCATATTATATATGTTATTAGTTATATGCATGCGTCTAATACTTTATGTTGTAGATTCATGATATGGTGTGTGGTGACACACAGAAAATCATATCATCAGTACCTTATAAAGTATAAGTAAACGTTCACAACCTAGATGGATTTGGACAAACCATTGGTATGGTTGTAGTATAATCAAGTATTAGTCTATCTTGACTACAGGATTACACTAGTACACTTTGTGTGTATTGAACAGGACCAAGTGAGGTTGTTTCTCTTTATACTGACTATATAAGAAAACAAACACCTCTGTTATTATGGATGCTTGTCCTCTTAATCCAGATATAATAACGGGCACTTACGTGGATTGTACATTACTTCAAATCATCAATGAGTGAGATTCATTTCTGAATCAACAAACTCGATGGATTGGGTAATGACATTGTATGTAAGGTGTGATGTTGATTATAGAAAGAATCCGTGACCCGCAAGAAGTAGGGTTGATGATGTCCCCTTGAGGAGCTCATAAGGATTGTCATGTAAACCCTGCAGGTGGATTTAATCCGACATGACAATGAGGTTGAGTGGTACTACTCAAGGACATAAGAAGTTGATTAATGTAGTTGTCAGTAACTTGACTTAATCAACGAGCATTCGATATCTTAACACGGGGAGATCAATAAGCATATAATATGGAGCCCATAAACGTAATACACGTAATTTGGGATTAGGGTGGTAGTGCAACAATGGCCTTTAGTGGAATAAACCATTTGTTAACAGACTTGGGTCGTGTGTTCTGGGCGAACATGGGAAGCCCAAGCCTATCAAGAGACCTAACCCTAATTTCTCCTCATGGTCCCTATTGTAGCCTATATAAGGAAACCCTTCTTTCCTGGCCAAAACACTGAGTTATTGCTCACGCAAAATTAGTCCCAAAATTCGGTTCTAACCTTGTGAGAGAGAGAGGCCAAGAAAGAAAGAAGGGGCTGGTAGATCGTTGCCCACACAACGTCCATTCCAAGGATAGGAATACAACAGAAGATCAAAAGGTTGCTGATTCGTAGAGCTTGGATTCTCAGAGATATCACAGCTGATCAAAAGGTATGATTCCTAATCAAAATCGTGAACACCCTTATTCTGCTGCTCATGGGTTTTCACGGTTTGTAAACAATGACATGCAACCATAACGGTTCCTACACGACCTAGAGATTTAGATCGTCGGGCTGTTCTGCTTCTGCTCCTTCTGCGAGCAGGTCGCTCATGACTACAGCTCCTGCTTCTGTTGCGGTTGGCATTCAGTTTATGCCTGAGGTCGGTTTCTAGCAGGAACTCTTTCAGTTTTCCCTCTTCGACTAAGTCTTGGAGGTAGTGCTTGAGGCTCTACATTCATCGGTGTCATGGTGGTGGAGTTTGTGGAAGTGGCAGTATGGACGTCCTGATATGGCGATCACCTTGTTGATGTTTGGTTTGAAGTAAGGTATTGTATATATCTTCTTCAAGATATGGCTTGGTATCCTGGAAAATTGGAGAATTCTCTTTTGGTGTACGATGGCTTATGGGAGTTGGTGCCCTTGTTGTTGATAGGGTTATATATTAAAAGCATTACTTTTGTATTAACTCTAATTCTTCATATTTTGAATGAGAATCATATGGGCAAATGTTATGCATATTATATATGTTATTAGTTATATGCATGTGTCTAATACTTTATGTTGTAGATGATATGGTGTGAACACACAGAAGATCATATCATCACTACCTTATAAAGTATAAGTAATCGTTCACAACCTAGATGGATTTGGACAAACCATTGGTACGGTTGTAGTATAATCTTGTATTAGTCTATCTTGACTATAAGATTACACTAGTACACTTTGTGTGTATTGAATAGGACCAAGTGAGGTTGTTTCTCTTTATACTGATTATATAAGAGAACAAACACCTCTGTTATTATGGATGCTTGTCCTCTTAATCCGGATATAATAACGGGCACTTACGTGCATTGTACATTGTTTTAAATCATCAATGAGTGAGATTCATTTGTGAATCAACAAACTCGATGGATTGGGTAATGACATTGTACGTAAGGTGTGTTGTTGATTAAAGAAGGAATTCGTGACCCACAAGAAGTCGGGTTGATGATGTCCCCTTGAGGAGCTCAAAAAGATTGTCATGTAAACCCTGCAGGTGGATTTATTCTGACATGACAATGAGGTTGAGTGGTACTACTCAAGGACATAAGAAGTTGATTGATGTTGTTGTCAGTAACTTGACTTAATCAACGAACATTTGATATCTTAAACACGAAGAGATCAACGAGCATATAATATGGAGCCCATAAACGCTGACACGTAATTTGGGATTAGGGCGGTAGTGCAACAATGGCCTTTAGTGGAATAAGTCATTTGTTGACGGACTTGGGCGTGTGTTCTGGGCGAACATGGGAAGCCCAAGCCCGTCAGGATGCCCAACCCTAATTTCTCCTCATGGTCCCTATTGTAGCCTATAAATAGAATCCTTTTTCTCTTGGCTGAAATTACTATTCTCTGGATTGAAAAGAGAGGCAAGGAAAGATAGATCCAAAATTGGATCTAGCTTTGTGAGAAAGAAGGGGGTTGGTAGATCGTTACCCACACAACGTCCAACCTATTGAAAGGAATACAATAGAAGATCAAGGGGTTGATTGTTGATTCGGATTTCATAAAGCTTGGATTCTTAGAGTTATCTTAGCCGATTCAAATGTATGTTTTCTATCCAAAATCGTGAACCCCATTAATTCCTCTGCCCGTGGGTTTTCGCGGTTTGTAGAAATATTCATTCTGAAATAATGGTTCTTACAGTTGTTACCTGAGTACTGGTTGCTTTCTTTGGGTCCCCGTTTGTCGCTGACTGTGAGGACTTCTTTGCCTTTGTGCTGGGCCATCCATTCTTCGTACTTCATATACTTGTCGACTCTGTGGTACAGGTTGTCTAGGCGTTCTGGCTTGTTGCGCATGAGAGATCCTGCTAGGTCGGAGTCGTCTAGGAGGGCGTTGGTGAATGCAGAGGTTGTGAAGCTGTCCTTGAGGCCTGGTTCCATTGATAGGAGTTCCTTTTTGAAACGTCCTATGAAAGCGCAGATAGTCTTGTCGTGTGCCTGCTTCAGTTGGAACAACGAGTCTAGGTCGGCTTGTTTCTTCTGTTGTGGACGAACTCTGCTGCGAACATCTCGGCCAGCTTGTCGAAGTTGTTGATTGAATCAGGAGTTAGAGTGTAGAACCAGTCTAAAGCGCCATCCTTCAAGCTGGTTGAAAAAGTTTGCACTTTAGGTAGCCATAGTCTGGAGCACTGTAGAGCACCAGGATTTGGCTGAAGCGAGCTATGTGTTGGCCTAGACATGAGCTATCGTCGTATAACGGGAACTTTGGCTGGATAAAGTCAGCGGGAGGCTGCTTGTCCTTGACTTCTGTGGTGAATGGTGACGTTTTGTATGACTGGAGCATCTTTTGTACGATCTGGGCTGCGCTGGCTTTTTCGCTTAACTTCTCCAACCGCTGAGCGAAGTCCTCCAGTCGTTGATTGGTGGTTGTAGTGAGGGCTGTGACTGCGTTGTTTTCAATTGCGTCAGGAGCCAGGTTGTTGGTGTTGGAGGTGGTTTGCTCACGCATAGCTTAGTTTTCTTGCTGAAGCAAGGTAAATGATTCATGGAGAAACTTGACTTGATCTACTAGAGCTTGTAGTTGTGCTTCCATGGTGGTTTTCTAACCAACTTCGTGGCCTTGGGAAATGTGGTGTTTTTCTCAAGGGAACGAATCGGCAGACGGCGCCAATATAAAGGTGTGGATTTGTATCTACGACTTGATGTTGAGGTTGATAGGGAATGGCTACACTCTTGCTTGGGATAAGAGTTGCCTACGTATCAAGTTCCTTGGGTAAACTTGAATCATCCCTTACGTAGTTCATCTCTCTCTACTTATAGATGTTTGAGCTGACTTTCTTTATTTGCTCTAGGCCGTTGTTAAGTGTAGACCCATATTTTGTATTATCTTGATGATTCGTCATCATTACTTCTGATGTTACAAAGTAAATGTCTCGCTCCTTGATTGGTGCATTAACTGAGCTTCAGGATTGTTGTAGATCATTTGCTTCCATATATGGCTATGTTTGATATTTGCGGCGACCTGAGTCTGGGTCGTTGTTACGTCCTAGTGGCGTGGTACGAGCTAGTGATGTATGAGTTGTGAAGATACGACCTGGGGTGTGGACACGTGTGCTATAGTGATATATTTAAGAACGGAGGGTACTTACAATGATCAAGCCAAAATGTTTTAATTTAAATTAAGCTAAATATTTTCCTCTTCGAAACTTTGTTAGTGATTTGTACTATCAAATATGGTTTCTTCGAGTTTCTTCATATTTATTACATTGTTTTTACTCATTAAAGAGAAATTAATTTTTTTTGCTTACAAACCTCTCATTGTAGATGTCAAATGACAGGTGTACAACAAATAAACTGACTATAACGCCTTTTTTTTTTAAACAAGTTAATAGGGTTTGGCAGACCCTTAACCTGTATTAAGATCTTACATAAATCGTTCCCTTTAGATCATTCAAAACTAGTTCAGAGAGTTTACTGTCTAAGGGAGGACCATTACAAAAATATTTCTCATCAACAAACATAGATAGATTAGCTAGGTAATCCGCACTATTGTTAACTTCTCTATAAACATGAGAGAAGATGACATCCCGCATTCTTGAAATTTGATATCTGATCGCAGCAACTAGATAACAACAGTTCCATGGAGCATCTTCTGAACCTTTGAGTATTTGAATTGCTCTAAGGGAGTCAGAGCAAACTTTGATCTTATGGAAGTCATGTTGTTGGCAGAGGATAAGTCCCACTTCTATAGCCTGAAGCTCTTGGAATATTATTAAACGTTGGGTACCTCCTCCTGTGTAAGTGAGTAAAACATTCCCATGTCGATCAATGACGATACCACCATATCCTACACTGTTCAACTTCATAGAACCATCGGTATTCAGTTTCATGTAACCTAAAGGAGGAAACTTCCATTTGCAGTAAATTGGTTCTTTAGTTTTGAATGAAACTTAAATGTCCAGTCTAGTCAGCAGACATCTGATGGCGACAGTGTCTTGAATAGAGTTGATCCTAATCCCCAAATAGATTTTCATTTCCTTAAGGATAGAATTAGCAACATGTCTCCATGAATTTATACTGTTCCTAAATAATCTTCTACCATTTCATTCCTTCCAAAGATGCCCTATAGTGGCACATACATAAACCTTATAAATCTCAGCTTGAGTGTTGTGTTGTCTGCAAAGGTTGATTATATCACACCATTCCGCATTGGAAGTTTTGACAGATCTTCCTAGACCAATAGCATTCTTCACTAGTGACCAAACATTTGTAGAGAATTGACAATCAAAGAATACATTGACTATAACGCCTTTTGCTCTCGCTTTACCTGGATTATTTATTTTAGGCGGCAAATTCTGTTAGTTTAGCATTAGATTGATTGAAGAATATAATGCCGACGTCTAAAAATATAATACTATATATATAGTCAATGTAGTTTGATCAAATCTATTGTATATATAAGAGATGATTTGATCACATATCAACCAGCCCGGCAGCCAACAACTTAAGAAATAAACTATGAATTGACTTGGATCAAATTTCCTAATTACACTCCTGCTTTTAGGAGTTTTTTTAAATTAATGGAGTTGAAATATCTGAAGAGCATTGTTTATCTTCATAGGATTGATGGGTTTGGTACTGTACGTAGTTGATATTTTGTAGATAATTTTTTCAACTTTCTTCCCTCCTAATCTTTTCAAATATCTCATCTTCTTGTCTCATGACAATAAATCTGTATTAACATGTGAAGTGTAGGACTGTTATTACTATTATGTATTATCAAATCATTTTTATGTAGAGATGGACAAAGAACAGCTCACAATAATGTACGTCAAATTGTCAATGAATAGTTTCATAAATAACCATAAAAAAAAAAATATAGTTTCATAATGCAGAAGGTCTTGTTTTAAAGATTAATGTGGACTTTCGATCTCACTCATGGAAATTGAGACTTTCGAATCTTTCAAAAATTCTCAATACTTTTGCATGTAATATAAAACAATTATAGTTTGAATTGAAGATGTAAAAATAGGGAAATCGTCAATTTTGTAATAGATTCAATGGCTTTTTAGCCCCTAAATTCTCTACTTTTCATATTAATTAGTTTGCCAAAATCTTGTTTTAAACATGTAGAAAGAATGTAGGAACTTTCGATCTCAACTCATGGAAATTGAGAGTGTTTACTTGAACCCCTAATTCCGAAACCGTCAATTTTTTCGGTTCATTAAAATTTGAGTTTATGGTTGGATTCTCAAATTTGAACCGGTTCAATTCTAAACCGGATCACCCTAGAAGTTGAACCTAACACCTAAACATTCCAAACCAACATAACTATGTATTTTTTGTATAAGGATATTTCCAATTAATATTAAATTAAAACTGTATTTATTCATTTTATTATTGGAAATAAACATCAATCGATACCATGGTTGAACCATTTTAACAAAAATTTCGATTACCAGTAAATGTAGAAGGTAGCTAAGCTTAAGGTGGGCTTTCAAACTCATGGAAATTGATACCTTGCTTTCATTTACCAGTACCATGGAGGCATGGCGCGGGCGGGATTTGTTTACAAAATAAGAGAGCAGATCACCTTTCAACCGTCCCTATTTGTATATATTTATTAATCCCTCCATGAAATTGAACAAGTACTAAAGTACTTAGAACTTAAAAGTTTATTATAAATTAAATGATCGAGAGCATAGAATTAATGTATTTCCTAGGAACATTGCGAGCCAAAAACAAAAAACAAAAATATGGCACTTATTTTAATTAGGAGATCACAGTGGGCACCGTTGATTGTGCATTGAGATAGACGTGCGAAAGTTTAGATAAACTTCTTCTCATCAAACAGAGTAATATTATAGATGTCATCAATCATGTCTTGACCATCACACTTTCTAATTATTGGTTATCGACGTACAGTTAATTCTTGGATGATAAGTTGATAACTATATCTGCAACTATTAATTTAATGTGTTTAGTTAGTGAAACCTAACGACTTCAAAAGGTCAATAACCTTCCTTTACTATTTGATGGATAGCCTTGCATATCATGGTGGTCCTATAAACCCTTAATTATCATCCCTACGTACGTTCAGTTTTGGAATAATCTAAGAATAAAGTTGGTTTTTAGGCTCTACGTTGACAAATCTGGCTAGTATGCTCTTCGTGAATTGAATGAAGTCTTTCCAATCGTAGAAATTATATTGTTCTTTTTTTAACTTATTTGTATAGTTTAGGATGTACAACTGTTGGAATTTCCTAAATGATCATATTGAAATCCATATATTTGGGCCTTTGATTGACGGATTCACATCCGATCAATTCATAGCTTCATTGTATACTGAAAATGGTTATCAATCGTTTTTTGTGAAAACTCCGAAATTGATCTTGATTTTGTATATACATTAGAATAATTAACATGTTCAACAAATAATATTCCTATATGAATCTGACCATTTCATGTTTAACGGTTTTTTTTTGCTGGTGGTCCATGTTGTGATCTCAAATCCGGCTCTTTTAAACATAGATTATCAGAAATAGTTAAGAGCCATGCAATGGTCTTCAGGATTAGGTAACCTGTCAATGCCACAGATCGATCTTCAGAAGCTCTATATATAGTGCCTTGCTTGTTCTCATAGCCACACTCGTAGCTTTCATAAGTCATAACAACTACTACTATAAGCAAAATGGCTTCTTCTACGACTTTCATGGCAATTGTCACAATAACTGTTCTAGCCTTATGTTTTGGAAGCTCATATGCTCAACTCTCAACTACTTACTACTCAAAATCTTGTCCCAATGTCTTCAAAGCCATAAGATCTGTCGTGCAATCTGCAATATCCAATGAACCTCGAATGGGCGCTTCTCTACTTCGTTTGCACTTTCACGATTGCTTTGTTAATGTAAATGTCTCCTTAATCGATCTAGATAGCTCATCATTAGTTGGTATCCTTTTTGTTGATAAATTCATAATAGGCCAAGAATATATAGCTCAAGTTTGACTAGTCACTTTCCTACTAGCCGATGATCTAAGTAGCCATTGTTCTCCGGCCAATATATGGTCGATGCATGCATAGGTAGTCTTATTATTGGTCTCATTTTAACTTTTTTTTAGGACTATAACCGAAAATATATTTGATATAGTACGTATTATATTTTACAGTCATATATAGATATACTATCCTGTTGAATAAAGGGCAAGTGTACACACTATTGCTAGAACTGCATTGATTAACTAGCGATAGTCCACACATGACACATTGAACTAAGCTGCAAGATATATTATATATATCGTTCTCATGGACTGACTATTTAATTTATAAACTTTTTTAGAAGGTTTTTAAATTCTCATAGCTATAATATTTTCAATTACCCTTCATATATTGAATTATCTCATGTATTGTTAGGGATGTGATGGTTCAATACTGCTTGACGACACCTCGAGTTTCACAGGAGAAAAAAATGCAGTTCCCAATCGAAATTCGGTGAGGGGATTCAATGTCGTTGATGATATAAAGTCTGCAGTAGAAAAGCTGTGTCCAAAGGTAGTCTCTTGTGCTGATATCTTGGCAATTGCAGCTAGAGACTCTGTTGCGATTGTAAGTGCATTTCGTTTTTAGCATTTAATCAAACTCAGAATTATAAATTTAAGTACCCCTAGCTGAAAATGTTATTAATGGGATACGCAATTCAGCTTGAAGGTCCTACCTGGAATGTAAAACTTGGAAGAAGGGATGCTAGAAATGCTAGTCAAGGCACTGCTGATAGTAACATTCCCCCTCCAACTTCTAACCTCACGAATCTCATCTCAAGTTTCCGAGCTCAAGGTCTCTCTGCTAAAGACATGGTTGCGTTATCTGGTATAAATCCTCACTTTCTCAACTACAACTTTTGGATGAAGTTAACCCCCTATATTTTGTACACCAGAATAACACCAACATATATGCTCAAACAACAACTTAATAATTGAGAAATAATGTTGAACCAGTCATTTCAAGCAAGTCAGCTATGTTTGACCATTAATTATGAGGTCATAGTTTTAACCAGAAAAGAAAAGCCAATTTGAGAATCTGCAAAATTCTACTGGGCTACTTATTTAAAACAGTGTTTTTTAAAACAATCGTGCTAATAATATTTTGGAACAGGTTCACATACAATCGGAAAAGCCAGGTGTACTACCTTCAGGCCTAGAATTTATAACGAGACCAACATAGACAAGTCTTTTGCTAAGACAAGGCAAGAAAATTGCCCAAAGAAAACAGGGTCGGGAGACAACAACTTGGCACCATTAGACGTCCAAACTCCAACTTCTTTTGATAACAACTACTACAAGAATCTGATCAACCTTAAGGGCCTTCTTCACTCAGATCAAGTATTATTCAATGGAGGATCAGCTGATGCCCAAGTGAAAAAATACACCTACAGTCCTGATACCTTTTTTGTAGATTTCGCCGCAGCCATGATCAAGATGGGTGACAACAAACCACTCACTGGTTCAGAGGGAGAGATTCGAAAGAAATGTAGAATGGTGAACTAAGATCGTGTTATTTCAAGGAGACAATAAAACAAAGCCCAGCCCAATTTAGTTTTTGAACTGCGTGAGTGTGCTACTTTTTGTGTGTATCGTGTAATAGTGCTATAGTACTTCCCTTGATTCTGTACTAGTTTTGTTTTGGATTATAATTAATGCTTTTCTAGATTTAGTGTGTCATTAAGAGCAGGCTCAAGGGTCAGAATCTGTCAAAAGATTTGTTGAATTAGCATCCATTTCATCACCCCTTTTTGCCTCTGAGTTCTGAAGTCTGAACATCCCCTTCATGCTCCTCTCGATCAAGTGCTCAATCTGTTGTTGCCAATCGACTCACATATATAAACATGTCCAAACGACCAAACCTCAAGCTCGTCCGAGAAAATTTTGAGCCTCCAATATCATAATGCAACTGACTCATACCACAAATTCTGAAATTGATTCTTGTGGCTAACCAACCAGGCTTTAATTAGCCTTGGTGGAATCTTCAGATTATTGAATCTGTTATTTGACTTATTTCTCAAGATCAAGTGGAAGTTTACTATACAGCCCTCAAGAGTTGAAATGAAACAAATTTAGTAGTAGTCCGAAAGTAAAATGCCATATGTATCCGAAGATGTCAACCCAAATAAATGGCATACTAGGCCTACTTATAGCATCTCTAGGAGAGATACCAGAAAAACTCCCAAATATTTTAACCAAACCAAACAAACATCAATCAACCACTACAAAAAAATTGAGTTTAGCCGACGGACCCAGGAGAGATACACCGACGGCTATAATCTGTTGGATGTTTCCAACGGTTTTAGCTCGTTGGCCTCTAAAATATGACCGTCGGATTAGTTATTAAACATATCGTTAGTTTTTTTTCTTACCCGACGGATATCCCACTGTTTTAAGCCGTCGATATAACCGACGGTTAATAACAGTTGGACATTTTCGACGGATATTTTATTTGTACCGACTGTTCTTAGAGTTGGCCAACCGTTGGAATGAAATATCTGCTTTGAAAACATAAGGATTTAACATAAACCCTTAAAAACGTTTCAGTTCCACCCAAAATAATAGAAGGAAACATAGTCTGAAAATAGAAGGAAACATAGTCTCACACAACTACATCAAACAACAACCCGGCGGCAAAGGTATTCTCTCTCACTCCCTTACACACTTTTGTCTTAAAAATCTCTCACCCCAATTTTTTTGCTCTTTTGATAAATCCAACCTTCTCTATCTTTTCAACGCCTTCAATCAAGGTCGTGTTTATTTTTTTTCCCTCTGGATTTGTGTGGGTTTCTCATTCTAAACATTAGGTTGTATATAAATTAAGTTGATTTTTTAATGTGTAGACAATGAGTCTGTTTTTGAAGTGTGGGCTTGTTGATTTACGCCAACTATTTGCATGATATTAGGCAATTGTCTTAAAGATAAATCTTTGCAAGTTGGGTGTTGATTAAAATTTGGGTTTTGGGGTGTATTGGGTTGGAGGATAGTGATACATCTTTTATCTAACGGTGTATGTGAATGGTGAATTTTAGTATTGATTCCTTGTTTCTAATCGATGAGCTTAACTCACTAACTTTGAACTATTAATGAAATTAGGCTTAAAAAATGAAATCTTGAGTTTGGATGCTATGTTTGGGTGTGAGTGATTATAAGATGCATGAATATATATATATGTTCTTATTTTATTTTTTTTTACAAATTCCTCTCTTTTCTATTTCTTTTAGAAGTTTCTTAAGTTATGGAGTCAATGAGTTTGATAGACAAGAGTTGGATTAACTTGGACAATTTTCGATCCACGTTTTATAAAAGGTGTTGAGGATTTTAGTTCCTTTGTGGGAACACCATCACAACAAGAATGTTATACCATGTCCTTGTAGAAAGTGTCAAAACAAAGGCCCGGCAATGAGTCACGATGATGTTATAATACATTGTTTTAGCCATGGATTTGACAAGGCGTATAAATTCTGGTTTTTGCACGGTGAGAAGGAAAGGCGGAAACAACTCAATGAAAGTGGATCAAGTTTTCAAAACAAATGTGCCTGTGGTGGACATGAATGCAGCATTCACCATTCTTATGGGAAGAACTTAGTCTTGATAACTTGGATCTTTGTTTTGGGTGAGGATCCGGGAGGTCGTGCGAGGGAGAAGAACTTCGTTGAAGGTGTTGAGTTTAATGATAATTTGTGTGAAGCCATGACTGAATTGTATCCTGGATGTACTGACTTCTCTGTTCTTAGATTTGTCGTGAAATTGCTTAATTTGAAGATCACAAATGGGTTGAGCGATAAGGCTTTTACTGATTTGCTTCAACTACTCCGGATGGCGATGCCTAGTGGTAATAAGATACCGAGAATGCCTACAAAGCGGATAAGATGATTAAAGACTTGAAGTTGAAATGCCAGAAGATTGACGCATGTAGAAATGATTGCATCTTGTATTAGGGAGATAATGAATTTGAGGTTTCTTGTCCTACATGTGGAGTTTCTAGATACAAAACTGCAACCATTGAGCAATTGAGGGCCTTGGACCGGTAGGGTGCACTGCAAAGGTTTTCGCGATACTTTCCCTCTTACCGATAGGTTGAAGAGATTGTATAGTGTGGGTTGGGTGGCGAAGGAGATCAGGTGGCATTCTCTTTGGGGCATCAAAGCACAGGTATGATGAGGCATCCCGTTGACTTCGGCGGTGTGGAAGCAAGTGGATTCGAAGTATCAAGATTTCTCTGCGAGCCACGCAATGTTAAATGCAGGACTAGCCAGCGATGGTTTTAATCCTTTTGGTACTTTAGGAACACAATACAGTTCATGGCCTGTAATGTGTGTGACATATAACCTTCCCCTTGGCTATGTATGAAGTCACAATTCACCATGCTTACAACACTCATTGAGGGTCCAAAACAACCGGTAATGATATTGATGTGTATTTGCAGCCCTTAGTTAAAGAGCTGCAAGACTTGTGGCGGATGGGGCGATGGTTAAAGATGCATTCAAAGGTGAAGTGTTCAAAATCGTGCTATTTTGTTGTGGACAATCCACGATTTACCGGCTTATGGAAATATATCCGGTTGTAAAACTAAGGGAAGATTTGCTTGCCACCTTGTGGTCCAAAACTGCTTCTTTATGGCTTAAGCATGGAAAGAAGCATGTGTATATGAGAACTAGACGTTGGCTTCCATTGACATCGAAGGCTAGACATGATACAAGGAGAGCACGTATGATAAGACAAAGGAACTAGGCGAGCAACCAATTAGGTTGGCCGGTGTTGAAGTTAAGAGAATGACCAAGAATTTGAAAATCAAATTTGGAAAAGGCAAGAAAAGGAAAGATGGCGAAGGTGATGAACAAGAAGGCAATGAAGCAGTTTCATGTTTTTCCAAGCGGTCTATCTTTTTTAGGCTCAAGTATTGGAAACACATTGTCGTTCGTCACATCCTTGATGTCATGCATATTGAAAAAATGTGTGTGAAATCCTTCTTGCTATGATGTTGAATCTGAAGAAAACTAAAGATAATGCCAAAGCAAAAGAATGATTTAAAAGCGTGATGAAAATTAAAAAAAATATTGGGTGACTCAAGTTAACGGGAAACGAAGTTATGCCCCAAGGTATTTTTGGCTTCAAAAGAAGAGAGGAAGTTGTTCATCGGACCTTACAAAATCTAAGTGTGCCTGTTGGCTTTAGTGGTAATTGGTCAAATATTGTCAAGGGTGATTGTGTGGATTTGAAACAAATGAAGTCACATGACTATCATATTTTGATGCAACATTTGCTTCCGGTGTTGATCCAGCATGCGTATAGAGATGGGAACAGAAAAGAAGCTCGATCTATTATTACAACTATTTGTACTTTCTTTGGTGCTTTATGTTCCAAAAAAGTGGAGATCGAAACACTGAATGTACTGGAAAGGGGTATGATCAAGGCCCTGTGTGCTCTTGAGAGAATCTGCCCACCCTCACTATTCGTTTCTATGATGCATCTACCTATTCACTTAGCTTACGAGGCTCGTCAATGCGGGCCTGTTTTTTGTAGGTGGATGTATTGTTTCGAAAGGTACACAACTTGTTTCTGTTTTTGTTTCCTTTGTTTCAACCTGCTTCCATTGCTTCTACTATAGTTTAATTCTTTTTCATTTTTTCCTGCTTTGGAAAGATACATGAAAATCTTCAAGGATACATTACAAACAAAGCGTCGTCCGGGGTTGTATTGCGGAGCGTTACTTGAGGGAGGAGACACTTATGTATTGTCTTTGGATATAAAGGAGGGGGTCCGTTAGATAAACTTGATAAGATGGCTGATAATGAACCGCAACTTTTACCGCATTTTTCAGATAGTGTGGAGGACAACCCCGCTACCAATGAGGGTGGACCACTTGGCCCAAGTGCGACGTATAGATTGGAAGGTGTGGAGTATGAACAAGCACGTCAATGGGTACTAAAAAGCCATCCGAGTTATGAGCGTTGGCACATGTAAGTATATGATGTGTCATATTGACATTGTTGGATACTAAACTTAACGAAATAATGTGCATGTTATGTGACTAACTTTTATAAGAAATTTGTGTAGGAAATATAGTAGCTTCATTGAGGACGATGAGAACAAGTGCAAGGAGGAGGAGGGGGCAGCATAGAGTACCATCCTCGGATGATTTCATCACTTGGTTGACAAAAGAACCCGATTCTTGGAATCGAGCGATGTTCATTTTAAGGATTTGGTTAGGGGACCTACACGGTTTTGCTCTGAGAACCATAAATACTTTGTGTCAATGGGTTTCTTTTATCACCAAGGATTACCGAAAAACTAAAAGGAACCAAAATAGCGGGGTTAGCACAAAATTTTGCATGACCACCTTTTCGCTCAAGTGCTAAGGACAAGAATCCAATTGATGGAGATGCAGATTACTATGGTGTCCTAACAAACATTGTTCAACTAAACTATCGTGAAGGGTACAAGACTGTATTGTTCAAATGTGATTGGGCTAAGTGCACACAACTTGGTGTGAAAATAGATGAAGAAGCAAACTTGAGGCTGGTTAATTTGTCTAATCTACTCAGTTCAAACCGTATATCACGATGAACCATTTATTCTTGCAGAAAAAAGCTGCACAAGTTTTCTATTCACAAGATCCAAAAGAATCTTGAATGGCATGTAGTGTTGGAGGTTCCAAAGAAACTGTATTTTGATCAAGATCAGCCTTGTCTTGCGGATGAGAGAGTGCTAAGTGATTCAGATCTAGGGCCTAGCAACCTCGAGCTTCCCTTGGTGGATGAATTGATATTCAATGCCCCAGAAGACATGGTTGAAGTTGTTGAGAGTTCTAGAAAAGAAGGATGACCGAGTTGTTGAGAGTTCGAGAAAAGAAGGAAGACCCGAGAGGATAGCGACTCTATATATGTATTGGATTAATAGTATCTTTAATTTACTTGCTCACTTTTGTTGCTTTTTTGGATGGTATTTGTGTTTGTGATTTATTATGGTACTGAACTTGGTCCACATTATTGTCTGCATGTTTATTTTTCTTTCTCAAACACATGTCTATGTGCTAGCGCTAGTCTTTTTCTTTCAACATGTATGTTTGTGTGCTGGTGAGTGGGTGGGTCTTCTTTGCATTTTGTGCATAAGTGTATATGTATGGTGCATGGTATTTTGTGTGTGTTATGCTTAAAATGAGTACTGCCTGATTTTGTTGGTTTGTAAAGCTCTTTGGACCATGGAGGATCATCTAACACATAGCCACTCACATTCACTAAGCAACGACCTTGATGAGAACATGGGTAAGAGCACAACTTTTACTTTTTTTTTTTTTTTTCAGTAGTTCTTATGATAATGTATATATGCAGATGACACACACGTTTCTGGTCCATCCACTTTCGGTCTCAGACAAGAGGCCCTTCAATTGGTATCTCGGAGGAAATTCCCGATGATTACCAAAAGAAAGTTCTTACGTTTAACGGTTTGGGTCAACCAAGTAAGCCCAAAAGATGTTGATTTCTTCATAACCAAATTGGGTCACATTGCTCGTCGTGACATCCCAATTAAGCTTTGAGAACTGGAAAGAAGTTCATTTGGACAAAATGACAAATGCATCGTAGCCAAATTGAGGCTTTTTAGGAAAATGTTTGCATTTGAGCACTTGAGTTCGATTGACATAGATTGGACACGAAACAAATTCAGGCTTGCGTGGAAGGAGTACAAACATGAATTGTATAACAAGTACGTAAAAGATCAGCCTCCTTCCATCGTGAAGGAAAATCCCCAAGATGGAATTCCTTTGCAAGATTGGCGACGATTTGTAGATAATTGCCATTCAGAAAAGTTCAAGGTTTAGTTATTTTCTTTGTTAACTTATTTCTCTCTCTATTTCTCTCTCTTTGGATCACTCTGGTAATATATATGCAATAGCAGAACACTCAGCAGTGCCACTCATTCACTCATTCATTTAGCCGACGTAGGCGAGTATTGGATCTCAGCCCCACGGCAAGTTTTATCTTGGGCTGGACTTCTTTGCTCATTCAAAGGTTGCATGTCAGTTAGACTTCTTGCCATCATGACAAATACCAGAGTGATTACAATAAATACTTGCTGACAACCGGCAAGTATATTTATTTATTTTGATATATAGAGTTCACCTCTACTAACCTTCTAAGTCATGCAGGCTTCTAGTCTAAGGAACTCAGCCAATCGTAAGAATCAAAAAAATTCTTCATGTTTGGGAAGGAAATCTGCAGCTGTTGCTCGAGAGGAGATGGCTATGGCAAAAGGCGTCCCTGAATCATCGATTGGAAGGGTGGAGTCATACAAGTTTATCCATAAAAGGAAGAGCGGGGTAGCACAAGATCCAGAATTGGTGGTTAGTATGCTGGAAATTTCTCATCATATCTTATGTACTCTTGTTGGACTTTTAAAAATATAATGTGGCCTATATATTTGACTATGTCATATTAATAGGAAAAAAACTTGATAATTATACTACTTTGCACCCGTCGAGTAGAGACATCGACATGGATGATGCACTCACACAGGTTTGAAGCTTTGATCCTTGAATAATTAATTGGTGTTTTTGATATATGTTGCAGCTACTAAGACTTTTATCCATTTATCGTAGGTTCTTGGGCCAGATAGTAGAGGTCGTTTTCGAGGCCTGGGGGAAGGGGTGTGCAAAACAACGCTAAAGAAGATGAAACCCGTGATGCAGCAAAATATTGCTTTGATGGAGAAAAATACAAGTCTTGAGAAAAAGGTAGATGTGCTTCAGGCTTCAATTCTAGAGAACACGGTGTTTTTTGAAAGCCTTTATGAGCCAAGGACGAACCTCTATGCCTGATGTTTCATCGCCATGTTCTAGTCATGCACGTTATACCCCCTCTACACCGGTAATAATCTAAGTTATACGATAAATGGTATGATCACCACTTTGATGTTGCAAAGATTGACAACTCTTTTTAATTTCAGGTTTTGAATGAATTCATTGGTAAAGAATGTGACTTGCGTGGTGGTTGGCCACTTCGAGTTGTGGCTAGGGGTATTGTGCAAGATGTTGATCCTACTATTGAGTTTGGTGATAGGAGATTAGAGGAGGGGAACTTTAAGGTTTATGTCAATGTTATTTATGACGGAATGGCTGCACTTCCACTTTCTCATGATCGTGGAAATCAAAGCTTGGCGAGATTGCTCAAGGAAGTGTTATTTGGCCCAAAGAGCTGTTGATGTTCTAATATATTGGTGAAGTTCTGATACATTTGGATTCCCATCCAAATAAATAGGTTTTTGATATTTTGTGTAAGTAAGAACGTGTTTACATTAAAGTTCATACTGCATAAGTCTATGCACTTAAGTCTTTGGTTGGATTTTGTAGTCCAAAGTAGTAAGTAAAATATATAAACCATGAACTTTTGGTGTTTTATGTATTGTAATGTTTTTAATGGACGTTGCATTATTATAATTTGTTATAAGCTATATTTTACTAACCCCCTCTTTTTAACTCCGATTACAAACTATTGTCAAGTTTGCATTGCGGTCCCAAGCCCGGATAAAGGAGGAGGGAAAAGGGCAAAGGTAATTGTCTCTGTTAGTTAATGAGATTTTAAGTTATTAATTATTTATTTGGTTTTGCTTACTTTGCTTATGTTTTTGGTTTTATAGAACACGAACGTGAAAATAGCTAGTGAAGAAGTTGTAGGAGATGGTGTGAATGATGCTAATCATAGTGGCAATGCCCCCGTAACTTCGAGCCATAGAACAATCATAAACCGGTGATGTTATGTTTCTTCCCACTCGTTGCATTGACAAAGGTAATTTTTTCTTAGTTGTATCATATCTACTTCTTGACTTTCGAAGCATAACCCGTTTTAGCTATTGAAAAGGAGAAATGCATCGTGTAATAATTGTACCCGAAGAGGTGAGGAAAGACAAAAAGTTAGCATTGTGAATAATGTGAACAAAGAGCTTATAGATGGTTAAACTTCGCAATGCTATACTTAGGATTTCATATTTATTGTGTTTAGTTACTTGGGTATATTGTAACTGTGGGTTATATATGCTTCTTTCCCCTGCCAACTTGCAAAAAATTTATATCGACTTCATATGTTAATCTTTGGCTAACCTTGAAAGTGCTCCTCAAAAAAGTGGGGCAGAATTCAATGGGTGTGATAGGGCAGTACTGACTCTCTTAAGCTTTGTTTCTTCGATGGTCTCTACAGTGATCCGATGAGAAGCTCTTATTTTATTTACTACTATATTTTTTCTTCCTCCCGTCCCTGCTTCGAAACTTACCAGCTGATTTCTAGTTCAGCCAGATAGCCTTATTCTCCCGTGTTATCTATATACTAATGGTTAATTTATCATCAAGATATTGTTTATAACCCCGAGTCTAGCTATCGTTTTCCTCTTTGTTTATGGTAAAGTAAAGTTTCCTTCTTTTTTATTGAAATTTGTATATATGCTGAGATATAATGAATCTTTAGTTGATATTTAGTGAATGAATGAGTTGTTTTTTTATTTTTAGTGTATATATTCAATCACTTTTCTGTATACGTCAGTTCAGAATCCATGTGTTTGTAGAGATAATGTAGAGACTTGAGTGTTTAGAATTAAAAAGGGTGATAAATGTGTAAATGGAAATTAGATAGGAATAAGAAACTATGTACTTCAAAGTTACTGCTCCAGTAGGATTAGGAGCCTATGATTTTTCAAAGGGAAGTTGAAGGAAAGCTTCTTAAGTCAAACTGAGCATGTAATTACTTCTTAAGTCAATGTGCATATAATAAAAATTAAATCGATCATATGGTGACGCAATGTAATGTGGTGGATGTGGAATATAAAAAAAGTAATGTATATCTTAGATACTTGGTCCTTTGTCTCGTTCAAAGTCCGGGTGTATCTATATGGAGGTGATATAGAGTTCAACCCCATTTCTTCTCGTTTGTTTTGTTCAAAAACAAAATTTCCCTTTCAACCGGTCCGTCTTTGCGTATTTTCCGGTTAATATTGTGTATTACTAATCCTTGCAATGAGATATGGCTTGTTTTGGAAGTTGGTTTTACATTATTTCAGCTTTCATTTGTAGGGATCCTTGTGAAGCATACATTCGGGGAGTAGATGGTAATTTTGAGGTAAACCTTATTCTTTATTTAGGTGCATTATGGTGCTTGAGCATGAACATGTATATTGACTTGTATAATATGTAGATTCACTTTATTGAAGCTCCGAGTAATATTGAATAATGAATCGCAGACCGGTTTTTTGGTTAGTGTTCTATATTTTAGCGAAGTTATACTAATTAATTTTTCCTTTCTAGGTTTTATCTCATTTATTCAGAGTATCGGACTAGGAAAAATGAACGGTACTTTCAATCCCCAGATTTTGGTGGAAAAGTTAGCCCGCTCAACAGTTCCGCAAAGAAAGCATAGAGAGTATCCTTTTGATTTTAGCGGTTGGAGATGATTCAGATTTCAAAATTGTTTTCAAACTGCATGCCCCTTCGTTTGTGCTCGATGCCTTATCCCGTCCCTTTTGTTTCTCTCAGTCAACAAATTTAGATTCATGGAGTCCGGCAGTTAAAGATGATGAGTTTTAAAGCCTCCGAGAGCAAATGGGCTCCAAAGAAGGAATACAATGTCGATATGATACCTAAGGTATTATTTTAGTCAAGTTAATGCTCACTTCTTTGTTAGATAATAATAATCACTTGACTCTCATCCTAGCAAAAAAATATCTATAAAAGAATGAGAAGAGGAAGTGTGTGGGATCTGTTTGATGGGGTGGCGTCCTTATGTCATTTTTTTGGCTAATATGTTGAATTTTGTTGTTGGTTTATAGTTCAAACCCTAGAGAGGACCAAGTGGTTGATCTTTGAAGTCATTTCTCGACTTAACCGGTATGTTGGCAAGTTTTCAACTCAAAGATGGATGTGATTCGGGGACCTCAATTGTATTAGTATGACTCACGAAAAGAAAACAAAAGAACAAAGAGCGGTTTGAGGCATCTAATAAAGTTTATACAAACAAGTACAACTTGTAAGATATTGTCATGGGAAGCTGATTTTGCTTACATCGTGGGATCTAGAGTAGACGTGTCGTCTCTCCACGATCATCCATTCAGGGGATCTTGAAATTAGACCCTTGGATCTCTAAAGCTTTACGCTCGGCGTGTTGCTTTGAGTAGCGTTACGCCTTGGCGAAGGCGGCAACTCTGCCTAGCGATGTCGGCTTTCATGGCATCGCTTCAACGCTTTCTGGAAGGACTTTCTTGTCCAACCCTAAGAACTTCTGCTATTTTCGACTGCTATTGTCTGCTGCTATTGGGAATCGCGCGCAACAATAGACAACTTTGCGTTGTCTACTGCTATTTTCGACTGCTTCGCGTTTCCGCGAAGACTTCGAGCTTTATCGGCCTTTTTCTTGAGAAAAAAGTCGATTCGTTCATTCAAGGAAGCGTTTTTAGGACACTTAGCCTTGGATAGTTGCGCGCGATTCCCAGTAAGAGTTTCGCGATCAGATATAGCTAACTACCACCACCAGAATATTTATAGTTAACTTAAAATGCTGGCGCTGCTATTTTGAGGCTCTGTTATATAGCATTCAAGATTCTTAATTCTTCGTTTATTTCGATTTGATATTTAACCGTGTAATTTTGCTGGTGAGTATCTCTAGGTCTTTACGTGGTCTGTGACAGTTAGGCCCGGTTACTTTACCAACTAAGCTAGTGCCATTTTGGCTAACTATTGAGTTCATGCGTTAGAAATACATGATTGTTATAGATGTTGTTTCTAGGAAACATTTCCTTGTCCTCTGTTGTAAGGGGAAAGCTTCTCATCTTGTGGTTTTCCTTTTTGTTGTTCCGAGAAAACTAGGGGTATGCAAGTTAAAACATTCAAATCTATTAAGACAATATTAACTTCTTTCTTACGGTGTCGCTATAACTCCTTAACAACAAGCGTTATTATCTAGATGTACCTTACTAAGATTCTAGTTTTGATAGATTAGCTGTTATCTATAACTCCTTATTAGCCGGGTGTTCTTTGCTTCGCTAGTGCCCGCGCTTCTTGGAGTCATTTGCTAGTCTTTGGGTGTTGTTCTTTACCCGGTGCCTTGCAAGCATTGCCATGGACCTCTTTGGTGCTTGTTTGGTCTTTGGAGTGTTCTTTGCCATCGGTGCTAACTTTGCTGCCATGGGTTGGAAGAGACCCTCCAAGATGTCAACCATTTGTTTGGGGCTCTCATTTACACCATGTGTCCAAGGTAAGTTAAGGTAAGCAAATCAATTTATTTAACTATTATTATATGGCATTTCAGGCATTTGCTCGTCTAAGTGTTGTTTATGGTGGCACCTACATGCTTAACAAGCCAGAGTGCAAAGTAAGTTTCTTACAGACCATGATATCCAAAAACTTATATGTGCCTCAGTTCCTGTCTATAACTGCCATATACAAACCACCCTTATAGTCCTGTGGAGTATGTTTAGCAAATTGGTCCCACTTGAATGAGATGGATTGGATAGTGGCAGATTTGAGTGGCCTTATCCTTTTAGGTAGTTTTCTGTACAGAAAAAGGTGATTGTTTGTCCACAAATCTAGCAAGTCTATGTTACTTGCTGCAGCTCACTTTCATCCAAGTTGAATTTAGGACGTCATTAGCATCTCAATCGCCTAAATTTCTTATGCCAGTAATACTTGACTCACCTCTAGATTACATCTTAAGTTATGACTACTATTTTCTATCAATTTCTTGAAAACATTACAATAAATCGTTTTTCACAACTATAGTGTAATGTTGTTGCCTATGGTGAAATATTAAATTGTCTTTGCTTGAACATAATATGATGTTTTGATCTCATACAAATATCTCTTCTTAACAAAGATTTATATCTCTTCTGCTTTGTAGTACATTCCTTGAACAAATATGGGTTTTTATGGACTTAAGAAGGCTCATGAACGTGTCGATCTCATTGCATACTTGAAATCAGCAACTTCATCTTAAGCTACTCCCGGCGCTTCAACAAGAGTAAGAACAATAGTGGGGACTGGTTGAGCTTGTGTAGTGAAAGGTTTAGTAGACAATATATGGTGTTAGTATTTGTAAGCTTTAAAACAATTTTGCTCCTCGTTTTTACCTGTTTCCACGGTGTACTAAACGAATTTGTAAGCTTTATTTTCTTGATTCATTTCTACATGTTTATCTAGTCAAGGTGTTCACAATGCAATCTTGGGGGTTAAAGAGTTTTGTTATGTTGTATGCAGGGGTTTTATTTTGATGTGAGTAGAAGAAAAATAAAAAATTTTTAAAAAAATTAACTCTTCCGACGGATTAAATCCTTGAGGAACATTCTTTACCGACGGCTACAAACCAATTGCCATGTGGTCAAAAACAGTTTTGGCGTCCAACATAGACCGTCGACATAGGTAACTTTCCGGCGGTTCGAGGCGATGGATATGTTTCCGGCGGTCTTAGACGATGGGGTAAATTCCGACAGTTAATAGCCGTCCACATATCCGTCGGGCGTAGCATATTTTAGCCAACGGCCTATTTCGACGGTCCAAAACAGTCAGTAGGCTAACCCGACTGGCCATTTTCCGACGGCTCTCCGACTGCTTTAGGCCGTTGGGTATTATCTTTCCCGACTGTTTTAGTCCGTTAACTTTAGGAGAAATATTAAATATTTGACACCAAATCACGTACGACTTTCGCAAAACCGCGCAATAGACTAAGCCTAAGCTTACGCGGTTTTCGATAAACCACAACAAATCAAAATTTAGTGTTCGAAACACTACGAGACAGAGGCCCAAACTAACACCAAAGCCCATGTAGTGTTCGCAAAACCGCACGGTTTATCCAAAGCTACGAGAGAGATTTGATACAGAACCAAAGCAAATACCAAATTTTCGCCGATTTGGTGTTTGCTTTGGTGTTTTCATCAACATGTGTCTCTCCTGAAGATGAAAAAACACCAAATTATTGTCTCTCCTTTAGAGCATCTTTAATGGTGAGACCTGAAAAACACCAAACTTTTTTGAGCAAACCAACACCAAACCAAATAAACACCCAACAACTTCAGTGGAAACATCAAAGAGTGAGCACCAAATGTACGTCGCGGTGTTTTCAAAACCGCGCCAAATAAATCCCAACACAGCCACTATTTTCGGAAAACCGCGAGAGAAAAGCCCACAATAGAGGCTTGTTTTTGTCCAGAAATGAGAAAATGTGTTTGTCCACACGGTGTTTGAAACACTGCATCGTACATTTGGTTCAGCACCAAAGCAAACACTAAATTCCAGTCGATTTGGCGTTTGGTTTGGTGTTTTTTTGGTTTGGTATTCAAGAGGTCTCACCATTAATGATGCAAGACAATAATATATGGTATTGTTAGTTAATATTAGTATTAGTTTTAGCAACTATGGTTATAGTTCTAAGTTAGCTATTAGTTTTTTTAGTATTGTTTTTATTTTCAAATTAGTAACAGTCTATATAAGATAATGTAGTCTCTAAACAATTAATTCAATATCAATATCAAATTATTCAAGTCTTTTACATACCTTTTTATTTTCTATTCGCTTCCGCTTCATTTTTATTTTCTATTCGCTTCCGCTTCGTCAATTGGTATCAAGCCAAGGTTCGATGGGCCATCACGACGATGCTGAATCGCATTCCCCAGACGCAAATATAGGAGATTTTGTTACCATGACAGATGTCAATCGTGTTTTGGAGTAAGATTTTACGGATTTCCGATTGGAAAATCAACGCTTCAGACGAGAGGCGAATTCGGCGGAGTTCTAGAAAGAAAGAAAGAAAGAAAGAGAGCGAGGGAAAAGTCGGGCTGAAGGCGACAAATAAGTTTGACTTCAAAGCACCACCCATAGTGCACCGAATTCCAACCTTGAACGTCTTTCTCACAATACTGACAATTCCCGCAACAACAACAATCCACTTCCCCAAACTATTCAGACCCATCAACCCACTACCACTCACCAACTACAGACCACCACCACCGAATTCTCAACCCAACCCCACCTCCAAATTCAACAACAGCAACCAATAACTCAACTTTACCAACATCAAGTTCTTCCCCAAACCCATATTCCTCCCTCCACTATTAGAACTCTTTCTCAAACCCAACATCCCCATGATCCCACCAGTCCTTACTTAAATTACACCCAATACCCTATTGATCTTCAAATCCACAATAACCCACCCTTTATTCAAACCCAATATCCCATCATTATAAACCCCATTGCGAATCTTGGGTTTCAAGGTGCTGAAAATGTTTCTGGCCATGCTTTTCGACCACCTACCCATTGTCCTCAACCCCAAATTCCTTGTGTTTTCAATATTAACTCACCCAATTCACAAGCCTTTAGTATCCAGCAAGCCTAATTAGCCCACCAAGCCTAACAAGTCTTTCAATACCCATCTACACGTGACCTAGTCCAATATGCTCCAAATTTTAGCACACCCCCACAAAATTTCCAGCCCGATATTCATGAAAACCTCAAACCCTCTAATGGTTTAGCCAACGATGAAGATGACGACGATGAAATTAAGGAAATTGTTATTCCAAAATTTGCAAAATCAAAATAGTTTTCGTCGACAAAAGCATAATTATGGTGGTAACCGAACCAATTATGGTGAAAACAGTAATGAGTATCACATCTAGGCGGATTTGGCAACTTTTAATGGTCTTTTGCATATTGAGAATTTTATTGGTTGGGTTAAGTCTGTGGACCGTTTTTTTTTATATTATGGAAATTTCTCAAGAGAAACAAGTTAAGATTGTGGCTTTTAAATTTACTGGTGGCGCATCTTCTTGGTGGGAGCAAAAACAACAAGAGCGTATTCGTCAAGGTTTGAAACCGATTCGTTCTTGGAAATGTATGAGGCAGATGTTAATGGCAGAATATCTTCCTCCAAATTTTGCTCAACTTCTCTCCACTACATTCCAGAATTGCAAACAAGGTAATCGTACTGTTCAAGAATATATTGATGAATTTTATCGGTTGCTTTCTCGTAATGATTTGCAAAAGAATGAAGATTTACAAATTGCTAGATTCATTAATGGTTTATCATGGAATATTCAGAAAGATCTAGCTTCACATCAACACTTCACTTTACATGTCACTATTAATAATGCACTTAAGGTTGAACAATTCATGGAGCGACCTAAACCTTTTAACCGTCCTTCATATAACCAAAGATCCCCACCATTTAAATCCAACCTATCTTATCATAAATCACCATCTTTAGTGTTTCACCATCTCTATCTTCACAAGTCCCTTTTACCCCATCCACTCCACATGATACCCCTACCCAACCCACCACCTCTCATTATAAAACACCTCCTTATCATCAACCTCCAAACTGTCCTAATACCCGCTCAACTCATTTCCCAAATTCTTCCAACACTAATACTCAAAATCCTAAACCTCCATCCACCAATCCATATCTCCGTCCCAAACCTGGTATGTGTTATAAGCGTGGTAACTCTGGTCATTCTTCATATGAGTGTCGAAAACATAATATTGCTCTTGCAGACAAGGTTCCTAATATGGATGATGGTTTTGAGGCTAATATTGATTGTAGTGACGATGAACCGACATATCGTGATGACGAGGGTGAACACTTTTGTTTTGTGGTTCAAAATTTGTTATATACTTTACATGTTTATATTCCACACCGACATAATTTGTTTAGAACTACTTGTACAGTTCAAGGCAAATTGTGTTATATGATTATTGACAGTGGTAGTAGTGAGAACATTGTGTCAAAAAAAATGTTGGCGAAATTGGAACTTGCTACCAAGCCACATCCCCGCCCTTATGAAGTTGGTTGGATACAAGGTGAGTGCAAACAACATATTAAGGAACAATGTCTTCTCAGTTTTTCTATTGGCAACTATAGAGATACTATTCTTTGTGATGTTGTTGATATGAATGTTTGTCACATTTTTCTTGGTCATCCTTGGATGTTTGATGTGGATGTTATTCATTGTTGAAAACAGAATACTTATTCTTTAGTCAAGGATGGTTTGAAAGTGACATTGGCTCCTCCCTATGCCAAACCTAAGTCTTCTTCATCTACTGCTGAGGCTCCTACTTTATTGGTTTCTACTGATGTTAACTCTGACTTTGAGAAGCCAAATGAGATATTTGCAGTTGTCGTGAAGCCTACTTCTTTTGATTCTCCTATTGAGGTTTCTGATAAAGTTTCCCCCATCTTTCAGGAATTTTCATGTGTTTTACCTTCTGATGGCCCTCATTTGCCTCCCATGAGGAACATTCAGCATCATATTGATTTTGTTCCAGGTGCTAGTTTGCCTAATTTGCCACATTATCGAATGAGTCCAAAAGAACATGATATCCTCCAAGAACAGGTTGAAGAGTTACTAGAAAAAGGATTGATTCGTCACAATATGAGTCCTTGTGCCGTTCTAGCATTCCTTGTTCCAAACAAGGATGGTTCTTGGCGTATGTGTGTTGGTAGTAGAGTCATCAATCAGATTACCGTCAAGTACCATTTTCCTATTCCCCGTCTTGATGATATGCTTGATATGTTAGCAAGTTCAATTATTTTTACCATACTTGATTTAAAAAGTGGCTATCATCATATTAGAATTCGAATTGGTTATGAATGGAAAACAACCTTCAAAACCAAGGATGGTGTAACACCCTCATTTTATTAAATGTCCAAAATTAATTATTTTATAAAATAATAATAATAATAATAATAATAATAATAATAATAATAATAATAATAATAATATTGACTAAGTCTTAAGTTAAGTGGAGTGAATATGTATGTTTGACTTTTTGGGAAAAAAGAGGGGAAATAGTTTGTTTGGTTTGAAAATAATTTAATAGAAAAGTTTTTATGTTTTAAAATAAAGTGTAGAGATTTTTCTAATAAGGAAACATGGAGAGAATAATTTCGTAATTTATGGGAGCAAATATGGAAAGTTTCTTAAAGTAAAATATGCCAGAGAATTCTTAAGAATGGGATGGTTTATCAAAAATGGAGGATTTTTAAGAAAACTAATTTTTCATTAGAACTAGACAAGTTAAAACAGAGAAGAATGGAGCCCGGATTGTGCATCTTGTAGCTAGCTTATGATCGAATTATCTGCGTCATTTTTCTATATACCTTTCGCGATACTGGTGAGTAGATATTTTATGGATTTTTATTTTATAAAATTCTCATTACTGTCAATTTCTTTTCTGTTGACATACTGTATTATGATTCTGTTTTGGTGTGTTATGGTTCTGTTTTAGTATTGCATATTATTTCGGGTTAACTGCGTTTACCATATTTGATTATTGTTTTAAGAACCAAGCTGTCTCCGGAGAACTTGTCCAGATCCAATGATAAAGATTGAGAAATCAATCGATTAAGGATTTATGTAATTTACTTTGTAGATCTAGATATTCAAGATGCATTTTCGCGTTTTGGTTTGATGGTGAGTTGTTGGTGTTGTTGGGTTGGGAGATCGGTGGTTAAACTGCCGGGTTTGATGGTTTATTGTCGGGTTGTATGGGAAGATTGTAGTGTTGGATGGACTATGTGTGTGTGAAGGTAAATGTGGTTGCTCGAGGGTGAATGGGTGCTGGTGAAGCTTGGAGAGGACGTTAATGGCGGTCGAGATCTAGATTTGGGAGGGATCTCGACAGTTCTTAGAATTGAGTGGTGTGTGAATTAAAGAGGTAGGGTTTTTGTCAAGGAATGAAACTGTGGGGTTGAGGAAGTGAGGGGTGGTGGCCAGAAATTTGAGCTGGTGTGGTGGAGGGGATGACCGAGATTTGGATCCGGTGCTCCCAGTCTCACCTGTTCTAATTCTAATTCGCTTGGGCTTGGGGATTGGGCTTTAGATTTGTTTGGTTATGGGCCAGTTCAATTTAAGTTTTTGGGCCAGTTTCATTTTAAGTGGTGTTAGGCCAGTTTCTATTCTTTTGATTTGAGCCGAACCATTTAGTTTT
The DNA here is from genome assembly GCF_015680905.1 of Coptis chinensis. Lineage (NCBI taxonomy): Eukaryota > Viridiplantae > Streptophyta > Magnoliopsida > Ranunculales > Ranunculaceae > Coptis > Coptis chinensis. The sequence goes on from NC_141462.1 coordinate 94,649,297, forward strand.
CTTTGGGCCGGTTTCTAATTTCATGTGGGCTAGTCCTTACGTCCTCAATTGGATCAGGTTGTATAAATAGGTTGTTTAGACTTTTGGGCTTTGTTTTGGGCCTTAGTTTTGGGGCTTTGATTTGTTTAGTTGGATTAGGACCATGGGTTGAAGTGTTTTGCATACGAGTTTGTGTCAGGACCCGTTTAGATGAACACCGGTTTGGGACTGTTGATTGTTGGGTTTGACCTGTTGATCGTTGACTGTTGATTGTATATTGTGTTACCTTTTTATTTTATGGACTAATCCAATAGTAGAATGTTGTGGAAGCTTGTATACATTTGGTTGTCATTATCTAAGAAAGATTTAACATTGATATTGTGCAATTTTTGACACGTGACGAGATTGAAATTTTAGGAGACATAATATTCCTAAAACGCTATAAAAATATTATGCGGTACGTTTAGAGCAATTATGACTTTATGTGGTATGTTGAAATTTTATGCTGTTAAATAATATCATATGGTAGGATATCTATTAAATGCAATATTTTTGAGATATAAATATAAACGCTACATCATTATATTTGTGAGGTGCTACTAGGAGGTAGTATAATATTTGTGGATATTTTCCAAGGGATTGTGGCTTAGTGCAATAATTTATTTGGCACGTGAAAGAAAGAAAGGTGTTATGAGATATATTAAGATATTTCTAAATATTGTGGCTTAGTGCAATAATATATTTGACATGCACGTGATATAGTGAAATGGTTATGAGATATAAATGTATGACACCTGAATAAATTAGGTAACAAAAATCCTAGAACCTAGCTACCACAACTCATGTGATTTGGCCCTTGTGATGGGCATATGTGATTTGATTGGCCCTTCTGGCGTTTCAGTGAATCTGAATGGCCCTTCTGGCGTAGCTGAATAGTGGCTTGATTATTCTCATTCGCAAAATTAGAACGAGACGCGCAATATTTTATGGCGAATAGTGGCAGTACCCGCGTAATGACGTTCATGTGGGTGTTACCTGGTATGCGATATCCCGCTTAGGGTAATTACGCACGGAGTGGTTCATTACGTGAGGGGAGGCATGTGGATGTACATGTTCGGTGTTGGGGAGCGATTGTGGTAGCCAGGGAAACTAGGTAAGACATAGAGACGACATGATTCTAGAGACACTTGAAGAAACTTTAAACAATAATTGTGATGATATATCAAAGTGTACGTTAAATCTATAATAAATGATTTATTGTAAGTTATGTTGCATCCACAATGGTTTTGCAGAAGGGTGGGTTGAATTGATTATTTATGCAGGTGTGACCCACTCTATGATTAGGCTTACACCAGTGTACGTATAGAGTAAGTTTTGGTTTTGTTATTTTATTATTAGATGCAGTTAATTTAGTACGGTTTGAAGCTAAGGCACCTCAGTGGAGGAACTAAATGCCTTATTATTACTGAATTGGAAGCTAAGACTCCTCAGTGGAGGAACTACATGCCTTAATTATTATAATTAAGAATGTTGTATTAGTCGTTGGAAGTTAAGGCGCCTCAGTGGAGGAATTAACTGCCTTATGGATTATGTATATATATGTATAAGTATATTTTGTATTTTAGGGCAACTCATACCAGCATAGTTTATAATGCTGACCCGATTTACATGTTTGCTTATCGGGTGTGTTCATAAAATGAACCCAGTTGATAAGTCTTGACAAGATTAGTGTTGACGATGGTTGGTTGCTACTTGTGGTTTGCGTTAGCGTCGCATTACAGGATATGTTTTGTTTTCCCGTGAGGTGAAATAGATTTTCAATTGAGACAATGTTTTTGTATTTTCCATTGTAATTATAGTTAAAGAGTTGTGATAAGAGCCCAAAACTGTAGCTTTAACCCCTTAACAATATTACTTTTAGACCAATTAAATGATTAATAAGTCAGAATTAGTACTGTTATCGTGTTCTTATATATTTCAGGTATTGGAGTCAAATATGTGTAGAAATGCATCCCTTTTGCGAGATAAAGAAGCAAGAGTTAGTTGCTAAGAATTTCTATGATTAAAGTCCAAGATTCAAGGAGAAAAAACTTTTTAAAGACCGGTCAAAGATGAAAAGTCAAAGTCAACGCGGGCAGAAATAGAGCACAAAAGTCAACAAAACTTTCGAAGACCGTATTTTTGGACTCAGACCTCGGAATTGGGCCTACCTTATGTCAAAACGACCGGCTCGGAACGAGATTTCTAATAGTCTAAGTTTTTACCCAATCAGAGAAGCAAAAGTAGACGAAAAGGCTATTGAAGTCATTTCCAGCTGAAAACCCCCTTGAAGACTGAAGTAATGAGGTTTTGGGCTCGATTTTTAGGCCTAAAACATGGCTCCTCAGCCCATGCACGAATTTGTGGATCTGGTCTCTTCTATATCAAGAGATAAAAGCTTAGATTGAAGTTAGTTTTTACTTAGTCAGATTCAAAAAATACTTAGTTTTTAGTTAGTTTAGATTGAAATTAGTTAGTTTATACTTATCAATTATCCAAATACTTATTTTTTTATCTAGTTAGTTATCAAAATAATTAGTTTTAGAACAAGAAATGAATGTTATTTAGAATCAGATTTAGTTTTATAATAAAGATTAGTTTTTCATTTCAAGTTTAGTTCTAATTCAATATTTAATTTATAGATTTAGTTTATCTTAATTGATAATTAGTTATTCATAATCTTAGTTCTAAATTAGTTTTAAATTCAGTTTTTATTCATTTCGAATCATTATACTATTGTTCAATTAGATTAATAAAGTTTAATACTTATTCAATAATGACTTGTTCTATTTGTTCTTGTGCTAGAAATGATAGTGTAATGATTCAAGGCTAAAACCTCCATTAGAGGGGTTTGAGGAAACCTTAATCAAACTTGACTGTGTTAGCGTAGAATTGATTGTAATGTTCTATTCTATTCTAGAAAGTAATTAATTAACCATGAGAATGGATTTGATTGCTTCATATGCTAGTTATTAGTTGGTAGAGATTACCATGAATAATTAGAGATTATAAATACCCAACCTTTACGTGAAAACGGAAAAATTAGGATTACAACGTGTTCTATGTTAGTTTATTAAGTCGAATCAAGATGAAATCAAATTCCCCTAATTCATTCTCTTATTGTTAATTACATTTGAATTGCCGTCATTTCATTTATCGTATCTTGATTAGTAGATTCACAATCGTAGTCAATTTCAATTTCATTACTCTCACGACTTTGTTAGCTTACACAAACTAAGGAACTTCACATACTAAACAAACTAGGAGTGGAACGAATTATCTACTCTAAACATATTGCATTGATAACAAGAGTAGAAAACTTTGATAAATTAGCATCGTAAACCAGTTCTAGTTTTACTTACATTTGAGTTTCATAGCTTATTAGTAGGTAAAACTAGCGTTTTCCCTTTTATCAAGTTGTTGAAAGGAGATTTGTAGCTTAATCATATTTGAGAATTTTTGTAATGAAGAGAACTTTTGTTTATTTAAAATTTTATTGGTTTCAAATTATTAGAATAGTTAAACGGATAATGGGTTTTTGGAAGTTAAGAGTGCATCACACCTCGAAAATCGAAGAGTCGGGAACAAATATTGTTTTTCCGATTCTTGTCGAAATTCAGGGTGTGACAGATGGATTATTTGAGTGGCTTGTTATGCCATTTGGCCTTTCCAATGTGCCTAGAACTTTTATACGCTTAATGGATCAGGTTTTGCGGCCCTTTATTGGAAAGTTTGTTGTTGTCTATTTTGATGACATTCTGATCTTTAGCCATTCTGAAGATGAGCATCTTTCTCATCTAGGGGAAGTGTTTAATGCTCTCAGCCAGAGTCAGTTGTTTCTTAACTTTAAGAAGTGCCATTTCATGTCTTCCAAAACCACTTTCTTAGGTTATGTTGTATCCGCTGACAAGCTTTCTTTTTGTGTATGTAGATGGTGTATGGTCATTGAACAAAACAGAAGCATATCAAAACCTAATTATCCCTCAATAAGTAAAGGATGAGTAGGGTATCGTTCTACTTTTAAGTGTATGTTATGTGAAGGACAGGACTGGAAATGAGGTTTAAGGGATTAAAAACTATGATTGTAGAGATTTTAGATTCTAATGCTAAGCTAAACTAAATTAACTAAACTATTGAGAATTTATAAAGAGGGAATTCAAGATATTAGAATCCACCAATACTTTTAATCTATGACCTTCTGCTTCATGGTTGTTCTTACAAGTAGACTACAATTAGGCAATCGAGCGAGTGTCGATGCCCTCTTGGACGAAACATCATTAACAATTAACTCTACTTAAGGTTGTTCCTATGTTTATGCTATTAATATCTTCTTTCCTTTTATGTAAGCTCGGGCAGCCATTCAATGTATTACCGAGAGCAACATCAAGGAGTACTTCCTAATAGGGCGGCCATTCAATGAATCACTAGTTAAGGCAAACACAAAGAATACTTCTCCTAGGCAGCCACTCCCTGAGCTACCCCTTCTAAGGCAACACAAAGAATATTTTCCTAACTCTAAAGAACTATACTACTAGAAGAAAAGTAAAGAACACAAGCATGATATTAATATTACAAAACATAAAACCTATTCTATACTTCCATCCCCTGGTGTGGGTAATGGAACTAATAAATAAAAATATAAAAAAAAAACTAACCTGATTGAAGAACACCATGAACCAGAAGAATCATTAAACCTTAAGCATTGGCTTCATCTCCTCCCTTGAAGGAGAAGATTAGCCTTCCATAAAGAAGGAAGAACACAAAGAACGAGAAGAAGAAGAGTCGCAGAACATAAGACTAGAAAGACTAATTTATTAAGACTCGTCTAGTTAAAACCGATCTTTTATTATTAATCTCTCTCTGCCTCAAGTTCTAGAGACAAGAGTATAAGTGAATTGGCAAATTACATGAGGCACTTAGGTCCTCTATTTATAAAGGTTACAATGAGCTCTAGAGGCATTCCAAACCGTCATTTGTTTCCTAATACAAATAGACTTCTTTCAGAGTCCAACTTTGTCTCCAAAACTGAGAAGGAATTGGCTACAGTGTCGATTCATGCATCTGGACACACTATTCATGCATCTCAGATGCAATCAATGCGTCTGGACGCTCGATCCATGCGTCATAGACGCGTTAGCCGATTTTGTCTCTTCTGCTCTATCCTTCTATCCTCTTTTGCAAGCTTTGGTCCAAGCAACGAATCCTTTGGCCTTGGGCTTCCAAATAGGCTTTAAAATATGTCCAAGTCGCATATTTAATAGCTCCAATTCCTTGGCCTTCTCCATGATTGTCCACGGGCTTCCCATGTGATCCTTAATGCTCCGAATTGCTCCGTTTTACCCCTTTTTCTCTAATATTCCACAAAACTCTCTATTTCACCTGTAGAATCATAAAACATAACTTACAAACACTATTAGTTCACTAAAATGGCTAAACAAGAGGCATAATCGAGGGTTAAATAGCACTTTTTGAGCACTTATCACAACTCCCAAATAACCTTTTGCTAGTCTCTTAGCAAATAAGATAAAAAAAATAGATAAATGATCAAAATCACATCCTAATAACAAAAATAAAATCCTAACTCATTTTCGCAGGCATCGCGATTGCATTTACCATATGCAACAAGGCTTTAAACCTTTAAGTTCCCCAAAAAGGACGAGTTATAGTCTCGTGAGGGTTTTCAAGTGATATACCCACAAAATCAATCAATAGCATGTTCAAGAATGATAGTATTTTTTTAGAGAGAAATTCCTTACCCACTTAGTGCTTACTCCAATAGACAGTCTCCATTGCTTACTACATTGCTGCAAAGACTCATAGATTATGATGGGAGATAGTAAAAATTGACAAAATTCTTAATCAAGGCTTATGTGTGTACTTAGTCAATCTCCTATACTCTCCTATCCAAGAAACGGAATCCCTAGTTTACCATAGGTAGATAATCTCGACTTTCAATCCTCACCGGTCATACTCTCAGAAAAGAATCTCTCAGAAGATGGTCTACTATTTTACCTCATGTATGTGGGGAAAAGAGTAATGCATACAAACATCCCACATACTACCTTGAAAAATAGACTTCTGAATAAAAGTAGTCTCATGGAAAGAATGTCAATCACATATGAAGTGTCGGGTCCTTCACTTTAGCATCCTCTCACCTATTCTAGACTTCGTATCATACTGTAGTGATAAGTCATGGGTTGTAACTTGGCTTGGGTATTGGTTTATGAAGGAAAGGTAAAAAGGATTCTAAGGTTATTTCTGAAAACACTAAGGGTTTTGCTTCATTCTTTGGAAGATTTCTTCAAATTCTGTATTGCAGAGAAAATTCTTCCTTTGTTTTAGCTTTTCCATCCATTTTGTTCAATTTTTTTTTTAAAAAAAAAACTCAGTGGTATATCCTTGATTAGTACTGGATATGCTTGTTTTCCACTAGCTTCTTTCACTTAGAACAGAATGATGGTCTTCATTGTATCTCTCTGGTATTTCCTTGTAATCTTTCTTTTGTGTTATTTCTTCCTCTTTGTGCCCCTCGTATTCTCAGAAACATATGGGTATGGCTGATAAAGATTTTGGCTATACTCTTTGTCTGGAGTTGGATAACGGGTAAAGAGTTTTATGAAAAAAAAAATGGCTTATTGTAAGGCTCAAAAGGGTTTAACATGATGGTCCTACTAGGTGGGATAAAGGATGAATGGGTTCACTACTTGACTTATCAGTATGATACTCTGTTTCGAATAGACTACAATACCTAATGGCTATCTCCCCAGTTGATGTCACTTCGTGATTAACCAAATCAACAAATAATGAGACTATATTACAACGACATAAAGAACTAAAAGATGTTGAGTCACTAAGACTCGGATTTTTCGTAAGAATTCTCCAAAGAATGGGTATAAAGCTCAAATCTCACGGGATAAGTCAAAAAATTCTACTTCCAGTTTACTAAGGGTTTAAATCTCTCTTCTAGCAAAAGTACACAAAACTGACCAAGTATTATGGTGGTGCCTTGATAAAGAATTCTATCAACAAGAACTATGTCCGAGCTTAATAAATAGTCTAAGTGGTAATGAAATCAATAATATTAACTATCTATCAAACTCAACACTAAGCAGTATAGAATATATATCCCAGACTCATCATTAAAATTCATTTTTCTCATGCTACTGATATAGAAACAAAAATATTTTTGTTTTTGAAAACTAATTTTTGAAATTCATTTCTCGAGTACACCCTCCCCCTACTTATGCATGCATTGACCTCAATGTATAAAGAAGTAAATGTAATGGATGAGAAAAAGGTAGGATATTACCATTGATGCCGAATATCAAAATTAGTTCAAGAAACAAATTTTTAGGTCTTTTTACGTCAGATCCCTAAGACGTAATGTGAGTCTTTTAAAGTCAGATCCTCAAGACTTTTGAGTCCTTTATAGTCAGATCCTCAAGACTAGTATTCCCACCCACTAGGTTCCACTTTATAGGAATTCTTCCCGATCTCTCAAAGATGTGATTGACAAAAGTATACCTTGTACCAACAATTTTCTCTTAATGGTCAGAACCCAGACAAGTTTCGAATGGCAATTCTTACAAAGAACCTAGCTTACGCATTCTCCTCTTATATGTGCAAATGGACTTTTACCGAACCCTACACAAGCCATAGAAATAATCTTCCTTTGAAGGTCAACAGGAGTAAATCCCATAAACTAACAGTGGGGAATACTTAGGTTTCCATCTCAAAACCGATCTTTCGACAACATGCTTACTTCCCTAGACATTTTCGCTCGATCTACTAGAATTCCTTCCTTTGAAACTTGGTGACCCAGCACTATCCCTTCCTTTACCATGGAGTGACACTTTTCCCAGTTCAGAACTAAGTTGGTATCACAACAACGTTTAAGGACTAAGGAGAGATGATGCAGACAATCCTCAAAAAAGACATGTGAATGTGGTCTTCTCTTGGTCCTCAGGGTGAATATGGATCTGAAAATATCCTGAGTAACCATCAAAAAAGTAGTAGTAAGCTTGTCCAGCTAATCTTTCTAACATCTGATCTATGAAAGGCAATGGAAAATGATCTTTCCTTGATGCGCTATTCAGCTTCCTATAATCGATGCAAACTCTCCATCCAGTCTGAATCCTGGTTGGAATCAACTCATTGTTCTCGTCCTCAATTACTGTGGTTCCGGACTTCTTCGGCACAACTTGAACTGGACTAACCCATTGACTATCAGAAATAGGGTAGATAATGTCGGCGTCAAGGAGTTTGACGACCTCTTCTCGAACTACTTCCTTCATCTTTGGATTAAGCCTCCTCTATGGTTTCTTAGGAGTCTTGGAATCCTCTTCCAAATGAATCCTATGTTGAACTATCATAGGGCTAATCCCCTTGATATCATCAATTGTCCAACCTATAGCTGGCTTGTGTTCCTTTAAAAGTGCTACTAATCTGGATTCCTGCTCCTCAATCAAATCTAATGCAATGACTACTAGGTAGGTTCCCAAATCTCCCAAGAAAACATACTTGAGTGTAGATAGCAAAGGTTTCAATTCTAGCTTAGGCGGCTCCTTCTTAAGCTCTTTAGATGGTCCATCAGGCATAGGCGATTCAAACTTTTCTTTGAACTTGCTGTCATCCATGACAAGTGATTAATCCGAAATCGCATTGATTGCCTCGACACTAAGTTCCTCATAGTCTGAGTATGTTAGAGCTTTCAACAACTCGTCAGCAGGATATGAATGAGTCAGATAATCCTGTGCTAACGCTTCAATCATGCATACCTCGTTCACAGCACACACCTCCTGTGGTTGCTGTAACATATGGAAAACATTGGTCTCGACTTTCATATTACCAAAGGATAACGTCATATTACCGTTTCGACAGTTGATGAGTGCATTTGCAGTGGCCAAGAATGGTCTACCTAGAATGATTGGTATCTGCCTACTAGATGTAGATTCTGTGTCGAGTATTATGAAATCAACCGGATAATAGAAATCTTCGATCTTGACTATGACGTCTTCAATGATTCCTTTAGGTATCTTTACTGATCTATCTGCGAACTGTAAATTAACATTAGTCGGTTTTAGATCCTTCAAGCCTAACTTCTCGTAGATGAAATATGCTAGAATATTCACACTGGCACCCAAATCTAATAAAGCTTGCTCCTCCAAAGAATCTCCAATTCTGCATGTAACAGTTGGACTTTCAGGATCTTTCAGTTTCACAACCACTTGATTCTGTAGGTACGATGAACATCTTTGAGCGAGAAAAGCTTCTTTCGGAATGTTGGTCTTCTTCTTTACTAGATCTTTCAGGAACTTGGCTTACGAGGGGACTTGCGTGATGGCGGTCAGAAATGGGATATTAATATGCAAATTCTGAAATACATCGCAAACCTCCTTGTCTTGGATCATCCTTTCTAGTATTCACTAGTTTCGAAGGAAATGGTGCTAGCGGATTCTTCAATATCGGTTCTCTTCTTTCGGCTTCGGTTAGCTTGGTAACAAATAGTGGAGTGACAGGTGGAGTCACTCGTGATGGCTTCTTCTTACTTACTTCCATAGTAGATCCTTCAGCTTCTCTCTCAACAGTTACTTCAGTGGGTGCAATTAACTCTACTTAAGGTTGTTCCTATGTTTATGCTATTAATATCTTCTTTCCTTTTATGTAAGCTCGAGCAGCCATTCAATGTATTACTGAGAGCAACATCAAGGAGTACTTCCTAATAGGGGGGTCATTCAATGAATCACCACTTAAAGCAAACACAAAGAATACTTCCCTTAGGCAGCCACTCCCTGAGCTACCCCTTCTAAGGCAACACAAAGAATACTTCCCTAACTCTAAAGAACTATACTACTAGAAAAAAAAAGTAAAGAACACTAACATGATATTAATATTGCAAAACATAAACCCTATTCTATACTTCCATCCCCTGGTGTGGGTAATGGAACTAATAACTAAAAACATAAAGAACTAACCTGATTGAAGAACACCATGAACCAGAAAAATCATTAAACCTTAAGCACTGGCTTCATCTCCTCCCTTGAAGGAGAAGATTAGCCTTCCATAAAGAAGGAAGAACACGAAGAACTAGAAGAAGAAGAGTCGAAGAACATAAGACTAGAAAGACTAATTTATTAAGACTCAGCTAGTTAAAACCGATCTTTTATTATTAATCTCTCTCTGCCTCAAGTTCTAGAGACAATAGTATAAGTGAATTGGCAAATTACATGAGGCACTTATGTCTTCTATTTATAGAGGTTACAATGAACTCTAGAGGCATTCCAAACCGTCATTTGTTTTCTAATACAAATAGACTTCTTTAAGAGTCCAACTTCGTCTCCAAAACTGAGAAGAAATTGGCTACAGTGTCGATTCATGCATCTGGACGTACTATTCATCGTCTCAGACGCAATCAATGCGTCTGGACGCTCGATCTATGCGTCCTAGATGCGTTAGCCAATTTTGTCTCTTCTGCTCTATCCTTCTATCCTCTTTTGCGGGCTTTGGTCCAAGCAACGAATCATTTGGCCTTGGGCTTCCAAATAGGCTTTAAAATAGGTCCAAGTCGCATCTTTAATAACTCTAATTCCTTGGCCTTCTCCATGATTGTCCACGGGCTTCCCATGTGATCCTTAATGCTCCGAATTGCTCCGTTTTACCCTTTTTTCTCTAGTATTCCACAAAACTCTCTCTTTCACCTGTAGAATCATAAAACATAACTTACAAACACTATTAGTCCACTAAGATGGCTAAACAAGAGGCATAATCGAGGGTAAATAGCACTTTTTAAGCACTTATCATCCGCTGATGGATTTCATGTGGATGATGAGAAAGTTAAGGCAATTCGTGAGTGGTCTACTCCTAAATCTGCCCATGATGTACGTAGTTTTCATGGCCTTGCTACTTTCTATCGTCGGTTCATTCAAAATTTTAGTGCTATTATTGCTCCCTTAACTGATTGCTTGAAGGGAAATAAGTTTGTTTGGTCTGATGAAGCTGAGCAAAGTTTTGCTTTGTTGAAAGAAAAATTAAGTTCAGCTCCTGTTCTCGCTTTGCCCTCTTTTGAGAAATTATTTCAGGTTGATTGTGATGCCTCCATTGTTGGCATTAGTGTTGTTTTGTCTCAAAAAGGTAGACCAGTTGCTTATTTTAGTGAGAAACTTTGTGAAGCTCGCTAGAAGTGGTCTGCTTATGAGCTGGAATTCTATGCAGTGGTGTAAGCTATGAAATATTGAAAACACTATTTAATTCATCGTGAGTTTGTTCTTTTTTCCGATCATCAAGCTTTACGCTTTATCAAAAGTAACAAACATCAAAACCGATTGCATATATGCTTGCTGGGTTGAATATTTGGAACCATTTAATTACATCCTGAAACATAAATCTAGTATTCATAATAAGGTTGCAGATGCTCTTAGCAGACGTAATTCCTGATTGGTGACTGTTCGTCGTGAGATCATTGCTTTTGATTATTTGAAAGATCTTTATCTCGATGATCTAGATTTTACAGATATGTGGTCCAAGTGTTCTGCCAATCTATCAGGTATTGCCGATTATTTATTACATGAGGGTTTTCTTTTCAAAGGAAATCGTCTTTGCATTCCTCGAGGTTCTCTACGAGATTTTGTTATGAAGGAACTTCATGGTGGAGGCCTTGGTGGTCATCTTGGTCGTGATAAACTAGCATTGGTTGAAGAGTGTTATTTTTGGCCATCTTTGAAGCGAGATGTTGCTGATTTTGTTCGACGTTATTTCATATGCCAACAATTCAAAGGACATAAACAAAATACTGGATTGTATACACCTCTTCCCATTCCTTCTATCCCCTGGGTTGATTTGTATATGAACTTTGTATTAGGAGTTCCTCGTACACAACGAGGTAATGACACTTTATTCCTTGCAAGAAGACAATGGATGTTGTTAATATTGTCAACTTATTCTTTCACTATAAGAAAAAATGTTTTATATCACTGTTAAAAACAGTGACAAAAAGTCATTTGTCACTGTTGTTTTTTTTTTTTTCCAAAACCGTGATGGAGTGAGGGTCATTTATTTTTTTCCCAAAATCATCACAAATATTTGTTCCGAACTAGCCTCTCTCAGCCATAAAAAACGGTAACAACTGCTCAAAAACCATCACAAAAAAACATATCTTTTGTGACAGTTCTGCCAAAACCGTGATAAATGTTATAATTTTTTTCAAAAAACAAAACTTGTATATATTTGAAAACAGACATTTCACATTGAATTGGACCTGCAACAAATATACACCTAAAATATAATCCATTAAAATTCAAATAGCATTCATAAATGCTAACTCCATTGAACATTCTAGTAGCAAAAATAGACATAAGACTTAGGTAATCAATATGTACTTAATAATATACAAATGAATAGATTAAGAAAGAATTGTGACCAAGTCACATTCACGTCAAACACTCATGATTAGTCTTCATTATAGTTTGAAAGACATTCTTAGAGTGACCGAACAAACTACGAGCTTTGACATCTATCTAAGGTGGAAGTCTTCTTGCTGGCCAGAAAGTTTTTTGATAATCTGCAAAAGTTAAAAACACAAGAAATAAAAAAAATAAAAACTAAGGAACTAAAAGATCAAAATAAAGCTTGGGCAGCTACCGCACTACAGTACTAGGCCATCTTTATCAAATACCTAGCGACTATTGTTGATCCCACCAAATCTTAAAAATGCTAAAGATAAAGTAAATGACAAAAAAATCATTTACCTGGTTTTAATGATTATTCCAGTAAAGAGAACTACAAAACAAATAAAATCCATATAACAAGTGCTTCTAAGCTTTAGTGAATAAGAAAATAGAGTTGTACAAAGTCAGATAGCAACATTTGTAAAAGTTGGATATGGGGGGATGTTATCTGGAAAAATTTCGGCAACGTCTTCTCTGTATTTTTGACATTTCATAAATATAAAACCTGTCATAACCTGAAAATTTAATAATAATACATCCAAACTAAATATAAAACCTCATACCTCAGTCGTAAACCCAACTACTAACAGATATAATGGTTCGTAGAACCAGCTACTTAACCATCTTGACCAATGCCAGTTAAGTCAAGTAGCTAATCCTCGAATAAGAAGAAAACTATAAATATACAAACAACATCCAAAAAACCCTGATACATGACTTATACAATGCAACTAACATACATACATCTCCATGTTACCAAAACAACCTCAACAAAGCCATATAACACTACATATTCCAAATACACCCATACACGAAGGATTGGTGTCAAATATAAACTCTCTAATGGCTCAACAACCCAAATAAAAACAATTCCTTAATGAAAATGGTGAATCAATCTTAGAAGAACAACTGAAGATCAATAATGAAACATAAATAGCTTAAGACTTATCAATCTGATTCACCGTGGAAACAAGCCATGAAATTGAAGGTCTTAGGTCAGAAGTTGACTCAAAACTGTGGTCACATTTACTTTTAAATGTCAAGCAGGAAGAGAATAGGTTAAATGGTACCCAATCAAGGTTTGGACAGAATCAAATATCCATGTAGGAGATTTATTATCTAAAATTCAGAACAATGCAAACACAAATGCTAGACTTAAGCACAAGGTTGAGCCTCGGGTCTAGGCACGAGCATAGGCGTCCACAAGTATAGACTAGGCATATTTTCTCCTGATGAAAGTTGTGACCTAGAGCCAGGGCGAGCCGAAGACTACATATCAGTATACAAGTACGATGGCCAAACACAGGCTGCTTTTCAATATGAATTATTAATTGAGAAAAACATCATGTATTCCAGTATTCTCAAGATTATCTACTATCTCTCTATCTATTTTGGTAGACTACTTCGCAAACATGCCAAATTTTGGGCCCATCAGGGCCCAAACACGTCACTTGCACCCTAAACTTCTTGAAGTTATTTAAAATCAACATGAGCAGAGACTTGCAGCGAATTAGTTCAATATACTAGTATAGTATGGGTAAACACATATTCGTGCATAAAATCACATAGGTGGCGTGCTTAAACGTAAAGCCACATGGACCTCAATAAAATCTGGAAACATCATCAATCGGTGGAAACCCATTAAGTCATCATCCAAAGCTAGGTTCATGCATCATTCAAAACACCAAAAATATATGATATATTTACATATATAATGTGCATCATGATCTCATAAATTGAATATCAATTTAATAAACCAGGGGAGATAATGACAATAGATTAAAAAAAAACCAAAAAATGAAAATAAAGTAAAAGCAATTTAAAAAGGCGTGCACCTCAAATGTGATTGCACCTTTTCGTGCTGTCACAGGAAATGACATGAACTGACTAGAACCCAAGAGCATCAGCCGAACGAAAAGTAGCCGAAACATTACCGAAATCAGTTAAACCTTCCACCACCAAACAAACAGAATAACTTATATTCTCCACAACTTTCCTAATCCTCTCCTTCCACTACAAGAAAAAATGTTTTATATCATTGTTAAAAACAATGACAAAAAATCATGACGATTTGGATAAAATCATGATATGTATATTTTTTATTATATATATATATATATATATATATATATATATATATATATATATATGTGTGTGTGTGTGTGTGTGTGTGTGTGTGTGTGTGTGTGTGTGTGTGTGTGTGTGTGTGTGTGTTTGTGTGTGTGTGTGTGTGTGTGTGTGTGTGTGTGTGTGTGAAAACTCACAAAATTGGGGACCTGCAATAAACTACACACCTGAATAAACTACATACCTGAATATGATCCATTAAATTTCAAGTAACACCCATATATATTGCTAATTTCATTGAAACATTCCAATCCCCTTGGATAACCAATATATATTTGTACTTAATCATCGTAAAGCGTAATGAAATAAATAACACATTTCTTATCTAATTTATATAAATATAATCAACCTAATCTAAATCCAAATGAAAAAAATAACCTAATCTCGTCAGAGTCAATCACCCACATATGAACAAATTGGATAAATCCACATCACTTTCCTAACTGGTAGCATTCATTCTTCCAAGGGAGCTCCAAAATCCTAGCTCACATCTTTTAACACACTGGCCCACTTGAATTCTGCAATTGAAAAGAGGTGGTGACATTCAATATAACGTGATATAAAATAGCCAGTAAATGCACCAATATACAAGGTAACCAAGTAATCTAGGCATGCACAAATTATATATAAGATATTTCTTAAGGATTTAAAGGAAATCATTAGTACGTATGATAGTTGAATGCAAAATAGTTAACTCAAGATCATAAATACCTATGTGAATAAGCAGAATTGCAACTGTTAATATATCTAAGGGGTAAGTCGACCGAAACTATTTGAAACAAGCTACAAGTCATTATAAGCATCTTATAAGAAACCCTGATATCGCAAACAAACAATCTGTCCATTGTTAAGTTAAACCAAGATAGACTTAGGTCCAATACCCATTAATTGTTCTTGGGGAACACATGTACAACTCAAACTCTTTGTGAATAACTCAAACACTTACAACCAAGTACACAACACCTATATATAAATAAATAAACGTATTGTCAATGCTTTTAGACTACCCCAAGGAGATGAAAAATAATGTATACGTACACTTTAATCAATTTTAAGTGCCTAAGAGTCGAAAAGTAAACTACGATAATTCATTATGATAATTCATTATGATAATTCATTATCAGTGCTAAGTATATGAACGATGAAAATTTCAGTTTGAACAGTCTAACTTGTTAGTTTTGTAGCTTTTAGCACAGACATCAACAAGTAATGAAACTTGGTTCGCTTGAATGTAGACTCAACGGGTAACGTTTTCGTGTAGGTAGTGGAATCCCAGCTTGAACATGACTCAAACTTTCTACCCTGCGCTGTGCAGACTGCTAAACACAACTACTATCACTTTTGCTTACCAAATATCAGCCTTTCAAATAGGGACTAATAGCATCAACTTGGTGATGATGTCCACTGAAATATAAGAAACATTCTATAGTAGAATCATCATATAAACATGGAAACAAAAGAAAATAATCATCATCTAGCCAATTATAGTAGGATAAACAAAAGAATTATTATAAACAAAAAGTACCTAGTAATTAAGAAGCACCTGATATTCATAAAGGGGCCAAAGTCAAGTCCTTGTTCAAAGAGCACAGTCATGAAACTACAAGCAACAAAAGTAGATTCCTTCTTTACTTCCCTGACCCTAAACAAAATAACATAAGAGCTTAAGCTAGAATCCAGGCGACCATCACCTACTTCATATCACCAGGACTTAGGAAACATCCAAATATAACTAACATGAGTTCTGACGGAAACTTATTCCTTGGTAGTAGCCCTAGATCAAATCGTGACAATATGACATGCACTTGACTATGCACTATATTCAAAATGCCTTAGTAACAATGTCAAACTATCACTAATTCTATACTATCAGCCTATATGCAACTCTAAATACCACAAACTTATATAGTCCTTGACTATTTGAGTGCATTCTATTAATTGTAAACTTTCAGTAAAATTAAGGATTTTTTAGATCAATCAAAGCTAAAAGTGAAAAACCCTAACTGCCCAATACGAATTAAACTTTGAATGAACATAATATCGAGCAAATCTTAGGCTGAGTGAAACAACATCACCTGATTGCCTTTTCATTCGCTTTTCTTTAATACCCAATGTGAAAATATTCAAAGACAAAGCCGCCTCTCTATGGCAACAATGAGCTTGAAGTGCTTGTTCATCAAGAATAGCTTGAGCAGCAGCCACTACAGCAGCAAAAGGCTAGGTGTATGTAGGAACCTGACTTAAGGTAGACCGTAAGATCTCTAATCTGCACCATTAACATGAGACTCTAAAATAAAACACAGTTCTAACTAAGTACGTGAAGAAGTTCAGAGGTGGTTACATATATACTATACCTGTTCTTCCAAATCCACTAGTTGCTCATCCTTCAATATGAGTGTCGATCTTTCCCTGAAAGAAGAAACATAAGTTGAATTTTTGCACAGTTGAAAAATAGCCATGGCCATACTCAAACTTCTATGATGGAGTCTCAACTGTCAAACATTGACACGCTCAAACAACGAATGTAAACCAAGTTCAATGCACAAGGTAGTTATGACCATTCATTGAGAGGTTATGATTATCAGTGAGAAATGACATTTTACCTTTCAATTTCCTTAACCTCCTTTCGCCATATTTCTTGTTCCTTAATAAGGTTCTCGTTGGTCTAACAAAAGATATACCAAACAATGTACAATATCAAAAACTAAACTGCTAAAAATAAGAATGGAGTAGCAAATAAACAGAGCATACATTGGCAACAACTTTCTTCTCCTTAATAGTTCTTTCGATGTTAAGTTGGATCTCCTGCAGCTTTGAATTCACAGCTTTTTCCATTTGCTTTAAATGGACTTCTCCTTTCTACTTCTGGCTTCTAGGAGTAATTTTTCATAATACTGTGAAGTGAACGAAGAGGTTAGGGACACTAACCTGTAAATCAATACCAGGAATAGGGAAATCTAAGCTACCAAGGATGATAATAAGCAACATTAACTAATACTCTAAGAACCTATCAGAACAGCAGCGTTGTAGACGCTTAGGTAAGGCCATGTTTTGATCCATCTCAACTTTTGCATAACAAAATCACTTAAAGTCGGCAAATTGTCTGAAAAAGTTGAATTTATTGACAAGGACATCACATTACTTTGGTGAATGGTCCTCCCTCTCCTCTCCCCAACCGTTTTTGCTCCTCCTATGGGGCGAGGTTAATAATTATACTGTCGGGAACTTACCACTACAGCGCATTAAAATTTTATTTCATCTACAACAATTACTTTAAATTTTCAAAGGTCCATTTCTAATCTTTCAGCAAGGTTAGAGAAAAAACATATATAGTTGCATGCTGAAGCATTTTTAAGTACCTGTCTCTGATTTTCAAGCTCGCTTGCAAGCAAATGGTTGTACTCATCAACTTTCTGTCTAAATGTAGAAATAACATTTACACGCGCATACAACCAAAGAATAGTGCCAAGTGAAGAAATCCTATAGAAAATACGGAGAAAAATCGGAGTAGTTTCAGTTATCCTGATTCTAACCAATCTAAGTTGCCCAATAATCACTAACAGATGGTAAGAAACAGATGGCACTAGTCTCAAATATTTAAGGACGTACATGACTCAAAGCACCAATAAAAATTCTGAAATTGATATAAAGATTTGAAACCACTTTCGTATTATATCTTCACGAGGAGACAAGTTCAAGAGCCGCTTTCCTAAACTATGGCACTAGAAAAAAATAGCGGACCAACTTGGGCCGGTCAATCCACGTTGAAAAGTCTCTTTGAGACCGCCTCCCCACCCATCCATTGAAAACCCCTTTGCCTTTTAGTCACAAAGTCAATTGCACACAAGGGAAGGAGACCGATATTACAGGAAGAAAACAGTTTACAAGATGAAATTGTATGGATCGACTATGAGAGTTATTCTGAGGCATGTTAAGGCAAGTATGCAGGAAAATGACTGTGGTGGAAAGAAAAGAATGTCACCGCTTCAATTTCACTGCTGAGCACAGCTCCACTAATTCCAGATTCTTCACTGCCTTCACAAGTTTCAAAATCTCCATTATATGGCCTGCAGTACGAGTTCAACTCGACCGATTTGCCATCAGCTTTTAACTGATTCAGTCGGTGATTTAATCATACCAAATATTTATAAACAGTGATCCAAGATACAACAAAAAATATCAAATTCTCGTAATCACATTTAACTAGCTCAATTTTCGAGTACTACATATATGTCAAACACAAAAATTACGTTAAATATTTAAAAGAATAAGGGGATTGAGAAACGATAATATTTATTAGAGAGATAATACAATAATTTGTATATTTAACTTTCGTTAAGGAGGAGAAAATAAGTAAACTCTTAGCTTTGTGTATTGATTGGGTTCTATTATTATTAATAGTTTAAGAATCCAATTCGTTAATTTTACATATTTTTTTGGATGGAGAACCGATATTTTCAATAATTTTTTTTTCTCGGTTTAGCGAGAAATCGGTCATCTCGGCCGATTAATCAGTCAATTCAATGATTAAATCAGTTCGGTGAGAAAAAGTAAAAAATCGGTAAAAACTAATCGGTTTACAAGCGATACGCGATTAATCGGCCGAGATATCCAATATTGATAGCATAGGGCACGAACTGCAAGTGTTTGAAGAAAAGCGGACCGGGAGACTGAACATGGGCTTTTCGTAGTAGTTTTTTTTAGTGCAGTTGTGGGGCGGGACTAAAATCTTAGAATTTGGTCTTATGTGACTGTCACACATAAACTCCGGGAAAATATAACTATTTTAGTGAAATAGTCACAAATAGTTCTCCACACATATACACTTTTTATAGAAAAAAAACCATTTGTGACCGTTTCGAAAATGCACGTCACAAAAAACTTTAAAACAGTCACAAAAACCTTTTTCTGCCATTTGTGACTGTTTCGAACAGAACAGTCACAAATAATATTTTAAAACAGTCACAAAAAACCTTTTTTCTACTTGTGTTCCTCACATCCAGTATAAGTGCATGTATCAACAGCTTCAAGTATTTCCTCACTAGTCAAAAACGACTTCCCCGCTCTAAAAACATCAAGATATGGAAACCAACAACCCTCGCTTCCAATATCCGACTTCCGTTCCATTTTCATTAGTCTAGCAAAGAAAATAATCAAGCAACTAAATATATCCGAGGAACTTGAAACTATGAGTAACAGACAAAGTTTAAAGGACCTCAAAAGCACCAGGGAGTTATATCGTTGATTCTTATCATTATTGGCAATTGAATCAGAATAAGTAGTTAATACATAGACATACACAGAAGTCTCAGTTGCAAGACAGTAGTTAGTTGATCGACGAACTACAAAATTTAAAATTATAAAAGTAAAAAAAATGACAAAACTAAAAAAACGTGTGCATAATTAGAACCCTAATATCAGTTCCCCTTTGCAAACAAACTACAACATAGTAGTTTCACTCGAAGAACATACACAAAGCAAAAGTAAAAATCATACCTTTTGCAGCAACTTGAACCAAACTCAAACTAAATCAGACCGAACAAACCCCTGCATCATAATGGAGTACAAAGCGAGAGAGAAGTTAGTGCTACTAAACAATTAGCTTAGCAAACCCTAGGTAATTGAAAGGAAGGGGAAAGGGTACTTACGGCAGCAGCAGCAAACATCAAAGAGAGAGAATGAAAGATAATAAAGAGATTTGAGAGAGATGGAAATATAATTGAGAGAGAATCAATGAATCGGCAGAAATGAAGAAAGAGTCTTGAGAGATCACATAAAAACGTTTCTTAGAGGCACGAACCTGCAAATGTTTGAAGAAAGCGGACCAGGAGACTAAACGTGGGCTTCGAAGTAGTTTTTTTGTGTAGTTGGGGTGGGACTAAAAAATTTGAATTTGGTCTTTTATGATTGTCACATAAAGTCCGGGAACATGTAACTATTTTAGTGAAATAGTCACAAATGGTTCTCCAGACATATACACCTATTTTAGAAAGAAAAAAACATTTGTGACCGTTTCGAAAACGCACGTCACAAAATATTTTTAAGGGTTAGTTAGACTTACCCCCCCCCCCCCCCCCCCATTTGAGTGATCTAACGGTCTTCATCCTTCATCTGAAAAAAAAAAAAAATCTCAAAAAAACCGTTGGATCTTGTAATTGGGGGGGTATCACTAATATTTTTGAAAACGAGGAGGGGGGGGGGGTAACACTAATTGCAACTAGTAATGGGGTAAGTCTAACTAACCCTATTTTTAAAAACAGTCACAAAAACTCTTTTCTACCATTTGTGATCGTTTCAAATAGAACAGTCACAAATAACATTTTAAAATAGTCACAAAAACCATTTTTTGTACTAGTCTTTAGAGAGATTGTTCACTTGCATGGTGTTCCTGAGTCCATTACTTTTGATCGTGATTCCAAGTTCCTTAGTCATTTTTGGCAGACATTGTGGAAACGTCTCAATACTTCTTTGAAGTTTAGTAGTCTTGCTTCATCCACGCATCACGATGGCCAAAACAGTAGTCAACCGTACTCTTGGTAATCTTATCCGTTGCATTACTGGTGATAAACCCAGACAATGGGATTTTGCTCTTTCCCAAGCTGAGTTTGCATATAATTTTTCAAAGAGTCGGTCTACAGGCAAGTGTCATTTTGAGATTGTGTACTCTCGTTTACCTAACCATACTTTGGATCTTGTTGCTTTGCCTTTTTTTCCCGATTCTCATGCTGTTGTAGATAAGTCATGAGTTGATTGATAATGTACAAAAGTTGCATGACGATGTGAAAAAGAATCTTGAATCTTCTAATGCTAGGTACAAAGAAAATGCAAACAAACATAGGCATCTAAAGACTTTTGAAGAAGGTGACATGGTTGTGGTTTTTCTTCGTAGAAAGCGTTTTCCAGTTGGTACTTATAACAAGCTCAAAAGGAAGAAAATTAGTCCCCTATGGATTCTCAAGAAAATAAGTGACAATGCTTATGTTGTCGACCTAGCTGCAAACTTGCATATTTCTCCTACATTTAATGTCCAGGATATATTTCCTTATCATGGAGATGAGTATGCTTCTTTACCTGAGGTGAACTCAAGGTCGAGTTCTTTTCAAGAACGGGAGACTGATGCAGGACAGTAATGGTATTGCTAATTAAGATTAATATTAGTTTTAGCAACTATGGTTATAGTTTTAAGTTAGCTATTAGTTCTTTTTAGTATTGTTTCTATTTTCAAATTAGTAATATAGTAGTATATATAAGAGAACACTACACCATAACAGCTTTTTTGTGACAGGGACTTTTCCCAATTTGTGACGCCAAATAGGCGTCAGAAAATTTGTGACATCAAATTGCCGTCAGTATTTGTTGCTTGGCGTCACAATAAATCAAAAATTAGTTTTACTTTATTTATGAAATTTGTTTAAAACATAGTGACGGCAAAGAGGCGTGAGTTTAATAAAGATCCAAAGTCTCGTGTTTGGCATGTGCGAAAGGGTGAGGCGTCAGATTCCAATCTTTGCAATTTCTTTTTTTCTTCTCAAGACAGAAACCCTTTCCCACTGAAAACTCTTCTCCACTTTTCTCAATCTATTCGAATTATCCACTCATTTTTCGTTCATCTTGATGAAAGTGAACTAAAGGAGGTAGTTTTATCATCTCAAATTCTTCATCTTAAGCCAAGCTACCATCTTTCCGATCTTTTAAGGTCAGTTTCTATAAAGATTAGTTTTTGTTTTTTCGCGATTTTGGTTTTTGGGTTTGCAATTCTTGATTTCGTTTTCTAGGGTTTTTAATTTTCTTGGTGAATGAGTTTGTTTATAATAGTTTGTTTAAGTTGGTTATTATAATGGTAAGAATGGGTTTTCTTCTAAGTTTGTAGTATGTTACGTTTTTACCTTTTAAACGTGGTATCAGTCAATTAGATGGAGGAGTTTAATTACAAGCTGAATAAAAGTACAAGCTTTGTTATACCCATAGTTAAGCATCTAAAGCACTCTCCTCTAAGATATTAAGTCAGAATCTTTTATATGCTTGTTGGTTTTGACTTTTGACATACACAAAATGGAATACTCTAAGGTGTGTGCTTGTTTATTTTAACTTTTGTTTGCTATTCTATTTTTTTTTCTAGTTTCCCTACACATAAGATGCCGTACAGATTTGGTGTTTTTAAAGTGGTGGCTTGAGAGTCGACAAGGTAGATATTGTTCATGCGTTTTATCCCTTTTTTTGCTACTTTTTTCTTTAGTCAACATTTCTTAGTTAATTGAAGATGAGTTTCAAATGCAGGAAAAGTACAAACTTCTTACACTTAGCTTGGAGCTTTAGGTTTCGGCATTGATTGTGCTCCTAGTGCTTGACTTCAGGTACATATATCTTCAATCACAGTGCCTATCATTTATTATTTTTATTTTTATTTATTCATTTTTTTTTCCTATTTCTAATTGTTGTTAGTGCATTTCCCTTCGGAACATCTTATGTATTGGTTTCTTTTATGGTTCTTGGAGGATATACTAGTATACTGCATTGATGCAAAAATGATATGTATAGTCAGCAAAATACTATACTTACGCATGAGAAATCCGGTTGACTCACACTCGATTGAGTGAAAAAAGCACCGTAAAAATGTATATGCAGGAATTCCAATGTTAACTATGTTGCTCTTCGAATATTGCCATACTTCCAAATCTTTGACGCCAATGGCTCCAGCAGCAAGAAGCTCTCTCCCCCCAGCCCTTGAAAAAATTATCCCATATTTGATACCAAAATGTAAAAGCGAGTAAGTATACAAAATGTGACTGCCCACACCTATTTCAAGATATGCATTTCTTGAGGACATCACTTAAGGAACAAAAAAAAAATGTAATATGAAATAAAAGAGTTAGCGCCACCACATTCATTCATACCATCCCTCCATCCAAACAGAACGTGTTTCAAACAAGGTGATCTTAGGTGTTTAAAAGAGTGAGGAACTGAATGATAGTATGGTTGGCTACCAAAAGCCTTTCTTCAAGTTCAAACTAAACTAGTCCAAGAGAACCTAAGAATGGAGGTGCATGCATTTGCATGGACAAAGATCCTTACAGAGGTTGCTTGGTGCGAACAACCTCGGGCTTCTCGATTAAGCCAGCTTTACAACCGACCTACATCAGAATCAGCTACCTCCCACGATACCTAGGCCCGGCTAGACACATAACAAAACTATCATATAGTAAAACATAGGATGCAATGAAATTCAATCAGCAAATTCAGTCAAATAACTCAAAAAGAATAAACATGAACCACTTTCGCAAGATATATAACATACCTAGGAAAGCACGACCCCCTCTGAGGTAGAGGAAATCATTGGTGTATTCATCAAACAAGGCCAATACAAAGAACGACATAGAGTAAACCACTCTTTGTAGAGTTCTCCTAAAACAGAAAAAATAACTTATGAAATATACAATTGAAGTACAAGAAGTTTAGGCAAAATCAATCAAGGGAAAAAAGAGTCTATGTTAGGAAAAGTAGATGATCAAAATGAACCTGATATGCAACAGCAGCAGCATAAAGTCCAAGAAAAAAACCTGAACAGATTCCTAGTAAAGAAGCTAAAGCCACAGCAATAGGCCACAACAAAATCGAAAGCCCAGCAAACGGCACACAAACCTGTTGACTCTGTGACACCGGCGGGAATAGAGATATTGGAACCCAATATTTTTCATGGGCAGGAGATGAGAAATTAGAGAGAAGTGAGATGAGGTGAGAGAGGAGAGAAAATGTGGAGGGAGAATTCTGTAAGGGGGAAAGATTTTTTTTTTTTTTTTTTTGGTTTGTTTGGGGGGTACAGACAGACACCAACGAAGTGGTTTTTTAGGTGACTTCTAAAGCGACCTCAAGAGTTCGCTACGCTCACGGACTATATTGAATGGCCATACTTGATCAAATGTGTGCTTTTTAGCTCTTTGCTTGACTGTGAAATAGAACTATATTGAGGCTAACCTCCTCAATAGGAAATTAATATGCTATTTGAACTATTTTGAAGAATTCGCATGTTGATTAATATGTTATTTTTTCGTGTAGTGTCTCTTTAATCCTATTTTATAGTTGGCTATGTTATAGCAAGAAATGGGGGTATGCTTTTTTTTTCCTTTACCTATTCATGGTACTGACAATTAGCTTAAACTTTATGATGGCTTCAAATTAACTAACTCTAGAGTTGTTTTTCTTGTTTCCATTCTTAAATCTTTATCTATATAGGGGTAAAATGTCACGACCCATTCAAAAGGACTGGATTTATGAACCAAACCGAGTGAGCACCGTGTACAGACAAGGGGTAGACGATTTTATTAATTTAGCAAAAGAAAAGTATGAAGGGTTTACAACATGTCCTTGCCCATGTACAACATGTCGGAATGGGAAAAGATTGGTATTTGATGAAGTCCGAAGGCATATAGTTCAAAATAGTTTTGATCTAACGTATACGGTATGGTCCTTATATGGTGAAAAACGATCAAAGTATCCTGTGGTAGACATAGTTGGAGATGAAAACATTGAAGATAGAGAGCTTGGGCTAGGGAATTTTGTTGATGCTTCTTATGGCGTACATGAAGGTGGAAGGGGTGATGTGCATGGAGGGGATGGCGGTCAAACTTCTGATTTTGAACGACCTTTCGTTCCCGAACCAGATTTGGATAAAAAGTATGCGGAGTACAAACTAAAAGCCGAAGAAAAATTATACCCTTCATGTGAGGGGCCTGTGACAACTCTATCTGCAGTTGTAAAGCTTCATGACTTAAAGAAACAAGATGGTTGGTCCGAAATAGTGTGAGTGCACTCTTGTCTATGCTAAGAACTTGGTTACCAAAAGAAAACACTTTGCCTGAAAAGTGGCCAAGAATGAAGAAAATGTTGACCGACCTAGGTATGAAAGCCGAAGCGCATCGATCGATGCATCGCGAGAATAATTGCATCTTGTATTATGGGACAAAAAAAGATTTGACGATATGTCCTCATTGCGACTCGCCCAGATATAAAGTGGAGGGTAAAACAGGGAAGGAGTCAAAAGTGCCTAAAAAAGTGTTGAGACATTTTCCTTTAGGTCCACGACTCCAACGATTATATACGATACCATCATTAGCACGGGAAATGACATGGCATGCTCGAGCAACACCTTCATGGGATTATATGCGACATCCTGTTGATTCAGTCCAATGGGCAAAATGTAAAGAGAGATGGCTAGAATTCACTAATGAGGGTCGTAATGTTTGGTTCGCAGTTGCAACTGATGGCTTCAATCCTCGTGGTATTCAATCAACTGGCTACAGTTGTTGGCCTATCATACTAGTGCCATACAATCTCCCACCTTCATTATGTATGAAATCCGACTTTCAAATGATGTCTTTGTTGATACCTGGACCAAAGGCGCCGACTACAAACATTGATGTTTTCCTTGAACCACTATTTGATGAGTTGAAACAACTATGGATGGAAGGAATCCCTGCGTATGACATGCACAAGAGGGAACACTTTACTCTGAGAGCTATGTTGATGTGGGGGATACACGATTTTCTGGCTTTTGGAAACTTATCTGGTTGTGTGACACATGGTTATAAAGCATGTCCTGCTTGTGGTGACAACACCCCCTCAGAGCGTCTACCTTGTAGTAAGAAGATTGTGTACACAAACTACCGCTTGTTTCTTGATCCGGATCACCCATTTAGGTATAATAAACACTTTAAATATTGGCTAACTTTTTTGAATTCAAGTTATGTATAGTAAGCAATTCTAACACTCTCTATCTCCAGATATAGTAAGCACTTCAATGGGGAGCAAGAACATAACCTTCCTCCAACACGTCTTAAAGGAACTGATATTGACAAAATGCTGACCTGTGTTAAATATGTACCTGGTAAGATCCAAAAAGGTTCCAAACGGTCAAGAGTTGATGGGAGTATAAATGATGATGATGATGACGACGACAACAACGCTGGTGTTGAAGTTACAGGGGCTTTTTATAGGAGGTCCATTTTCTTTGAACTGGAATATTGGCCAAGTCATGAAGTTCGACATTGTGTTGATGTGATGCATGATGAGAAAAATGTTTCTGAACATATATTGAACTTGATCCTAGATGTGAAAAAATCAAAGGATACAGTTGCTTCTAGAGAGGATTTGAAGATGAAGGGCATCCGTAGTAGTTTGTGGATGCAAGAGGACTTAAATACCGGTAGATAGAAAAAACCAAAAGCCTCCTACGTCTTAGATGCTGATGAGAAAAAACATTTCTTCCAAATTTTGAAAGACTTGAAGCTTCCTTCGGGTTTTTCGTCTAACCTGAGCAACATTGTCGGTTCCAACCCACCTTCTTTGCTCACGATGAAGTCTCATGACCATCATGTTATAATGCAATATGTGCTGCCTGTGTTGCTTCAACATGCTTTTCCGAAAAACCGCGACTTGCGAAGAGCCTTACACCAGATAAGCTTATTCTTCAGACTCTTGTGCTCAAAGGTTTTAAGTCGTAAGGATGTGGAAGGTGCCAAATTAATGATTGTAGAAGCGTTGTGTGTCTTGGAGAAACATCTTCCACCATCTTTTTTCGATATTAGTATCCATTTGATGGTTCATCTAGCCGATGAAGCGTTGGTTTGTGGAGTTGTGTGGCCTAGGTGGATGTATCCTTTCGAGCAGTAAGTCAACTATGTGTCTTATATATTAGTTCAATTTCTTTTATAAAAATCATCTTTAACAGCACTAACACGTATACTTTCTGAATTTCTTAATACTAATAGAGCGATGAAAGAGTGTAAAAACATACCCAGGAATAAACGATATGTTGAAGGGTCAATTGTGGAGTCCTACATAGTTTCTGAATCTGTCCGATATGCCATGGAGTACATGCCGCGTGGAGGAAATAAAAAATTGACTCGTAAACGCTACCTTGATGAAAATGGCTATTTCATTGATGAAGGGCCTTTGCTTGACTTCAAAGTTGTGATGTTAGAAACGGCACAGTGGATACAAATACGAAGATGGCTTATTTTTCGATTACAAGTTGAAAGACTCGATGAATTTTACAGGTGGGTTGTTCATTATGGCTTTGGAATTTAATATTTTTGGTAATTTATGAAGAATCACGTATGGACTTCCATGAATGAATTGCAGTGAGTATCGGAACTTGCAACCCACTACCGTGGTAGGGGAAAAGGAATAGCAAAGTCGAAAGTGGAGATTCGCATTTAATTCATTGTCCGGGTTATACGATAAGGTATTCTCTTTAGTTCGTGATTTATAGTAGCTAAGCTTAGGTGAGCCTTTTAGTTTTGTTGATTTTTGTTAATTATCTTTTTCTTTGTTGTATAGTTGTTGAAGGCTAAAAGCACGCAAGTTTACTTTGTGGCGCTTAGTTAAAGGGCCAATGCACAAGGCTAAATCATATAAGAAATATCGCATTAATGGATTTGTCTTCGCTACTAAGTCTCATGATGATATTGTTGTCACTCAAGATAGTGGTGTTTGCATGAAGGCTATTACCTCATTTACGGCAAGTAGGAAAGATAAAAATCCGGTTGACTCAGAAACCATGTGGTATGGGGTTATCAAGCAAATTTTGGAGTTGGACTACACAACATTCCATGAAGTGGTCTTTTATTGTGATTGGGTGAGGGTTGAGGACAAAACTAATGGTTGTAAACTCTGTCCCGATTCTAATTTGGTGATGGTCAACTTTAATAGGCTCAAGAGTGTCCATTATCAACTCGACGAGCCAGTCATTCTTGCCTCTAAGGCTAGTCAAGTGTTCTATTCGAAAGATTTGAAAAATCCTGATTGGTGGGTGGTCATACATCCTCCTCCTCGATTGAGTAGTATTGTAGATGAACTAGAAGCGCCAACGGAAGTCCAGTCTATTTTTGAAGACCAACCTAACTTGATACCCCTGATGCAGAAAGTTCGCAAATGATAATAGTTGAAATATACACTTTATTTATTTATTTTTGGGTAATGCATACTTCATGACCTTTATTTTTCTTTTTTTTTTTTGAGTATATATATGTGTTGTGCCAATATATCTTATCAAGTCTATTAATTAGGTATTTCATTTATGATTTTTCTTAATTATATGTGCCAAGTTTGTGCTATATTTGTTTTGATGAACTAACTTCACTTTCTTCAATTATTAGGTTATTTGTTAAATAATGGCTTCAAGTTCACAACACCGTGGTGTGTCCCAATCTTCTCCTTCCGGTTCACAACACCGCACTTTGTCCCAATCTTCTCATTCCGGTTCTCAGCACCGCACTATGTCTCAATCGTCTCCTTCTGGTTCTCAGCAACCTAGTGTGTCCCAACCATCTCATTCAACGGGAGACAATACTTCCCAATCTAAGAAAACTAAGTTGCCAGTCATAGTGCAAGCCGATGGTAGGGTAACAGGAGTTTATGGTGGCAAATGGAGCAGTAGAGTCGGGCATTGGATACGAGCTATTGTTCCAATTTCTTATGCAAGTTGGGATACAGTAGATGATACATTCAAAGATGAAGTTTGGGGAAAATTAATGGTAACTATTTATCTGCCCTTTTTTTCATTTATAACCATATTTTAACCCAATGGAGCAGGCCATGGACCATCTCAGTTAGTTATTCCTCTTAGTTAAGGCTTCCCCACCTATTGATAGTCAAGACCATATACCATGCAAAGAAGATTTTAATATATATATATATATATATATATATATATATATATATATATATATATATATATATATATATATATGTGTGATTTGTAGGAGGAGTTCCAACTCAATGTAAACCCAACAATGGCGCGCCAAAATATACAGAAATGGTTTTCTCCTAAGTTGCGATCTTGGAAATATGGTTTGCGACATAAAATTTTGAAGAATTGTGAATCTGAGCAAGATGCTATTTTATCATGTCCAACGGGGTTTGATCCAAGTCATTGGGAAGCATTTGCAATCCGTGAGAGCACACAAGAAGTCAAGGATCTTTGCGCTAAGAATGCTCAAAATAGAAGTATGAATTTCGTTGACCATACTTGTGGGAGGAAACCTTATAGCAGAATATTAGAGGAACTTGTATGTATTATTATAACTAATTCATATTTTGCTTTCATTTGATATGTTACTACTTACTAAATCTTGTTGTATACTTGTTTGTGTAGGACGAAGCAAATCCAGGGAAGAAACATAGACGTACGGATGGTTGGAAATATGGTCATGAACATCGAGATGGGACTGTTTTGAATAATGCCCGAGAGTTATATGTGAGTTTGTAAAAAACTGTCTTATTTATGTACCTTTATTAAGTCTTGCCGTCCATATTCACGTATAGGCCCAAAACACTTTGTAGATCTTATTTTGTCATATCACTTACAAAAATTTTAGGAACAAGTTACAAGTGTTGAAGAAGAGATGGCAGAAGAGTCAAGTGAACGTGGGGGTGATGCTGATTACGACATCACACGTGATCCGCTTGCTCGAGTTTTTGGGAAGGATAAAGGGAGACGTACTCGTGGATATAGCTCTTGCATGTTCAACAAACAAGTGCAAAAGTTTGCTATAGCAGAGGTGCTACTTGAACAGGAGAGCTCAAGTAACTCGAAGCTCGAGAATGAATTATCTGAGGTGAAGTCTACAGTGGGGAACCTCTTGGCTGGCCAAACAAGAATGGAGACTCGATGGCAGTGAGTTATGGCGCGCCTGTGCTATTTCTTATTTTTCCATAGTTGTAACTTTTTTTTATTGTAGCTAATTGTTGTTGTTCAATGTGTATAGGGTATTCTTGAAAATATGAGACATAATGGATCGACAAATGGCCAACCATGCATGCATACAACTGAAGTTGATTCTACTTCCGTCCGTCGTGATCTTTCAAGAAGTCCCAAATTTGAACCCTCCTTCTAGATTGTCTTCTAACCCTAATGTGAAGATATTGGGGAGGAAAGGTGAACACGTGGCTAATGGCTATGTTAAGTCCGACAAAGAAAAAATGTCATTTTAGAGATATTGTAGGAGATGAAAAGGTTGTGTATGTTACCAATGTCTTGGTTGGCGATGCTCCCGTGTATGATGGTCCCTAAGATGATATCGCAGATCTCACGAGATATAGCTACCGGAGGTTTCTTGATTTGGGCTGGAGGTAGGTTGCAATATGAAGATTAAATTGCATGCTTGCTATTATAAACTCTTTATCTTCCTTTTTGTTTTGTTATGTTTTAGTTTGGAACTCAAGTGGTATGAAACCTCATGTTAAGTGTATGGAAACTTAGATAGTTTATCCTGGGTTATTTTGTGGCTTGTATATATGGACCTTTTGTTCATGGATATTTTAAGTAATGAATGAACACTTTTTGTTTATATATACATGTGTTTGCTCCTTACCATTGATCGTTCATATGTATTTGCATGTGGTTGCTTTTGCAGGTTTAGAGTTGAGTATACTAACCCTTTTTTAACTCCGCCAATGCAACTAATCAAGAATTTGCATTGCCGGTCTCAAGCCCGGATAAAGGAGGAAAGAGAAAGGTGACTACTTCATAAAGACTTGTATATCAAAGGTATGGCACCTTATAGTGAATTAAACTAATTTATATGCTTGCAGTACATGTAACATTTATAAAACTCATTGTCTATTTTCACTTTTCAGGTTGTTTCAACAGTCCTACTCCGTGTGGGATGAGGGCATTGCATGGGCACTAGATAGTCCTCCAAAAGGTAAATAGATTCCGGCAGCTTTATACATGTCGCAGCCTTGTATATCAAAGTTCATTCGGAAAGTAACAATCTAGATGATACATACTATTTTGTATATAGTCTCATTGGCAGAGAGCATTGTCCTAAAAACATAAAATTATTTTGTATATAGTACGCTATGTCACCTGAATGTTTTGAATGGAAGGTCTGCTATTGTTTTCTTGTTGGCGTACCGAGTGGAGGTTGCAAATTGGTTGACTTGCTCATGAGAGTCCTCTTGTAATGTTGGGGTGGGTTAAAGGGACATGGAATTTCATCTAGTAGATGACCTTCCGATATTAGCTAAAGTTGTTGCAAGGTTGGTTCTACGCTTGCTTCCTTTTGCATTAGACATTAAGATTTTAGTTTGTCTCAATTAGTGAACCAATGTTGAAAGAACTGATTTAGATTTTAAATCTTGCGATTTCTTCTTTGATACTGCGACTCACGTTTCTTTGGTTTGTTGCAACCGTAAAGGGGTGTGTACGCACCTTGATTGTATTTAATTTACAATTTACTTGACTGCGGATCTCGCTCCTCTCCTTTGATTCAAGGCAATGGACTCTAAGTCCTCGCTTTTGGTTCGTTCTTCCTCTCTGGGGCATAAACCGACACTACTAATGCTACTAGTGGTGCTTCTACATTGATTGGTGCTGCTTTACTGGTTGTTGTTGTTGGTGGGGGCCGGACCTGTCACAAATAGGGAATACGACCTAGGGACCGCCCTAGCAGCCTCAGCAGAGGTAACGAGCTACCCGTCTATTCCCACCCAACCCCGACGAGCTAGATGAGCGAATCCTCAGTAACTTTCATGTCTAATGGACCAGACATAGAACCCAAAGAACCAGTTTGCATCGTATATAATAGCCTTGGGTATTTCCCGAATCGATGGAGGATACTACCTCGCCAACAGCCGCTTTCCTTAATGGCTACCCGCTTTTGAGTGAACTCTTGGACTGGCAGGCAAGAAAGCTGAAAGATAACCTTCGAAAAGTATGATCTCTCTCTGGTATCCCACCTCTATATGTCCCTAGTTGTTCGCAGGTGAATGAGAAACTGGTAATCCAAGTCGGAAGTCCTCAACAGGCAACATCACTAAATATAGATTCTACGGCCACGTTGTGAGCGAATCAAGTCATTTTAGAACGACTCTGGTACTCAAGATCGAATAAAATGCGATTTTAGTAATGCCAATAGAATTCGCTTTGTTCAATCGGCAAGTCAATTCCTTATTGCCTGCTTTTGTCTCTCGCTTGAAAGCTTGCGTGTTCAAGTGAACGGTCGTGGATTGAAAAGTCAACAAAGTGGAATGCATCATCCGAATCGAGGCGTAAGGGGGGAAAGAAAGAGGTAATTGCTTGTCGCTTTTCAACTCCCTCCTATAAGCCTTGGATTGGCTTTATCAAGATAGGTTTGAAGTAGATTAGTTTAGTTAAGCTAATCCACTTCTTGAATCACATAAAGAGGTTCCTATCGGTCAAAGAAATGAGAATTCGTTGTTTGGTTGGGGGGGGACTTGGCCGCTCGGGATTGATCCTAGAAGGCCAACTTATAAGCACATAAACGCGTCTTTTCTCCCCTGTCATGGTGTTAGCTCGTAGAACTATTTCTTTCGGTTCCTGTATTTATGTAGTGAAGGGAGTCTCGGGTATGAAAAGGATAGAATCCAGCCAGGGAAGTAAAGCTGGAAGATTGCCCTCACCACTTCAGTTCTCATAGAAGGAGAAGCTGTGAACTAAGAAGAAGAAGGAAAGGTTCTATGTAATAAGAAGTTAGATTGATAGGAAGGTACTCGCGGGAAATGAACTCTAGTCAAGATGAAGTTGGTAGGTCCGGAGGGCGGGAACCAAAAGAAGAAGGGGGATTGATAGCCTGCTGAAACTGGAGCAAGGAAGGACCTATAGCTTTGCTGGCTCGACCATCATACGTGAGATTTAGATTGGTCACTAGCTCTCGTGTTCGATCGGGTATAATTCTTTCGTGTACTTGTGAGAATCAATCCTAGCACGAACCTCTATACTACTACCCTAGAACCAATCTTCTCTCTCTCTCGTTTCTCGCAGCTTACACGGCTATCCCCGGTCGATCGGGGAATATTCCTAGCCAACGCCTATCAGTATATCCATAATTTGTTCGATCAAGAAAATCTTCTTCCTATACATTTCCATTTGGTTATGTTATACGTTGTTCTTCGTGCATTACGCATGCGAAAATTTAACGCGTTGATGGGCAAGAGTTGGTGGTAGGTGGACTATTTATTGGTTTTACTTTCTATGTTACATTGTGATGTATTATTTTATGCTATACACATGGGCTAGGGAATTATCCTTCAAATAATAATGCAATATCCATTAAGTACTTAGTTGCTGTTGACCGCAAAGATTTTAGCATGCAAATGATCTTGTTTTATATAATCGCAGGTTGTAAAGACGCCTATGCATCTCCAAGTTGTGTCAATTTTCATCTAGACTTCGAAAAAAGTCAAGCCTTGTACAGTAAAAGGATCCATCTTCAATTTGATTTCTTTATTTCCTCCCTCTCATTCAGTCTCCAAGAATCGTAGTCTGGCTTGACTCATTTATTTGAATAAGTAGGGGGACTTTTATTTCAACCGTATTGTTGGTCTTTCATGGTTTTGTTCTAATTCAACTGTCTTGCCAGTTCCTTTACCAGATAACAAGCAGAGTAGTAATGCTCCTACTAAGAAACTGGGATTCGGTCTAGTGGGTTCAGGTAAACGAACGGCTGTACCTTCTATATTCCATGAAGAAGATGAAGATGATGGGGATAAAGACAAGAAAATGAGGCCCTTGGTTCCTATTGATTACTCAACGGAGGAACTGCAAGATGTCCAAACTGGTTTCAGGACACCACCACCTAATTTGGCTGCGGCAGTGGAGTTTGCCAAGTGCATTTCAAATGTTAAACGAAAAGAAGAACGAAATGAAGCTGAAATGATGAGGCCAGACATCGTTCGAGGGATGACTACAAGGAGAAGATAATTGACCGTGACAGGGAGCGTGAACGTGTTAAGACACAAGATAACAAAAAACTTTTGGATGCAAAGTAGTTGATTGACATGATTCCTAAGACAAAGGAGGAGCTGTTCTCATATGAGATAAACCGGGCAAGGTAACGATAAAGGTATGAGGAACATTCATATGATGTTATTTACTTATTTTCATATGTTGTTTTTCATTAAATACATTTTCTGCTGCAAATTGTTAAACACACACACACACACACACACACACACACACACACAAGTTTGGGCTTGTCTTTCCCTCTTTTTAACGCTCTTGATGATGGACTTTACCCACTTTGCATACAAACGCGTTATTATTCTAGCATTCGGTAACTCTTTTTAGTTAGCTTAGCTAGTATGCATTGTAGCTAAACCCGAATTGAGTCCAGTTCCTGTGCCTGGAATGAACAAAAACCTTTTTCTTTACCAAGTTAAAATCATTGCTCTGGTTTTCTTTGAATCCCAGGAGGGGATTCTTTCTAAGTCAGATGACGAACGGAAGGGAAGGCGCAAGGTTCACCAAAGTGCATTTTGCACTATGTGGCCCCAATCATTGAGTTAATATTTGATATGTCCTTGAGTCCAATGAGGCTAAAGAGTTAGAAGTCTTAGACTCCAAGAGCAGCAATGCATATCTAGTATAATAGGTTACCGCTTCTACTTATCCATTGTTTTATCTGCTCTTTCCTTTGTATCTGACTGGCTAGGTTGTTCCTAGTAGCTAGATATCTAGGTATCAAGTAAGTTCTATAGTCTTAAACTCATGAGACGCATCTGAGGTTGGATAGGCTTCCTCGCCTAGGTGGCTGGATGGGAAGAATCCTCGTCCAAAGCGAAAGGAAAGGCAGGCGAAAGCCCGAGCGAGCATAACTTCTTGTAAGTGTAATTCACAAAGGTGCTTCCAAACATCCCAAAAAGTATCTCATTATTCCTTTGTGGTAATGGTTGAAAAAACTTTTATTGCCGTCTTTTTTAGTCATTACTCTTTTTGTTAGGCAAATGGGACTCGAGCCTGACGTCTGATATATGATATGCTGCACATTTGAATATATTGTCGTCTGATCATTGAGTTATTTTTTGAGCATGTTGAATTACTTGACATCTGAAAAAGAAAATTTTTCGTTTAATTGATAATTCTTTGAAACAATCAGTACTATTAGCTTAAATTACGGTTTAATAGTAACAATTTGTTGTGAAGATTAAGGTTTGAATTTGGAAAGTGATGCTGATGAGCAATTTGGTTTATATTCCTTTCACTCAAGCTATATGCATTAGCATTGAAGGACCTTGAGATGAAGGTGAGTTTATTTTACTCATTATCTTATGATTTTCTTTTAGTAATGCTTATAGCTTTGAATGGTATTTATAGTCATTACAATTGATTGTCAAGAACCCGGGTTTGTTATATATGAACTTAAAAGTGTTAAAGATCGAATATATAGGCAGAACCTTTGCGCTGGAATGACTACTTATGTGTCTTTGCCATTTGCACAAGATATAAGATTAGATGAACTCTTACTTCACTAAAACACAGTCAAGCGTGTGTTACTTTATTAAAACACAGTCGAGCGTGTGTTATTTCACTAAAAACACAGTTGCTCGTGTGTTATTATGATTAAACCTGAAAATTTATGCCTCATACCCATATTAAAAGCAATGTATCTTGGCTGATTATACGCAACATCTATGTTAATGTCTAGATGGTGCGCATGTGTACAAATTCTCATAATATGGGTTTCTTAAAGTTTGTCCTACTAATGTTATATATCCTAGTTCATTATCACTTCTTGGCACCTTAAATGTATGTTTACTTCATAGGTGACAATAAATCTAAGGATGGGGAACTACAGAGTTAATGTGTAAGGCCATGAAGATGTGGAGATAAGGGGTGGACTATTTTCATATATTTTAAGTTCAGGTTTGAAAAATCTTTGTTTCTTTTTCTCGTGTAACTTGTGGTTTATTGTGCTTACCAATACTTCAATGCATTCACCAGTGTAAATAATTTGTGAAACGTTATGACATTGCCTTGACAATCGGTTTTGTTTAAAGTCTTCAAACCTAGAAGTTTTATGTTTAGTATGTTTTGACTATCTTTAGTGTAAAAATATGTTGGAACTAAACTATGTCTTGTTATAATTTAAATAGACCAGTCTATCTAAACTCTGTTAAATGAAACATGTACAGTATGTGGCATTGGTTTGTCTCGCTTTGAAGAATGGAGGCGGTCCATATTGCAACAACTTGGGCACTTTCTAATAAGATTTTTTTTTATGTAGCTAGTTGTAAATACAATGTAATACATAGTACTTTAAACTTTGAAATTTATTCTGCAAGTGACTTCATAATTTTGAAAGGGATGGAAAGAATACTATATATTCTTGATTGATGGTGTATTTTGTATTCTATAGAGTGGACGATGTTTTAAATGAGTTCTTTTACAGGGTGCAAGACTGTAAGGTGGATTACAGCAACCAATTATTATTTTTTCCTAAAATATATTTTGTGATGCCAAAACGACGTCACAAAATTTGTGACGCCTACATTTGCTGACGCCATTTTGACGTCACAAATATTTGTCACGCCATTTTGACGTCACTAATTTGTGACGTCGTTTTGGCGTCACAAATATTTGTGATGTCAAAATGGCGTCAAAAAATTTAGTGACGCCATTTTGGCGTCACTAATTTGTGACGTTAAAATGGCGTGACAAATATTTGTGACGTCAAAATAGCATCAGAAAATGTACTGACGCCATTTTGTGGTCACAAATTAGTGACGCCAAAATAGCGTGACAAATATTTGTGACGTTAAAATGGCGTCAGAAAAATAGTGACGCCAAATTAGCGTGACAAATTAGTGACACTATTTTGGCGTCACTAATATTTGTCACGCCATTTTGGCGTCAC
Source organism: Coptis chinensis (assembly GCF_015680905.1). Taxonomy (NCBI): domain Eukaryota; kingdom Viridiplantae; phylum Streptophyta; class Magnoliopsida; order Ranunculales; family Ranunculaceae; genus Coptis; species Coptis chinensis. Next base: position 94,686,540 of record NC_141462.1, read on the forward strand.
AAAAATAATTGACGCCAAATTGTGACACCATATTTGTGTCGCCAAAATGGCCAGTGTCACTAAAATTATTTGTGACGCCATTTTGGCGTCACAAAAAAGCTGTTTTGGTGTAGTGGAATGTAGTCCCTAAACAATTCATTCAATATATGTTGAAGTATGTAGTGTCGGTCTCACACATTCTATAAGTGTGAGGACGTACCTTATTTAGGTTGTTGCTATTTTGGTTATTCCATCTCTAGTATAAATATATGTATTGTAGGTTAGAGTAAATATACTCTAAACCCTACCTTCGACTTGTGCCTCCATCCTTTCTTCTTCTTCTTCTTCTACATACGCAATCACCTTAACCTAACCAGTTAACCACCATATGTATCTCCTAGCATAATTTAACATGGTATCAGAGCCGATTCTGTTTAGAGAATGCTAGGAGAGAGATCCTCAGTTTCAAGGTTCCAGTTTTAGTATTAGTTGCTGTCTTAGTATTGTTTCGCTTTCGCAAGCTCTCGATATTGATAAAGAGGAGTATGTCAAGTTTTGATAAGGCGAAGGCATGGTATCGTCATCTCGCTGTATTTCTCACTCTCTACGTGCAGGCGTGGGTCGCGCTCAGTAAAGCGTCTTCGAAGCGCGCCACGCGCTGGTAGTACTTTGTCTCGCAGTTTCGTATTCTTTCCATCAAGTGAGTTTTCCTTCTCTTTACAATGACTGATGTTGTTCCAAAATCCGATGAATTTGGTAATACGTCTGTTTTCTCTGTTAGTATGGCCTCTGTCAAATTGGAGAGTGTTGCCAATTACCTTCAATGGACAGAGACAGTTACTATTTATCTTACTGGAAAAGGTAAGGAAAATCATCTAACTACTATCCTAGATGATCAAGGAAAGACAACATGGATGAAAGATGACGCCTTGGTTAAGAACTTCCTGTGGAATACTATGGAGAAAGATGTTTGTAATACTGTGCGTTTTTTTAAAATCTCGAAGGAGATTTGGGAGTATCTACAAGAATCATACTCTCAATCTTAGAATATTTCTCGTATCTTTCAGTTGTATAAGAACATCTTTGATCTCACTCAAGGAGATATGTCTATCTCTGAGTATTACAATTCTCTTCGTAGCAAGTGGGAAGAACTGAATATATATCACCCACTTACTACAGACATAAATCAGTTGAAGAAACAAAGAGAGGAATTTCGATTACAATTCTCTTCGTAGCAAGTGGGAAGAACTGAATATATATCACCCACTTACTACAGACATAAATCAGTTGAAGAAACAAAGAGAGGAATTTCGAGTCTCCAAATTCCTATCTGGGCTACGTCCCGAGTTTGCTAATGTGAAAGCCCAAGTTCAAGCTGAATCTAAGCTCCCTACTCTGTCTAAGGCTTACTCTCATTTGTCTCATATTACTGCACCTCCTCCAAGGCACAATGACAGTGCGGCTTTATTGATCCCTCCAAGCAGCAATAACAACCACTCCTCTGGTCGAGGTAATGGAGGTAGAGGGGGTAGAGGGGGTCGTGGCCATGGGGGTGGTCGTAACCAAGGGAGTGGTCATGGTCGTGGTCGTGGTCGTGGTCGTGGTCGTGGTCGTGGTCGTGGTCGTGGTATGGGTGGGTTTGATCCTTGTGAGCATTGTGGGCACACAAATCATAGTTCTAATTTTTGTTGGGATATAACAGGACGCCCACCTTTGCATAAAGCCAAGAATGTCATAGTAGTTGATCAGAAAGTGATTGATTTTCAACGAGTTCAAGAAGACTTTGCAGCCCTGATGAAGCGGCTACAAGCTATTCCCAGTTCATCGAGTTTGTCCGACCAACCCACTGCGACCCTAGCCGATTCAGGTAAAACATGTCTTCATACAAGTGGTAACAACTCTTGGGTTATTGACTCAGGAGCTTCTGATCATATGACAGGTAATCCCCAGTTGTTTTCTAATCTTGAGTATACTCACACACCATCATATGTCACATTAGCAAATGAGGCTAAGGCTAGTATTCTTCGTCGTGGTACTATTCAATTAACTCGTAATATATCACTTGCCTCTGTCTTGCTTATTCAAAATTTCCCCTTTAATCTATTGTCTGTTCATTGTCTCACCCACTCTCTTCACTGTAATGTCATGTTTTCTTCCACTCATGTTGTGTTTCAGGATCTACATACAAAGACACTAGTTGGTGGGGGGTATGAACAAGGGGAATCTATTACTTTCAAGATGATTATGGGCACTCTCACCAGAAACAGGCTCTCACAGTCTCAGTCTCTCCTGTTCAGTGGCATAGACGTCTTGGTCATCTTCCTATGGCTAGTTTGCAAAGTTTAGTTCCCAGTATTTCTTCTAGTATTTAGTCTTTAAGTTGTGAGGTTTGTGAGTTAGCTAAATATCGTCATGCTACTTACAAAAATAGGTTAAATAAGTGTTTTAGTGCTCCCTTTCAGTTAGTCCATTCAGATATCTGGGGTCCTTGTAGAACCACTGGCCTTTTTGGAGCCAAGTATTTTATTACATTTATAGATGATTTCTCTCGTGTTTGTTAGGTATATATTATGGAAAATCGTTCTCAAGTATTCTCTGTTTTTCAAAAATTCTATGCTGAGATTACTAATCGGTATTCTGCACGCATGCATGTTTTTCAAACTGATAATGTCAAAGACTATACCTCTACATTATTCCAAAGTTTTTTAGATGACCATGGCATTACACATCAAACCTCCTATGTGGATACACCTCAACAAAATGGGGTTACTGAGAGAAAGAACAGATCCATTCTTGAAGTCGCTCGTTGCTTAATGTTTCAAACAAATCTCCCAAAGTTTTATTGGGCAGAGGCAGTCCTTACGGCCACATACTTGATTAATAGTATATATGCTCTCTTTAATGTTAAGAGGCAAAACACCACACTCTGTTCTTTTTCCTGGTCAACCTTTTTTCCATCTTCCCCCTCGTATTTTTGGTTGTGTCTGCTTTGTTCATAACCTTCAGCCGGGTCGTGATAAGTTAGACTCTCATGCTATTAAGTGTGTTTTCCTTGGGTATTCACGTACACAGAAAGGGTACAAATGTTATAGTCTTCATCTGGGCAAATCATTTGTCTGTGCTGATGTTACTTTTTTTTGAAGATATCTCGTTTTACTCTACAGAAGGGAAAATGTCCTATGACCCATTTGAGGATTGTGTTCTGCCATCTGGTGTTGTTGGATATGATATTGGTGTCAATGAGGGAGTTCACGAAGACGGAGCGCCACCTGTGCCCATAGATGGCCTTACTAAGCGCGACCTGCGTTCCCTTGATGCTCGAGTTCCAGGCGATGGAGCGCGACCTGCGCCCATAAATGGCATTACTGAGCGTGACCTACGCTCCCTTGATGCTTGAGTTCTAGGCGATGGAGCGACCTGCGCCCACTGATAGCCTTCCAGGAGCGCGGGCGCGCCCAGTCCAAATTCCTTCAGCTGTAATTCCAGAGTTTGAGGCCCATAGTTCAACTGCTCCACTGCCCTCCCCTCTTTCCACTGTGTCTGTGGATCCTATTGACATTTCATCTGACCTCGATGTTCCTATTGCCCTCCGAAAACTTGAACGTCCACCTGCCAGTATGCGTCTTCCTAGTAAGTATGTTTAGTATTCTATTTCTAAGTATGTTTCCACTGATCATTTACCACCACAGATCAAGTCTTTTGTTACGTCCTTATTGTCTGTCTCTGTCCCTTCTAACTACAGGGACACTCTATCTCATCCTAGCTGGAAGCAAGTAATGGACGACACAGATCTTCCTTCTGGGAAGAAAGTGGTTGCTTGTAAGTAGGTTTTCACTATTAAGCATAATCCGGATGGTACTATTTCTCGTTTAAAGGCTCGTCTGGTTGCAAAAAGCCTTACCCAGACGTATGGTATTGATTACTCCGAGACGTTTTCTCCAGTTGCAAAGCTCGCCTCTGTGCGTATTGTGATTTCTTTTGTTGTTCATCATCACTGGCCTCTGTTTCAGTTGGATGTGAAGAATGCCTTTTTACATGCCGATCTTCTGGAGGAAATCTATATGTTTCAACCTCCTGGTTTTGTTGCTTAAGGGGGGAAAGTCTGTCGATTAAAGAAGTCTCTTTATAGGCTCAAGCAGTCTCCTAGAGCTTGGTTTGCGAAGTTTAGTCAGGTTTTGATGGCTAATGGAATGACTAGGTGTGAATATGATCATTCCATGTTTTACCGAAGACCCAGCAAGGGATTATTATCTTAGTTGTGTATGTTGATGATATCATTGTCACAAGGTCTGACAAACAGGGTATTGATCGACTTAAAGTCAATCTCTCAAGACAGTTCCAGACCAAAGATCTAGGAGAACTGAAGTATTTCTTAGGCATTGAAGTTACAAGGTTCCCTGGTGAATTGAAATTCATCTCTCACAGAGAAAGTATGTATTAGACATGCTCAGTGAGACAGGTAATTTAGGAGCTCACCCAGTAGAGACTCCTATGGATTCGAACGACAAACTCCAGTCCGATGTTGGAGAGATGTATGCCGATATTGAGGGATATCGTAGATTGGTGGGAAAGTTGATCTATGCTACTATTACTCACCCTGATATCTCATTTGCAGTCAGTGTAGTATCTCAGTATATGCATGCACCACGGATTCCTCACGACCAGGCAGTTATTCGTATTGTGAGGTATTTGAAAGGTTCTCCTGGTCATTGATTGGTATATCGTTCTAATGGAAATTTTGATGTTGTTGGATATTCAGATGCTGATTATGCAGGATCAGTTTCAGATAGATGATCCACCACTGGGTATTGTACTTTCCTTTGTGGAAATTTGGTGACATGGAAGAATAAAAAGCAAACAATTGTGTCAAAGTTTAGTGCAGAGGTGAGTATAGAGCTATGGCTCAAGCGGATCAAGTGAAGTTAATGTGGATTAAGTAATCGCTACATGAGTTAGGTTTCGAGGTGCGACTACCGATCCCTTTTCATTGTGACAATCAGGCTGACCATTCATATCGCCTCTAATCCAAAGATTTCATGAGAGAACTAAGCACATAGAGGTAGATTGTCATTATGTCAGACATAAGGTTGAAACAAAGGAGATAAGTACTCCTTATGTGGCTTCTCGAGATCAGTTAGCTGATATCTTCACCAAACCAGTGATTCATCCAGTTCTGAATTATATTGGTAACAAGCTGGGCATGAGCGATATCTATGCTCCAACTTGAAGGGGGGTGTTGAAGTATGTAGTGTCGGTCTCACACATTCTATAAGTGTGAGACCGTACCTTATTTAGCTTGCTGCTATTTTAGTTATTCCATCTCTAGTATAAATATATGTATTGTAGGTTAGAGTAAATATACTCTAAACCCTACCTTCTACTTGTGCCTTGTGCCTCCATCCTTTCTTCTTCTTCTTCTTCTACACACTCAATAACCTTAACCTAACCAGTTAACCACCATATGTATCTCCTAGCATAATTTAACAATATCAATATCAAATTATTCAAGTTTTTTACATACCTTTTTATTTTCTATTCGCTTCCGCTTCGTCAATTAAAGATGAAAAACACCAAATTTTCCAGAATTTAGTGTTTGGTGTTCAAGAGTTCTCACCATTAAAGATGCTCTTATATATGCTCTTATATATCAATCAAAATTCCGAAAGTCAGGTGTCTCCTCTTATTAATAAAATGAGAGACAAAGTCCCCATTTTCATTCTATAAAGCATTACCATATGATAGTTGTTTAATATGACTTGCAAACTCTTGGATACTATTCTGGTGTTTTTAGTTGCTGTGCATGAGTTCAAGGGAAATATTCCTTAACAACTTGAGGTCGTATGCTCACTGGACCATTAAGACCAAATAGAAAATAAGTGGCTTCTTCATATAAGAGAGAAAAGGTAGGAATTTGTATAGGCTTCATTCTCAAACATAAGTCAAATGGTGCGAACCAGCAGGTGCCGAACGAACGATATATTGTATGTATCATCCTGATATACTTCCCCTATACCATTTTAACCCATTTCTCAACAGATTTCTACATGGACCGAAGGACTAAAGTTTAAGATGCGTTATCCTGAACTCAAAGGTTATTAGTGAACATCCTTCCCTAACTCTAAAAATCACAGATTAAGGTAGTTATTTTATTGGAATATAATCTTAAACTCGATTCTTTATCCCCAAAAAAAATCTGAAACTCGATTTTGCTTGATTAGTACTAAATTACAAATAAATATGTCGTGCAACACACATTGTGTACGCCGTACAGCATGGACGCACATGCAGTGTACTAGTTTATAACTTTTTATATATGAAGCGCAGAAGATTTTATAACAACACAACTGGATTACCAACTTGAATTATAACTGCACGCAAGTGTTTACTTCAAAATAACCACCTAGAGTAGTTTTATCTTTCTGCACATGTAGTGATTGTTGTACACCTATTGTACGAATTCCCATTAACAAGTTTTTAACACAAATCTAGTGTTTAAGAACAAAGTCAATGTTACAACTCACACCACATAGAGCATAGATGAAGAAGGAAGTGAGATCTCTTATATTACCCTTCGTATGAAAAAGAATGAATAAAATGAGACCTCGGGATTCATCTTCTCACATGCGATGTTAAGCTCGATGTAAACTTAAAATTAAATGAAGCTCTCGTTAAGGGGACTACCAAACTTTACATAGAAAATTCTTCTTTGAAATATTTAGCCAATCTAATGAACTCAAATAAAAGTTATAGAATATATTGACATTAGCTATCTCTATATTATCGTATTAAGTTTGTTGTTGCTAGTTTAGAAAGTTATTAAGCCCCTCTTGTTGCATAAGACCAAAGTTCAGATTTTGGGACTTGGGAGGGAACAGAATGACGATTAGAATTGTTTTGAGAAATACTTTTTCAATAAGAAATTGATTTAGAGTTGAGTAGAGACAAACTAATATGCCACTTTTGCAAGCAACCAAGACATGAGACCAATTCTATCACATCTCTTGAGGATTGAGAGACTAGTAAGATAGAGATGTATATATGAAATGCAAAGAACTATAATAAAACCAAATGAAGAGACTATTGATAGTGAGGGGATATAGCTTCATATGAATTTTTCTTCTTCCTAAGATTTTTTTTTTTTTTTTTTTTTTTTTTTTTTTTGTTCTTTTTTTTCTCCCACTAAGGTTGTAGTCCACACGCTAAGGAATCCCAACATGTATTTGATAAATGTAATGTTACTAGCTGGCAAGATCATTGACTACCCAACTATATATACATGTATTTCTCTCCCTCTCCGTTTACGTACATAAATACGTTCTAGAAAAAAATACATATATAACATCACAAAGTAGCAAAGTAGTTTTTGAATTAACATTTCTAGGGATACCACACTAATAGAATACTCGAAGCTACACCTGAAAAAACATACTGTATTCTGCAATCTCTCAGGGTTTGCGTGTATTCAATTTATGTATTTTTGCATGATATGATTAAAGATAACAGAGATAATTGTGCAAATAAAATGTAACACATACAATCCATTGTTATTCAATAAGAAGTAAATTTAGAGTACTTAATAAATTTTTCTTTTTTCTTTTTTTCATTTAATAGATTTTTATTTTTTTTAAAATATTTAGGCATACCCACACCGGTTACATTGAAAGAAAGACTCTAGCCCCAAAGCTTACATTGCTCGGAGGAAGCCTAGCCCGAAAGTTTACTTGCCTATTTAATAGAAATTAACTCGCTTACCTAGCAAAAAAAAAATTATTTAGGGAACTTAAAAATCAATATCCACCATAACAAATGAATACTGAATAGAGCAAAGTAGGTAAAGAAGGCGTGGAATGTGGAGAGTTGCATTTTTATTATAGTATGGGGAAGGAATGTCATAAGATAATAAGCTAAGAAAGATGGAAACATCAGTTCCCGTCATTGAAAACAATTGAACAGAACATATCAACAGGTAGGGTCTGCCTCAACCCCATCACCGTTTCAAAAAAAAAAAAAAAACAGAACATAGTTTTACTATTTAACAGAAACTCATAGTTTTACTATTTAACAGAGTGAACTCTTAAAATTAAATTAAAAAAATATGAAACTATGGCCATTACACACTCTGAAACCAAGAATTGAGAGAAGAAATATCAACATCATTCAACAAGGGGTATTGGAGTAAATGCATAACGTAAATCAGGGGTAAATTGTTGCAGTCATCTCATGAAATTCTTAAAAGTTTCTAACCTGTATGGGAAGAATCACAACCACCACACCTTTTGTCTCCTCTTCCTTTATTCTTCTTGATCAGATCCTTACAAGGGGCACACCGGCAAAGACAAACATGTAAGAAAACCCTAGGAATCAATCTACTATAGTCAACTATAATCCCCCACACGTGCAATCACTCCACCTATCCATTCCAGTCAACTCCCACGCGTGTACTCGACTCGCCGGCAGTACTCCATGGATGCTGGTGACTGCAGCACTCAAGCGTTCTTCCACAACTGTCTTAGTCCACTAGTGTTTATAGGGTTCGAGAAAAATATTATATGTTGACAGCAACATGTATGAATAGAATTGATCTACGCATGACGAGAACAAAGCAAAATATAGGGAAAAAATAAGGATAATGACTACAAAGTCACCAGATTTAGGTAGATAGAGATGTATGAACTTTGTCATCAATTGATATAAGAATTAGAAATGTATATAGTGAGTAAATCAAATCGTACAATAGTTGCTTAATTGCTCAATTTATTCCATATGATTGATATAAAGTAGAGAAACTAAAGATGAAAAATGAGGTTGTTAATACCAACAAAATTTACCCAAAGAAAGAGATATTTTCATTGGAAATACAGCTGTAATCAGTTGTGCTCGAAGGTTGCGTGTACATAGATGATGAAGATGAAGCTGGAGGAGGAGGAGGAGGCGGAGGTGGTGTAGGTGCAGGGACCGACACCGGTCCAGGAGAAAGCAAAGCCAAATGAGATGAAGTTATGAGATTATTACTAGTTTCTCTAAACTTGTATTTTAGTAACTCAGTTCTTACAACATTCAGCTCAGCTTGCAAAGCTTGGACTTGTTGTTGCAAGGCTGAGATTGCACCCATGCACCCGTAAACCGGATCCCTAAGCCTCACGTTCGCTTCGTAAACAAGACTATTTGCTGCATCAGCTCTTTGGCCCTCCGGTACCTCCTGAATATTGGTACACATATCAATGAATTAAAAAAAATTAAGATGGATGTGGATTAACAAAATAGAAGGCTATTATGAAAATTTGAATTTACCATGAGCATCTTGGAGACGTTGCTTGCACCGAAGATTTTGTGAACAGATGCAAACTTTTGAGGGTCATGAGGAGAGAAATATGGAGAGAAAGGGCATTCTTGTGCACACCTTCTTCTTAAAAGCTTACATGCAGCACAAGGTGTAACGGTGTTTAAGGTCCCTGGTGGGCCTAATAAGTGTCTCCTTCCCATATGATCAGAAGCATCTGCTTCTCTCTTGAGCTTCTTGGCTATCTCATCAAATCTCTCCCTGCAATTCAACCACACCAAACAAAGTTGAAATTTACAAACAAAAGTCAAACTAGAGATATTTATGTGGCATTTAAGGTCACACAGGTTGTTTTTTCTTTTTTGGACAGAACAAAATTTTATTTGATGTTTTTAGTACCTTTCTCTGGACATTCAAGCATACTCCTTGTCTATGGAGATTTGATTTGCAGAGGGAGAGAAAGATAGGTAGAATGGAGGGAAGTTGGAAAGAAAGAGGGATATGATCGAAAGGGGAAAGAGGGCTTAAAAGGCAAGGTATTTGGGGAAAGTGGGCCAAATGTTTAAAGAAGTAACAAAAATACAAGGAATAAGAAGAGGTTGAAAAGTATGGTGACTTTGTTGGTGCTACTATATACTCAAGATTTATTTATTGAATGAGATGAACTTGTAAGAGAAGATGGCTATAAATTGATTCAGAGATTGACCAGACTAGCTAGCTGGTTACATGCAGTTGAAGACTTTTTAAATTCGGTGCCAATAACATGATCCATGAATGAAGAGCTCATTCTATATATATAGAGATATATAGAGAAGGCATTGTATGTATAAACTGTTGTATAAAAAATATTATATATAGATCTTCCCTATATATATATATATTCTCCTGGCATAATTTCTATTCAAACTCCTTTAAGGGACGACTGCATGTCTGCATTGATACGCGTTTGCCTCTATTTCAATGCAGAACAACGGTATCCAGTTAGCGAGCTGCTAACAAATACTTCTCAATCAAGTTCCGTATGTGTACTAAAGTTCACATGGAGGCCCGGCCCTGAGCAGGTGACATGTGGGCGAGGTGCAAAGCCCTAAAAATATATGTTTAGGTGAAAATGCCTATTTTGGCAAATTAAAATCCCAAACCAACCAAAAATCCAAAAAATCAGAAATTTCACAATAAACAACCGAAATGTCCTCTCATATTCTCTTTCCTCATTAATTATTTTTCTAAAAAAAATAAAATAAGATATATAATAAATGAGGAGATCTTCTCAACGGCCAGATATCTCTCTCTCTAATTAATAACGTTTTCTTTTGAAAAATGTCGCCCCTCAATTGCTCAAATACAAAAATAAGAGTAAAAAAAAAAAAAAAACTCCTCATTTACCTTCTGATCATCTAGTATCCTCTCGTTCTCAAAATTTCTTTATTTACAATTGTAGATTTGTATTAGTTTTCACTTTGATCAATCTCAATTATTTATTCACCTAACTTTTGATTTTTCTTCAAGTAAGCATAGCTTATAGAATTTTGTTGACTGTTCCCGTTACTGTCACGTTTGCAGAAATAAGTTTTTCAAAATTAAAATGATTGAAATCATATCTTAGATCGACTATATCACAAAAAAGACTAAAAAGCTTCATTGATGATTTTGCAACTAAAAATGCGATAAGAGCAATATTTTGATGATCCATTTTGTATTGATGGAAGACTGGAAGAGAGCCACATTTTGTTGTTTGCACAGGGCCATTGAAAACTCGGAACGGCTCTGACATGGACACTTGGTTCTCTGTTAAATGGCAATACGGGTACCACTTCTCTCAGTTCTAAATAATGTCATTTTGTGAATAGAATTTGATCTATAAATTTCTTAGCTGTTTTTTCAAGACTCGGTCTACTTCTTACACTTGTTGCACCATTGAAAATTTTGCAACAGTGACTAAGTAGGGAAGTTATAAATTATGTTTAATCCGCACAAAACATGTAAAAGTAAGAGTAGAGTATAATCTTCAAATAATTTTATAATTTAACACAAACAAAACAAAAACAACCACAAAACAGAACCAATAGTCCAAGTATACAACCACGTCTTGTTATAGGCAAATATTAACCTGATGGTGATGAGTATTGGAGCTCGACTCACCTATAGCAACTTCTACAAGGGTTTAGCTCCTTTTTCATCTTTCTCATTCTCATCCTCAGGATTTTTTTATTTATTTTTTGTTCCGAGAATAACCTTAGGAATTTGTGTCAAAATGTGTTTAAAACTAGTATACTGTTATGCAGTGGGGGCGTGAGCAGAGTGGAAAAGGGAGAGAGAAAGATTGAGAGGGCGTAAAGAGGGAGAAGGAGAGAGAAGGACCAAGAAAAGAGCTAAAGAATGAGACAGAAACCAATTAAAATGATTTTTTGTCTACATTCTCTCTCCCCCATAACGTTTGCTAATAAAATATAAAATAAATATTAAAAAGCCCTTATACAGTACTTGTCATCGTGAACTGAAAATTTGAAATTGTACGACCTGCCCCACAATTACAAATTTACAAATGAATTCGATCACAAAATAAGAGGCCCATATAATCTGGCTTGGAGTTTGGACTTTGGACTAGCTAGTACCGAGGATGAGCGTGTCTGGGTTTTTTTTTTCAATATACATCCAAACAAGCATTAAATTTTTGCCAAGTAAATAAATTAGATATACCGGACACTCTGTTCCCTATCGACCTTAGTCTAGAATCTAGATAAGTAAATATTGCACATTTCGTCCATATTTCACCAAATATCCAAAGATAACATCGAACTTCTTGCAAAATTATTGAACTATACATGCAGTATGCAACTATGCATCCAAAGGCCGGGAGAACATAACACAGAAGTTCATAAAAATAATAATTTTTCTTACAAAAAGTAAATTTATTTATAGCATTTCCTACAAAAAACATCAAATTATTCTCAATTACCATTAAGAGTTGTTTTCTCTTTGGCAAAGATGAAAAGCGTGCTTGAATTAAATGGGAAAACGCTCATGCATGGAAATTCCAATTTCATGATATATGAGTAAGTATGTGAATGGTTCTCCATCGTTGTAGAGGTGTGGATTTGTATCTAAGACCTGATGTTGAGGTTGATAGAGAATGGCTGCACTCATTCTTGGGATAAGAGTTACCTACGTATCAAGTTTCTTAGGTGAACTTGAATCAACACTTACGTAGTTCATCTCTCTCTACTTATAGATGTTTGAGCTAATTTTTCTTATTTTGTTACATGCCGTTATCAAGTATAGATCCATATTTTGTGTTATCTTAATAATCCGTCATTACTTCTGCTGTTACAAAGTAAATGTCTCCTTCATTAGTGCGTTGACTGAGCTTAAAGATCGCATAGATAATTTGTTTCCATATATGGTTGTATCTAATATTTGGGACGACCTGAATTTGGATCATTGTTACGTCCTGGTGGCGTAGTACAACCTAGGGATATACGAGCTCAGAAAATACGATCTGGACACGTGTGCTGTCGTGAATGGTTTGAGAATGGAGGGCACTTATTACAACTGTCAAGAACGATTTTTGTGGAAGATAGTAAATAAGGACAATCAAGAAACTTTTATGGAAGAATTCTTCGTGGAAGGCACTTGAGAATGGAAAAAAGTTCCCATGCGTGCTCATATTTCATGAAATTTTAATCTGGAAGTTTGCATTTCCTTGGAAGTTTTTTACACGTAAACTAAAACACATGGATAATGAAAACAAACACATCTTGAATCCTGATATTCCCACCAAAACATGAGGCTGATGGATTGATCCAGCTTATCCTTAGAAAGGTATAGATGGACAAAATGCCCTTTTCAAAAGGAGTGGGGATCAAAAATCCCTTGCCAATTGGCATACTCTTCGTTGCTTTGGCTCAATAAGGTACTAGAATACTCCAGCCACGAACCTCCCAATTCATGAAAAACTATGACTTCAACATTGACTTATATCTCAACACATTTCAACGTTATTGTTCTATGTTTTTGGTCCTTTATAATCACTGTCCTTTTCTTCATTAAATAGCACAATTGGCCCATGCTTACCTGAGCTGTTTGGTAGGTAAACAAAATCATTATTCTTTTATTTTCTCTCTTTTTATTTATCTGTCAGCAAAATTGTTGAATAGACTAATTTTATCAAATTAAGTTGTTGAAATTTCATGAGAAACTATGTGCTCTTTCCCATGGTTATTAAGCATTTTGGATGCTAAACGAAATGTGCATATTTGTTCGGAATAATAAATGTAATGCTGTAATTAATTTACTTGAATTGCAAGAAAAATGACACTATCAGTTCTTGTTTGACCCGTATTTGAAGGCACAAAAACCGGAACATGGTTCTCTCATCTCCAAGACTCCAACTCACCCTCGTTTCCACAACCTCATTAATCAACTTTGCGATTTAGTATTTTGTAGTCCTTAAACTCAATCAAACCATGACATAGATTATTAGATAAATTCACCTTTCACTATTAACAAGTGTTTAGTCTCTCATATCTTAAGCCAACAAACATTCGCTTTTTCGAGTCTGAAAAGAGTCGATGAATCGAGGTCCAAAATTTATTTCTAAGATTATATCATTCTTTTCCTTGATTCATTCTTTTCCTTGATTCCTTCTTTCAAGTTGGCGGGAGACTGGAGTTATAGGGTCAATTGATTCTGTATCTTTATCAGTGGAGTTAAGATTGTGCTCGAACAGGGAACGGGCCATGTCTCTAACGGGCGATGCAACTCAGAGAGTAAGACTAAATAAAAACAAAACAGAACAGAACAAAAGCACTTGCTAAGCAAAATTGGTTATTAGTCATGCAGCATTTCCGGTATATAGTGTGTACGGTAAAACCAAATTAACAGTGAGTTTTTCGGATACATACAGTTAACCATCTTATTATTCCATGCAGTAGTAAGAGAGTTGCCCACAACAACAAATTTCCTGCACAAACAAAACTAAGAACCCAAGTAATCGTAAGCAGTGGTTCGGAAGTGGCATCAGTCACTTGAAAAAAAATCTAAAATACGCCCAGCAACTAAGAATATGACACAAATTTTACCTTCTAAGCCGGATGACGTTGAATTAGTACCATATAGAGTTTCACAGTTTCAGAACCTATAAAGGCTAGCCTTACGATCTAAAAACTTGGGACAGAAGCACAGAACTTGCCACTATTTTCTAACTTTAGACGAGGCAGGCAACTCCCATCTTGACGGGTACATGACTAACTGCATATGTATAATATCCAAAATAATTCACTATTTTCTAACTTTACTGACAATATCAAGGATACATAACTTCTCTAAACACCAGATTAATCAAAACATTCCAGGTCATAAGTAGGTTACCACATAAAACTAAAACTGGAAATCACATACATGTAAACCCAGCATCAAACAATTGTGCTCAAGGGATATGATATAACATTCTACCAACTGACTCAACAATGTTTGGGTCAACCATACTCACTATCTCAAATAGTTAACCTAAAAAATTGTCCAAATACTGCAACAACAAAGAAGGGGGGCTCATGCCAAAACCCTAACAAAAGAACATAGAACTTCTGATGTTCTCATGAAGCCTAGGGAGCTGTTGAACAGGGACAGGTCCTGCGGCTGTGATCCCATGAGAAGATGACGAATCAGAAGACGAATCTTCAAATTTTATAAACTGTCCCATCTGGGCAGCAGCAAGGTGAGCATAGCAGATAGGTGCCACTGGCAAAACAAAAATAAATAAAAGATTGGAATAGCGCAGTATTAAACATACGATTAGACATAGTGTTTTATTTCTATTGCAGTACTGGAAAGATTAGATAGTAAGAAGAGAATGGTCATCTGCCCATTGCAATTTGAGTACAAAGTTTATACATGGAATTGACAAAATTAAATGACACATAACAGGTAACACGTTGAGCTGATTTCAATTGTACACACAGCTACATTTTTATCATTAGAAAGAGAGTTACCAATAGATATAGCTGTCGTGCTGCGCTGGTACCTGAAAAAAGCCAAAAAAAACAGAATTTACATCACTAGCATGTGTGATTCAATACCGCAAAAACAATTACGAGGTTTGAGATTGCAAGCTTACACATAGGAAAGTGAGTGCACAAGATTTTGCAAGTCATCAGCAGAGAAGCCAATCTCATCTAGCAAGACATGGTAGTGCGCTGGACGGGACGTTCCCTTTATTTGAAGGAATTGCAAGACTTAGATTGGCATACCACAAATTGAAATAATAACTAATATCTTATACATAGAAATAAAAGCATTCTAGATAAAATGGTTTTCCTTTCTTTCATTCATTCTTTAGATTTATTCACCAAACTAATTCAGCAGTCTTAGTAGAAAAGTGATCAAAAGTGAACTTATGAACATAATAGCACTTAATTGTGCACTTGGCCAAACCACGTGATACAGTGACAAGCTTGGGATCATTGAAATGAGTACTTCATTGAGTTCATTCCATATCGAAATATCCAAGATAACAATTAAGGTAACATCATCATCTGTGATATTTTACAGTTTCTTGACTTCTACAATCTTGTTTTTTTATAGTATTTCTCAACCTACAGTAACTCTAACCAAAATAGCATACTGTGCAGTTTAAAAACTTACAATTGCTCCATTGTGAGCACACATGTAAAAGTCGTAATTCCTTGGATGTACAACTCGCGTATCCACCACAGTTCCTGAAGATATGGAACTCCAAATGTTAAAAACTTATAGACTATAAAGATCACACTGCTACAGAAACGGTGATTACAAGCCACAAACACCTATTTTGAAAACTAGAGAAAGAGACGCACCAGGAGGAACATTGTTGGGGTCGTTGGCTTGGAAGAGCTTTGTGTGGTGATTCTTCTGAGCAACAACCAGTGTAAACTTTGGAAGCCTACCCTCTCCCAAGTGCTCAATTGCCTGATGGCAAATAAAAGTCCCAGGTTAGAAAATTTCCTGTAAAACAAGAGACCACACCAAATGCAAGCATGCATGCAGGGAACACTGCAACACCCACAAACAGACAACATTCGGAACAAAAAGCATAAAAATACTCAAAGCTGTCTCACTTAAGAGCTCAATGCTCTAGAACTATATAGCAACAAAAAATCATTTAGCTACACTCGTCTGCTTTCTCACATCAATATAAACCAATAGTATGATTATTTTTGACAAATGTCAAATGCTAAGAGGATGTTTAGAATCAACCAAGAAAAAAGGCAGCGAGAGGGGATTCCCAATCAGGCCCATTGGCTTGTGATTCCAAACATTCAAAATTACTAAAATCTTTCTCACTTGAGAGCTCATTGCTATCATTTAGCAACAAAGAATCACTTTGCTACAATCAACTGCTTTCTCGCATCAATTCAAAACAATAGTATGATTACTTTTGAGCATTGACTTTTGTCAAATACTAAGAGGATGTTTAGAATCAACCAAGAAAAGAGGCAGTGAGGGACTTCCCAAGTAGTAATTCCAAACATCGCGCAATTTCAGCACGCAGGTCCAAAGGCAACCGCATGGATCATATAGATTATTGGTCAGTATATCTTTCTACATAAGAGGGATTAAAATGGTAACTTAGGAACAGAACCTTTATGATTTGATCCAGTTCAATGTTCAGAACTTGATTGAACTGCGACTCGCTTACTCCATCCCTGTGAAACCAAAACCACAAGATACAATATGACAAGAAGTAGGAGATGCATAAAGAAATTCAACACTTTAGTCATCAAGTTGAAAGACGGGCCAGCTCATACTCTAAACATATAGAAACAGTTGGCTTAGAGTCAGAAGAAAGTCACAGGGTAAAACATGTCATAGCTGTCAATAATAAAACGCTAAAAAAACTAATAGTTTGATTTGAACACAGAGAGCCTGACTGCAGTACAGGCTAAATTAATAACAGGGGTTTTTCATAATTGAAACCAAAACCAAGAAACAAGTAGAACTAACAAAATAACATACATAGTATAATTAATAGATGTACACCGCACACAGAACAATGATAGAAATCAGCCACATACAAATTGAACTTATACCAATGGTTTTGATTTCAAAGATAGACCGACTTATACAACAAGACAAAAGGTAACGATATGCACAGATAGTTCCAACTTAAGAGATTCTGAAGTCTAAACAAATCAAAATGGCTGGCTCAGAAGCAGTCCAGATTCATACTGAAGAAAGGATGAAGGAATAAACAAAAGAAACAGCATGTCCTACACTGTATAGAAAGCCTACAAAACATTAAATGGTTCATAAGTGTAACAAAAGCCTAGAAAAATTCTAATCTTTTGATTTCAACCGAGAACTGATTGTGAAACCGAAAACAAGAAACAGGTATACCTCGAAAAACAAGAAAAATAGAATAATGATTACATGTACATGAGTCACAGAACAATAGAAACAACTCAGAGCCATGTGCATTAAAATTACACCAATGGTTTCAATTAAGACCCACATATTACCATAGGATTTTCGAAGAGTATGGAATTTCTAACTAATAAAATCAAACCCATGCAAACCAATATTTTAAACTACCAATTGTTTCGATTTAGACCCACATGTTCCCATAATATTTCTTTTTTTTTTGGAGATCATGATTATTATCAAACCCATGCAAACCATTATAATCAAGCAAACAAAAAAAAACATGCAACCATAAGGAAGACTGTTATCGGAGATATAAAAACAGACATACTTAATATGTGAGAAATCAAAAGAGAAAATACAATTCTACCTAAAAATTATGATCTGCTCTGGCTTGCGTCCTTCACTTGACTCGAAAAAATCTAAAAGCAATTCTCTGCAACACAAGGTGATAACAGAAAATCAGATATAGTACTGAGTTAGGAAAGTGTAGCATTTAGTTTCTGAATATTGTGACAGATGGTACCTTATAATCCCATCATCCTCCCCATTCAGTAGAGGTTTGTACAAAGAATCAATCATCTCCACCTTTGGAGATTGTGTCCTTACAGATGCCCTGTATCTTGATATCAGTGGCCAAGATCTCGAACCAACAACCTAGAACAATGATGGAACGTCAACCAAAACTCCTAAGATGATCTACTTTATCAAATCAAGGTTAAATTCACTGGCAAGAGTATATGCATATTTACAGCGGCAATGGATGGGATGTCTGATTGACCAGGCGAACCATGGGATACATCCATTCCCAATATCAGGGTAGGACTTGACTTCAGAAGTGGAAGAGTTGGGATATGCTCAACATCTAACAAAGAATTCACACCTCCAAGCTGCAACAGATGAGAAACACTATAAGATGGAAAAATATTTGACTAAACGAGGGTTATGATTATCAGCAAAAAAGCCAAAAATAGGGGATCTTCAAATACAAGATTATTGACTCCTACTCACCTTTGAATTGATTTTCAAGAGCACATTTGTAAGGTACTGATCGTTAATCTTCATCGGAGAGATGCACTGTGTAAAGATTCCCATTTCACTAAGATTTTTCTTCTTCCATGGACCTAGATAGTGGGAAGTACAGAACAAATTAGACATACCCAAGAATAAAGGATAAGTCTCTGAAAGCACTTATCCAAGAACAAATTGAGACATACCCAAGAACAAATTAGACATACCATAAACGTCACAGTTTTTTCGCTCGGGCAAAACACATAGAAGGAACTGTGGAGGGCCAGGGAGCTTCTCTTTTATCAGTTCAAACATTTTTTCAACCCTTACAACAGGTCCAGATCTCCTCCAGCGAGGATCTTCCTCAATCAAACTGTGTGGACGTTCAATTTTCTGCAAATAAAGAAAGTGGATACTACATAAGAAAGAAGTAAAAGAAATAAAATTACAAGGGCATTGGCTACTAAAACCTACAATTCCTTTGCTTCTTCCACAGTTAATAAGATCCCGAGAAAGATGGCTTGTATCACAACGTGCAGAGAAGTTCACCACTGCCCAGCGTTTAATTTCAATCGGAGAAAACAGCCTCTGCAAGAAAACAAAAAGTAGAATTAGACTACTTTCCCAAGTTGTATAATAAAACAAGATTATTAAACATCAAGGAGTTACCTTCTGATTAAAGTTCCATCTCCCATTGCGAGGAATGCAGTCTTCACTGTTGCCGACCTTCAACTGTGAACACAAGAAAATTAAGAGATTAAGGACCAAGAATTCCACAGTGCCACTCCAAACCGAAAAGTTAAACAAACAAAGCCACAACAATATGGAATAGGAAAAGAAGTTCACCTTTGGTGCATTCAGAACTCGTCCCTCTACCGCAGTTAACTGCTTTTCAACTGAGATGCCACAAGCTTTAAGCATTGCATCGTCATCATAGCGGTAGTTCTTAATAGCCTGCAAAGGACACCAGTTATCAACATTATTTTAATTAGTGAATGGGATAAGAATATAAACAAGACTGCATTTGTCAGTAGTCACAATCACATTTTACCCAAACAAACAATACAATCTAGAACATTAAAGGCTTAAAACAAAATCCAGGACACACAAAAGACTTACATCAGTCACAGTTCGAATACGCTCCTGTGGTTTCTGCCTTGACTTTTCAACCAAGGATGCCCTCTGCATACTGGACAAAGACTTTGTGTATCGCTGCAATGAAACTAGTGAACAGAGCTGTATAACCAGGAAGAGAGTCAATATAGTTATTGGAAACATTCTAGTACCACATAGCACAGGTATCCTACTAACCTCCAGTGGAAGATAATTTGGGCGCTTTGGTTTGCCAACATCAAGGCAAGGCATGTACGCAGAATGAGACAGTTCAATTTTGCGCTGAAGAACAAAATAATCATATACAGTGGTCTCAAGAGTTTCCTCTGAACCATCTGCACTCTTAACTTTCAAGGGGAAGCTGTTACATAATGCAAAGAAACACACAAGACTTGGGAGTATTAGCCGGAAGCTAAAAGTAAAAAAGTAAATAAATAAAAACAAGAATGAAGGCTGAGAGAATGTGGTCATACTATTGCTGATTGCAAGGTTTCTCACTGATGCCTATGATCTTGAATTCCATATTGTTGTGTCTTGTCTTGACTCTCAGATTCTTCAGCATTTTCTTAGCCTGCACAGCTCAAAGTAAAAAAGGATCAATAGCATAATACATAATTAGTTAAACGTACATTAAGAAAACAAAATCAATATCACTTACCCTTCCCCAGTCAATCTGCCTAGGATCCCTCAAGTTCTGGTTCGTGAGTAGAAAATCCAACACAGGACCAGGAGTCAAGATCATAGTGGACGAGACATCTGTCAAAGTGATGATTCTGAGCTCAGAAATGTTACAGAAAGAAAGAACAGTTGAATGAAAGGTAAAAACCATACAAATTTAAAGCTCATACCCATATTCAGCGACAAACCGCCCTGGGTAGTCCTAAAACTCGAGTGGAAACCACGACATGCAGTAACACCTCCACCAACATCAACAAAGTTCCTGACATCATCGTGAAAAAAAGACTGACGAACAAGCAAGCATCCCCTGCATCAAACAATGGCTCAATTGCGTACAAGTCTGATTACTACTTACAATAGTAACAATAATATGATATCAATAAGCATACCTTTTCGCTGCTTGTTGTCTCAGTATGATATCTAGTACTCTCAGTGCATCCCCAGTGTTCTCTGTTTCAATTCCCTTGAGAGCAAGAGCAATAGGCTTCATTGGAATTTTTGCAGCAAAAGTGATCTCAACATTAAAAATCTTTTCCTGGAAAGAGCGTTTTGTTCTCTTACGATCAGTTTCACTAGGGCTTCCAGTCATACCAGGGCTCCCACTATCAGTAATCAAACACAAACATATTAAACAAGTTATATAACAAAGAAAATATTAAACAAGAGAAAAATGGTATGGAGCGACAAACCGTTTCACAGCTGCTTCCTCAAGTACCACTTGGAACTCTAACTTATTTTGGGGAAGAGACCCCACAGTGTACAACGCCTTCTCACCATCATAAGCAAATTGCTTTCCATCCAACTCAGAGTAGTATGTTTGATACAGCTTA
Source organism: Coptis chinensis (assembly GCF_015680905.1). NCBI lineage: Eukaryota > Viridiplantae > Streptophyta > Magnoliopsida > Ranunculales > Ranunculaceae > Coptis > Coptis chinensis. The sequence continues at coordinate 94,707,828 of NC_141462.1, forward strand.
TCCATAACTTTTCTACCAATACCTTTCCCCTCTACAACCCGTTGATCTCCACCCTGGATTGCCACCTGCAAAGTAAACAAACAAAATTTAATGCTTTATTTCAGCACAGCAAGGATAAATGTCAAAGCAAGAATTGAGTGTAGGCATACACTGTACTGATAGAAAACTGCATCGGGCACTGTGACTCCCACTCTAAAGTGGTTAGTAAGAAGATTAACACGACGGCCAGTCTTTCCAGTACCAGTCCTACTGATAGGTACACGCTTAAGATGATCGACGAAACGATCTGGCTTAAGTTCTGGTGGTAGCATTGGGGGTGGAGGTAAAGTATCTTCAGTTGTCTCAGCCATCACTTATATCAGATTTCCTATACAGATTAAACACAAGGAACAATGACCAGTTTAAGCCTTGATCCTTCAGAATCAATCAAACAGACAATGCTAAACAAAAATGAAGATAGAAATATACATTCAAAAGCGAAAGAAATATTAATACAGGAATGCAACCCATAGAAGATATATTACAAACTACACACATACACACAAAATCATAGGTTCAACATATAGTCCGCATAAAAGATCCTCAAAATGATTTACAGCACCAGACACACAATAAAAGCCTGAACACCAGATTTTCAAGAGATTTGCCATCTGAAAACCAACACACAAACAATAGAAACCCTTTAAGTACTAAACCACACACATCAAAGGAAAATTCATACAAAATGACTACCAACACAAAAACATGCAACATGAGTCGTCTGGCATAGTGACATCTATAGAAAATAATCAGACTCAAATGATATCTAAAATACAGCTCAAATAACCAACAAAATAGTATTCCATCACATATTCATGAATTAAATTGCTAGAACACAAGCAGAAAACCTAGTCTACGGATGAGAACAACATTTTCCTTAAACACAAACGTAACTAAAAACAGCCTAAACAGATTTTATCAACTACAAAAATATCAAAAACAAAAAGGCCTACAAAATCTTTGATAACTTTATTTTCTAAAACAAAAACATAAACATAAACTAAACTACGTCAACCAGATTTCCAACAAAAACAGACTTCAGAAACAAAAAACAACCCCAATCTGAGACGATTTAAAACAGATTTCAAACAAGAAAACAAAAATAAACACATCAGAAGAGAAAAAACAACAACCACTTTTCACATTTCTCAATAAACTTCAAACAAAACCAACAGATGGAAACAACAAGGTGAAAAACCGCTTTACAACTAATTTCAAGTGTTCAAATACATCCAACACTAAAAAAAAAAAGCCCTAATCTCGGTAGATATCAAACAACCAAAAAAAAAAAAAAAAAAAGCAAATAAGATGAGAAACGCAACATTATAACCTCACAACCTAGAAAAACACAAAAACTCTACCGATTTCAAACATAACAAGTCATAAAACACCTTCTATATCTTCAAACATCATCACTTCTACTTCAAACACATTTAAAACAGAATAAAACATCGTAAACCATATGTTTAAACAAATATAACTTAAACTAACAGATCAGAATCACAAAACACACAACAACACAACATTTCAACAAAACATAACACCTTAAACAACATTTCAAACTATTTCAAAACATTTAACAAAATAGCTTATAGCTAAATGCTTACAGTGTTGTTTCAACGGTTGAGATTCTACCGGGTTTGTTTTTTTTTTTTTCTTTTGTTGTCTCACTTTCTCTCTCTTCTCTGCAATTTTTTTTCTGAGGGAAAAAAAGTGAAGTGGGAAGGAGGGAAAATGAGCTGAGTGTCTGTTTATGAGCAGAGAGAAATTATCTAGTACTCAATGGGTTTACGTTTTATAAAGTGGAGAATAGAATTTTGTCCCTTGATTTAAGTAGAGAGTGAGGCTGTTAAGGAATGGAGGGCTGAGATTTTAAGATAGTGATGCGGCGGATTTCAAATGTGGAATTCAATTTGGTTTTTTTTTTTTTTTTTTTTTTTTGGGTACAGATACAGTTGTAAGAAAAATTTTCTAGTTTGGGTAATGGTCATCTTTAATTTGTACGGGTGAAATCTGGGCCGTTTGTCGTGTGATTGAAGCATGTTTTGATTCAGAATATGCCACAGGTGCCCCGCAGAAGATTAAGGTGATGGTATTGATCATTGATGATGTGTTATTTCCGTTTCATACTCTCGTACTGTGGCTCAAAATTTTATTGTACTATTTACATGACGCTACTACACATTCTGGCTACCATGCATTCAATGGGAATCAACGCCAATTTGGCTCCACCCATTTATTTGAACATTGGGTTGCAAGTCTTGTATCTGGCTCTCACCAACCAAGCACATCTGCACATTGCACCATTTTATTTGTTGGTGACAATTTATGGAGTTTCGCACTTTAGCGCATTTAAGGATTAAAATGAAACCAAAATTTAGGCTTCCAGTTTCATTATATATGGAAAATTAATCCTAAAAAAACAATATGGGTTATCAGACAAAGATGAAGATCTAAGGGTTGATGAAAACCACCCACGTTTTTCTTTTTAATTTTATATGACTATATGAGCATGCTCCTTGATCCAAAAAAAATAAAATACGAGCATGTTTAGGAAAAAATAAATAAGTTGACAATGGGGAACTTTTATAGTACAGTTCTACCGACATTCCCTTCACGTTGGGGAAATGTTGCCATATGCCCATATCATACATGCTCATATTTCACGAAAGAGATTGTGATACAAAAGGTAAGGCTGGCATAACTGCATGAGAACTTTTGTCCAATTCAGTCACCCATGAATCCATGTCTCCATGACAGACCCCCAAAAGATGAAACCACGCCCAGTGTTCCATTTCATTTGAAAGACCATATCAAAAATACATCTCTTTCACCAAAGTAGTTAAAACCGTATTGCTATGGAAAAGTGAAATGGGAGTGTATTACTCAAATAGAATACGATTTTATCAGAGTTGGAAGTGATCGATCAACCGTTGGTTCCTGCCTTTCTGCCAAATGTTCCTTACGTCATATACTCTACTCCTATGCATTGTCAAATTTCAGAGCTACCCACCTTCCCCCATAATCCCATATAGCTCTGTTGTTGAAGGTCTGTGTGCACGTACTTTTCACCATAGCTTATATAGGTTCTGCGTATTGGCGCTGTGCATACTTAAGATCCAATGAATATTGACAATAACCAATTAATCTATAGCAATAGGCCAATAGCAATGTTAATCTTTTAGGATGAAAGGGCCTATATTCTGAAATTGAAATTATCATGGCATTGTCGTGCTCTTGCTTATATAGGGGCAAATACATGAATGTTGGATTGTTGGATTACTTGGTGACGACTGATTTTAAACATTTCATTGCAAGAGCTTGTGAGGGCGTGGTATTCACGACCAATGAATACCACACGTGTCCAACACAAACAGAACTATGACTCACCTCAGGTAGGCAATTTATATACAACTCGCTCCCAAAGCAACGCCACTAACAACCGACCTCGCATATTCGTACAATGAGCTTCTTCCCAAGTGACTCATGACGAGTGGACGACCTTTTCCAGGAGCGACCTTCCTATTACTCATTCACCCCGTTCCATAACGGCTGGTATATCATTATTGCTTCCTTCAAGACCGAGGCTTCAGTTGCGCATCTCATTAAGTTTTCATAACTCGCCATCATGGCTCACGAATGACCTGAAGACCTGAATATGACCTGACGCGGGAGGGCAGAAGACGCGAGCGTCTTGCCTATATAAATAAAAGGGGGAACTACGTCTGACCTGGTTCAAGTTCCCCCAGAGTGAGAGCTTGATACGTAGGCAGTTCGTCCCTACGAACTCGGTCAAAACACTACTCACCCCCTTCATCCCCAACTATTCAGAGTTGTAAGGTCGTGACCAAAACGCATCTTTACATTGACGCCATCTATGGCTCGATTTCTTGAGAAAACCACAACCAATCTTCAAACCAACAAACCTCAAGCCCACGAAGCATGGAAAGCCTCCAGGAGCAAGTGAAGAATATGGTCAGCCATATGGGAACAATGAACGACATCATAACCATGTTGCGCTAGAAAAATTCTATGCTCAAAACTCAGGTCGCAACCCATACCCCAAATAGCAACACTGCTGAGGACGACATCCTCAAAGTAAACCAACAAATCAACGAGCTATCCCAGCGAATCGAGCAAAGCACTGTGAAGAAGGACGCCACTCAGGTCATCCAGAAGATGCTGAAAACATATCGGGCTTCCACGTTCACCGCCGAGGTACTCAGTAAACCTTCACCAAAGGACTTCATCTAACCACGATTAATGATGTATGATGGCAGCACGTGTCTGGGTTAACACGTAGCTCGCGACATCCAAAGTCTCGTGCTCTACAACGCCCAGGAGTGGGACCATCTACAATGCCGCCTGTTCCCTACCAGTCTCAAAGACGGCGCTCTGGATTGGTTCTATGCTCTGGAACCAAATTCGATCGAAAGATTCGAAAAGCTTACTGACCAGTTCGCTGGTCAGTTAGTCAGTACGTTCACAACACTCGCAAAAGAACTGACCTCGATTCACTCTTCTAGCTATCTCAAAAAAAAAAATGAATCAATATGTTCTTTCTTAAGACGATTCAAGACAGAGTTACTACCTATGGAGAGCGACCTCTAGGAGTCGTTCATAACCTTACCCTTCACCAACGCCATCCAGAAGCACACCTGGCTGTCCATGTCGCTGATGAAAGAGCGTCCTAAAAAACTCGAAGACTTGTACACCGTGTGGGCAAGTACATCAAACTACAAGAAGGACTAAAACGTTAAGGTGAGAAAGAAGAGGTCATTGCGATCTCAGACACAACCACCTCCTCCAAAGCGACCCAAACAACAAGATCAGAAGGTCGGAACAAGAACACACACAAAGCACAAGTTTGCTGTCTTCACCCGATCTCCCAGTTACATACTAGACAAGATAAAAAAAATCTTCTTACTTCAAGCCTGAGGTTAACCGACCTAATGATACCCCAGGCAAACCATACTGCGTTTTTCACAAAGCAAAGTGTCACGAGACCAACGAGTGTTGGGGGCTTAAACATTACCTCCAGGACCTCGTTGAGGCAAGGCATATCAAACACTATACTAACATTACGGATGGCGACCTGCGCCATAAATTGATGGCTTGTAGAGAGCGAAGCCGAACTCCAACTCGCAACAACAACAAAGCTCGCTCTCAAGCTAAAGGCTGCTCCAGAGAGCGATCTCGTCATGAGCGCCGCCAGCACTCCTCTGACGGAGACAACAATAGAACCATCAACATGATTACCTTTTAGGACGACTCTGTCACGTCCACAAGGGAGAAAAGGAGACGAGTAGGCGCCCTCCACGAAGTTTACCAATTCTCCTTGCAAACGGCCCCCACCACACGCACAACTGGCTGAAGCTCAGAAGACATAACCTTCACTGAGGCCAACCTCAACAAGGTTTGCCTGCCACACAACGATGCTCTAGTTGTCCACGTCAAAATCACTGACCGGACAGTCAAACGCGTCCTGATCGACCTAGGTAGTTCATGTGACATCTTATTCTACCAGACCCTCAAGGAGATAAACCTGGCCAAGTCGGTGATGATATATCCAATAGCCCCCCCTCTATGGTTTCAATGGATTTCGAGCTGACCCAATTTGAGACATCATTCTACCTGTCTCAGTTGGGTTGAATGAAGATAAAGTCAGCGTCAACACGCGCTTTAGCATTCTAGATGTCAACTCATCCTATATCGCCATCCTAGGTCGTTGTTGGATCCACAAGATGCAAGTAGTGCCGTCAACACTCCATCAGGTATTACGCTTCCTTGGCCCCAGAGGTATGATGGAGCTTCAAAGCAACCAGCTCGATGCTCACAGCTGTAATCAGATCCTCTCAGGATAACAAGCTCGCTAGGGGTTTCAGTTAAAAATAAGGGAGAGTCGCCAAAACCAAGATGGCAGAAGACTTCATTACTTAGGTGAAAACATTCGTTATAGCTCCACACCACACGCTGGAAAAGGAGAACGTTGAGGGCTCGATCAAGGGAGTCGCTTAAAAACAAGACACTCTTGCCAGTTGAGAAAAACTACTCTCACCTTGAAAAAGCCGTCCTGGCATTGCTATACTCAGCAAGAAAGTTCAGACTATACTTCCAAGCACACCCAATCAAAGTGCTCACCGAACTCCCACTGAATAAGCTCTTCCTCAAGGCCAACAAGACAACCCGCATGGCAATATGGGCAGAGGAACTCGAGGAACATCACATTGAGTTCGTCATGAGAACTTCTCAGAAAGGCCATATCATTGCAGATTTTCTCACAGACTTTCTTGTCAACGACCTGAACTGGGAACTAGAGATCAACGTCCCATCCACCAAATCACAGGACATGTCTGTATAGTCACTCTTTGTAGATGGAGCTAGCAATCCAGGTGGAAGCGGAGTTGGAGTAGTCCTCGTGTCACCAGAGGGCACTATGATTGAAAAGTCAGTTCACATTAACTTTGCGACCTCCAACAATGAGGCCGAGTACAAAGCTCTAATCATGGGGCTCCGCCTGGCATTACAGCTCGATGTCCAATAACTCAAAGTCTTCAGCGACTCACAACTGGTAGTTCGCCAGGTCGCCAAGAAATACCTTCAAGTTGTACATCATATTCTTTCTTCTTTAAAAAAAGCCACCATACATCATTTCCTGCAGGAAGAGAATCGACATGCCGACAATTTGGCTTACCTGCCTACCCAAACATCATTACCTAGCTACTCATCGAAGTAATTAACCGACATGCTTACCAAACTGAGCGCGTCCTAAAGATCAGCAACCTACCGACCTGCTCACCAAACTGAGCGATCCTAGAGATTAGCAACCTCTACCCACTCTCTGATTTTCAGATGAGTCAAACTTGGATGCAACCAATCATAGATTATCCCCAACTAAGGAGAATACCAGCAGATCATACAAAGGCCAAACAGGTTCAATACCAAGCAGGTCGTTATTGCCTAGGAAACGACAAACTTTTCAGAAAATATGTGGGAGGACCACATCTGAGATGCATAAGCCAAGAACATGGTCAAATAATTTTCGCATAAATCCATAAAGGAGAATGTGGAAATCACGCGAGAGCTTTTTAGCTCACAAAGCGATCTCCCAAGGATACTTCTGGCCAAGAATGAAGATCGACGCCAAGAAATATGTATTGAAATGCGTAGAGTGCCAAACATTTGGCCACAACATCATTCAGCCAGCTCGCAAACTAATCAATATTGCCAGCCCATGGCCATTTCACATGTGGGGCATGGATATTATGGGCCCATTCATCCCACAGAAAAAGCACATGCTTTCGGTTCGTCCTAGCGGCAACTGATTACTTCACCAAATGGGTGGAAGCGATCCCCTTGGCTCATGTCAAAGAGTCCAATGTCAGGAACTTCATATGGACCAACATAATCTCCAGGTTCAATATACCCCACACGCTGGTCATGGACAATGCCTCCCAATTCAAGGGTAAAACAATGAAGGAGTTCTTGGCAAAGTGGAAGATCGTGCATGCGTTCTCCACTCCCAAGTACACTCAAAGCAACGGTCAAGCCGAAGTAAGTAATTAGGCAATTTTAGAGAACTTTAAGAAAAAATTGAAAATAACAAAAGTCAATGGCCGATGCAGTTGGAAAACATTCTATGGGCTTACAAGACAACCACTCGCTCTGGCACAGGCGAGTCACTGTTTTCACTATGTTACGGCACAGAGGCCGTTATTCCTTCCGAGCTGACAATCACAACGAATCGATCAGAGATCGTTGAATCAGGGTAGAACGACTCCATTCTCGCTCGAGAAGTTGACATGTTGGAAAAATGTTGCGACCTCACCGCCATTCAAGTGGCCGCTTACCATCAAACTCTGAGGAAGTCTTACAATAAATGAATAAATCTTCGAAGCTTTCAACCGGGTGACCTAGTCCTAAAAAAGACCAATGACGACTCGAAGTTGGCTCCAACATGGGAAGGCAACCTTACATAGTGGAGTCGCGTCGTTGGCAATGAAACATATTGGATCAAGACTCGAGATGGCCAAACATTGTCGTGTCCTTGGAATACCAACTTGTTAAAAAAGTTTTATCAATAGATGTTTTTACTTATTTCGAGTTCTTACTCTTATCACCGCCATATACTTTTTATTTGTATCAATATAAGCTAGGCACTCAAGTGTAAGCCACAACAAACAACTTGCTCACCAAAGCAAAACGCTCACTAGAGCAATAGGCTTAATCAAGTCATAACACTCTCTCGAGCAAAACGCTCACTGGAGCAATAGACATACTCGGTCACAACGTTCACTTGAATAGATTGCTCACTCAAGCTCCAAAGCTACATAGTGCCACCACTTCTCACTAGTTGGGAACCTATATTTCTAGGATTAACTCAGTGCAGATCGCTCACTAGAGCAATAGGCTTACTCAAGTCACAACACTCTCTAAAACTGCACGCTCACTAGAGCGATAGACTCACTCGGGTCATAACATTCACTTGAACAAAACGCTTACTAGAGCAACAAACTTATTCAAGCTAGCGCGCTCACCATAGCAAAGCGATCACTCGTACACCAAAACTCTATAAAAGCCACAATCTTCCTAGATTTTGCAAACATACGCCTCTAGGGTCGACTCATAGCTGGGTATCAAAAAAGTAGCAGGTGCATTATTTCATAACAGAAGAAAATAAAGAAAGCAAAGTAAGCACGCATGTAACGCCCGTATTTAAAATATGTAATTATTTATTTATTTATTTATTAAATTATTTATTTAAAAATCGGCTGGATTGGATTTGGGATACGCGGGCCTGATTTTTGGGCCCGAGTCTATTTTGGGCTTGGGTTTCAAACCCAAGTATATGATCACATTGTTCTAGAGAATAGGGTTTTAGAGAATAAAAAAAAAAAAAAAAAGAGGCAGAGATAAAAGTTGGATTGCTAGAGGGTGGAGCGCGACGATTCGGATTAGGAGGGATTAGTTAAAAATTTGTTCATTAAGGTGAGTAGTGCACATTCTTGGACATCCTTTTTTGTAGTAATTAGAGAACACAATGTTAATTTATCTTATTCTCTCTCCTTTTATATATTGATTATTGTGATCAAAAGGGCTTTTGATTTCGTTGTACCGATACTATGTTTTCCCTGAATTTGCATTTGACACATTCATAGAAAATTCATGTATAATACAAAGCAATTCACTTCTTTTATGATCCGGATTTCATTTTTCAAGAGTGTGAAGATCAGGGATTTTTGGGTGGAATATATAGAACTCAATTTAGTCATAAGATGTTCCAAGCATGGGGAGAAGACATCGGCACATCCACTTCAACCAGGCTTGACCGTTATCTCACTAGTCAAGACCTCGTCACCTTTGAGAACTGGATGGATGATCGATATCTTAATATCACTGTTGTTTATAGCCTCCAAATGATGACAAAAGTCTGTGTGAGTGGGTCAGGGAATCGACCCATTCTTTATTGGTTAGCATGAAATATACATTTCCAGTCCTGTTTCTAGTTTTCTGTCTAAAAGGTGAAACATCACATTCACAAACTCTAGCTGATAAGTAATCTTCTTCACTAGTATAGAGCTGTACTGTTGGAAGCTTGAACCGTTGTTAATGGCGGCCAGAGAATCGCCCAGGGGATTTGATTAAATGAACTGTGGTGGTGTTGGGTTGGACGATGTGGGTGGCTAATGTAGCTAGTGTAGGGTGTGAGGGGTGTGAGTGCTGTTGAAAGCTCCAAGAAACTATTAATGGCGGTCCGAAATTTGTTTCCAGATCTAGTTTTGGGTGAGGTTTGGATTGAATGATTTGGGGTTTTTGTTTTCATTAAGGTTGTTTGGGTTTTTATGGGGATCAAAACCGATTTGATGAAGTGAGGAGTGGGTGGCCGGCGCGATTTGGTGGCTGGTGGCGGAGGAGAGAAGCTTGAAGAATATGACATTGTTTGGTCAGTTGGGCCTTGGGCCGAAAAGTTTGTTCTGTTGGGTCGGGCCGAAATGTTTAATTTTAGTTTTTGGGCCGAAATCTAATTTCAACTTTTGGGCCTTAGCTTGTTAGTTGGGCGAGTTTATTTTGTTTTGTTTGGGCGGTTTTGTTTTAGTTTTGGGCGGTTTCGCTTCAATTTTGGACCGAACCACTTAACTGTTTTGGGGCCAGTTTCTAATATTGTTCGGGGCCAGTCCATAGGCCTTAATAGAGATCCAAATGGGTCTTTCAACATTTAGACTTTTCGGTTCTAAGGTTTGGGCTTGGCCAGTTGGGTCCGAACCATTACCTTGGTCATGCGCCCATGAGCCATGCACCTTGACCTTAGCCATGAACCATGACTATGACCACGCACATGTTGAACATATAAACGACAGTTTGACTTTGTCCGTTGACTTTGACCGTTGACCATTGACTTTGACCGTTGACTGTGGAATGTTGACTTTTTTCAGTTTTTCTCATATTTAAGAATATGGACAAATATAATAATAAAATATTGTCAAAAATTATATAACGTTGTTTGTCATTATCTAATTAAGATTTGACGTGAGTAGTGTGTAAAGCATATATATAGTGGGCTTTGATTGTGGACTGTGGACTGTTTAATTGTGCTACATTTTATGTTGTAAATTGTATGGACAAATCAAATGCTAAAATGCTGTGGAAGCTTGTATATATTTGGTTGTCATTATCTAATTAAGATTTGACGTTGATATTGTGACATTATATAATATGTTGGGATATATATGTTGAATGCAATAGTTTTGGAGACATAAATGTATAAACACTCCATTATTATATATGTGAGATGCTACTATAAGGTAGTATAGTATTGGTGAATGTTTGCCCACGGGATTGTGGCTTAGTGCAATAATATATTGGCACGTAATATATTGGCACGTGAAAGAATGAAAAGGGTTATGAGATATTTTGAGATATTTATAAATATTGTGGCTTAGTGCAATAAGGTATTTGACCTGCACGGGATATAGTGGAATTACTATGAGTCATAAATGGATGACACTTGAATAAATTACATAACGAAAATCCTAGAACCTAGCTACCACAACTCATGTGATTTGGCCCTTCTGGCGTTTCAGTGAATCTGAATGGCCTTCGGGCGTAAGTAATGATTGGCCCTTCTGGTGTTTCAGTGAATCTGAATGGCCTTCGGGGCGTAAGTAATGTGATTGGCCCTTCTGGCGTTTCAGTGAATCTGAATGGCCTTCGGGAGTAAGTAATGTGATTAGACCTTCTGGCATTTCAGTGAATCTGAATGGCCCTTCTGGCGTAGCCGAATAGTGGCTTGATTATTCCGTTCGCAAAATAGAATGAGACGCTCGATATTTGATACGAATAGTGGCGATTACTTACATAATGGCTTTTCGTGTGAGGGTTACGGTGTCGCGGCATCCCGGGGAGTGTAGTTACGCACGGAGTGGTTCATTATGTAAGGGGAGGCATGTGGATGTACATGTTCGGCGTTGGGAAGCGATTGTGGTAACCAGGGAAACTAGGTAAGACATAGATACGACGCGATTTTAGGGACACACAAAGAAAGCCTTAATTAATATAATTATGGTAATATGTTGGTTAATGATATATCTTTAGATAGATGATTGTATATGCTTGGCTGGTTATAGTTTAGTTCTAAGGCGCCTTGTGGAGGAACTACCTGCCTTAATTAATATACTTAAGGATGTTGTATTAGTCGTTGAAAGTTAAGGCGCCTCGGTGGAGGAACTAATTGCCGTATGGTTTGTGTATATGTATATATATATATGTTGTGTTTTAGAGCTACTCACACCAAAGATTTTTATAATCTCAATTCGATTTGCATGTTTGCTTATCGGGTGTATTCATTAAATGAACATAGTTGATAAGTCTTGACAGGTTTAGTGGTGAAGAAGATTGGTTGCTGTTTGTGATTTGCGTTAGCGTTGCATTTCAAGATATGCTTTGTTTTCCTTTGAGGTGATATAGATTTTCAGTTGAGATAAATTTATTTGCATTTTTCATTTGTTAATTTTTGTAATGAAGAGGACTTTTGTTTAAGTTAAAATTTTTATTGGGTTTTTATTATCCGCATGTTTAAACTGTTTATGGATTTTTGGCAGTGGAGAGTGCGTCACACCTCGGAGATCGAAGAGTCGGGAACAAATAATGTTTTTCCGAATTCTGTCGAAATTCGGGTGTGACAGTTTGGTATCAGAGCATTTGGTCAGCTTAGACTTAGGTGAGTCTAGGTGATTCTCGGATCGTGGTTTATGGGTAGTGTTTAAGAAGTATTATTTTCAAAACTATTTCCGCTAGTTGTTTTATTTTTACAAAGAAAATGAGAAAGATACATAAATAAAGAGAGTTAATATTTTTCGTGATTTGTTTATATGTGTAATGTGTATATTTATATTAGTTACTCTTATGAAGTGCATATGAAATGTTTTTATTTTTCCTTATCATATGAGGAGTGGTTATATGTGTAATATGTTAATTATTAATGGATTTGATCAAAATGATGTGTACTGCTATAATGTTGTTTTATCGATTGTGTTTATTTTCACATGAATTATGGATTAAGTGTGATAACATGTCTGTGAACTTTGTATTTGAGTATTATGTTATTATTTAAAAAACAATGAGATATTTTTATCTATATTGAATGAGCTGTATTAACTGATGACTTTGTGACGTACTAAATAAGGAACTAATTGCCTCGGTGTTGGAGGAACTATCTCGCCTTACTCGTACACTTTAATGGATGAATAGTATTTTGAAGTATAAGAGATTAATTTGTTAGAGGTGATTAATTATAAATTGAAATAAAAAAATAAATAAATAAAATAAAATATACGTGTATTCTTTTTTAGATGTGTATACTTGCGTATACACGTGTATTCTTTTTGAGATGTGTATACTTGCGTATACACGTGTATTATTTTTGAGATGTGTATACTTGCGTATACACGTTTTTATATTATTGTATATAGATGAACTATTACCATGCGTAGGTGATGATTAATATTGTTTTACCAAGAAAACATGCATGTGTAGGTTGTTTTCTTAAGGTCACGTTATTAATGATTAATTAAAATAATGGTGATAATTGTTATTTTTAAACTATATTGGAATTTATGTAGAGGATGTCTTAATATAATGATGATCGTATTTCCACAACAACCGGATTTCTATTTTTGTTTTATAAGTGTGTTTCATGCCGATAAATTATGACATGATTGATTAATACTGTTAAATTAGTTGCACATTGATGTTTGCATATTCGAGTATTCTTAAATATATACCTTGATTTATGGTTCATAAATACTACCGTGAGAATATAACTTGTTATGGGTGATATATTATAAGTAAGTTTATATTATCTTAAAATTTTAAAAATTCGTGTTATACGGTAGCAAGTCTTATTTTAATTGTCATTGTATATGGAGATTAATTTATGAATCTTTTCACCTTTTGAAATAATTAGTAATAATAATAATAGCAATGAACGTCGAGTATTTATTCTTAATTATTTTGTTTAAGTATATATGGTTTTGATAGATGAATATGAAAAATTATTTTTTTGATACGTGCTATATTTGATCCAGTTGCAAGCATGAATTAGGATTCAAGGGTTGTTTTAAATTTAATATTTCTGATAGCATGAGGAGAGTAAATATAAAGTTTTATTGTAGTATCCATGACATGAGTGATTTTTATTTTAAGTGTATCAGGACACTAATTTTCTTTTAGGCATGATAATGAAAGACTTCATAATGTTTTATGCAGGGATGAACTTACCCCACATTATTGATTAGTTAAGTAGAATATTACTTTTCGTAGAGATTGCTATGTGTCAAGAAACTGCATGCTAATGAGAAATGATATATTTATCTTGCGTTTAAGTGACAATAATAATGTGTTTTAATATAGACAGTTAAAATATGATAGATTTTGTAATGGCATGAGGACATATATTCTAGAATTATTTAAAATAATTAATACCAACGTTATCTTGCTTAAGTTTAATCTCGGTACATTCTTGTGTAGGTTCTAAGTTAATAACCAATGTTATTTGTTCATATAGATTATTTTACTTCCGAATCTCGGGACGAGATTCTTTTGAGATGTGTATAGCTGTAACGCCCGTATTTAAAATACGTAATTATTAATTTATTTATTTATTAAATTATTTATTTAAAAATCGGCTGGATTGGATTTGGGATACGCGGGCCTGATTTTTGGGCCCGATTCTGTTTTGGGCTTGGATTTCAAACCCAAGTATATAATCACATTATTCTAGAGAATAGGGTTTTAGATAATAAAAATAATAATAAAAATGGAGGCAAAGATAAAAGTTGGATTGCTAGAGGGTGGAGCGCGACGATTCGGATTAGGAGGGATTCGTTAAGCTGTTCATTAAGGTGAGTAGTGCACATTCTTGGACATCCTTTTTTGTAGTAATTAGAGAACACAATGTTAATTTATCTTATTCTCTCTCCTTTTATATATTGATTATTGTGATCAAAAGGGCTTTTGATTTCGTTGTACCCTGATACTATGTTTTCCTGAATTTGCATTTGACCTGTTCATAGAAAATTCATGTATAATACAAAACAATTCACTTCTTTTTATGATCCGGTTTCATTTTTCAAGAGTGTGAAGATCGGGGATTTTTGGGTGGAATATATAGAACTCAATTTAGTCATAAGATGTTCCAAGCATGGGGAGAAGACATCGGCACATCCATTCAACCAGGGCTTGACCGTTATCTCATTGTCAAGACCTCGTCACCTTTGAGAACTGGATGGATGATCGATATCTTAATATCACCGCATTGTTTATAGCCTCCAAATGATGACAAAAGTTCGTGTGAGTGGGTCGGGGAATCGACCCATTCTTTATTGGTTAGCATGAAATATACATTTCCAGTCCTGTTTCTAGTTTTCTGTCTAAAAGGTGAAACATCACATTCACAAACTCTAGCTGATAAGTAATCTTCTTCACTAGTATAGAGCTATACTGTTGGAAGCTTGAACCGTTGTTAATGGCGGCCAGAGAATCGCCCAGGGGATTTGATTAAATGAACTGTGGTGGTGTTGGGTTGGACGATGTGGGTGGCTAATGTAGCTAGTGTAGGGTGTGAGGGGTGTGAGTGCTGTTGAAAGCTCCAAGAAACTATTAATGGCGCTCTGAAATTTGTTTCCAGATCTAGTTTTGGGTGAGGTTTGGATTGAATGATTTGGGGTTTTTGTTTTCATTAAGGTTGTTTGGGTTTTTATGGGGATCAAAACCGATTTGATGAAGTGAGGAGTGGGTGGCCGGCGCGATTTGGTGGCTGGTGGTGGAGGAGAGAAGCTTGAAGAAGATGACACTGTTTGGTCAGTTGGGCCTTGGGCCGAAAAGTTTGTTCTGTTGGGCCGGGCCGAAATGTTTAATTTCAGCTTTTGGGCCTTAGCTTGTTAGTTGGGCCAGTTTATTTTGTTTTGTTTGGGCCCGGTTTTGTTTTAGTTTTTGGGCCGGTTTCAGTTCAATTTTTGGACCGAACCACTTAACAATTTTGGGGCCAGTTTCTAATATTGTTCGGGCCAGTCCATAGGACTTAATAGAGATCCAAATGGGTCTTTCAACATTTAGACTTTTGGGTTCTAAAGTTTGGGCTTGGCTAGTTGGGTCCGAACCATTACCTTGGTCATGCGCCCATGAGCCATGCACCTTGACCTTAGCCATGAACCATGACTATGACCACGCACCTGTTGAACATAGAAACGACAGTTTGAATTTGACCGTTGACTTTGACCGTTGACAATTGACCATTGACTTTGACCGTTGACTGTGGAATGTTAACTTTTTACAGTTTTTCTCATATTTAAGAATATGGACAAATATAATAATAAAATATTGTCGAAAATTATATAACGTTGTTTGCCATTATCTAATTAAGATTTGACGTGAGTAGTGTGTAAAACATATATATAGTGGGCTTTGATTGTGGACTGTGGACTGTTTAATTGTGCTACATTTTATGTTGTAAATTGTATGGACAAATCGAATGCTAAAATGCTGTGGAAGCTTATATATATTTGGTTGTCATTATCTAATTAAGATTTGACGTTGATATTGTGACATTATATAATATGTTGGGATATATATATTGAATGCAATAGTTTTGGAGACAAATGTATAAACACTCCATTATTATATATGTGAGATGCTACTATGAGGTAGTATAGTATTGGTGAATGTTTGCCCACGGGATTGTGGCTTAGTGCAATAATATATTGGCACGTGAAAGAATGAAAAGGGTTATGAGATATTTTGAGATATTTATAAATATTGTGGCTTAGTGCAATAAGGTATTTGACCTGCACGGGATATAGTGGAATTACTATGAGTCATAAATGGATGACACTTGAATAAATTACGTAACGAAAATCCTATAACTTAACCTAGCTACCACAACTCATGTGATTTGGCCCTTCTGGCGTTTCAGTGAATCTGAATGGCCTTCGGGCGTAAGTAATGTGATTGGCCCTTCTGGCGTTTCAGTGAATCTGAATGGCCTTCGGGCGTAAGTAATGTGATTGGCCCTTCTGGCGTTTCAGTGAATCTGAATGGCCTTCGGGCGTAAGTAATGTGATTGGCCCTTCCGGCGTTTGATGAATCAATGGCACTTACGGGCGAGCGAATAGTGGCTTGATTATTCCGCTCGCAAAATAGAACGAGACGCGATATTTTATCTTGAATAGTGGCGATTACACATAATGGCTTTCGTGTGAGGGTTACCTGGTGTGCGGCATCCCGCTCAGGGTAGTTACGCACGGAGTGGTTCATTATGTAAGGGGAGGTATGTGGATGTACATGTTCGGTGTTAGGAAGCGATTGTGGTAGCCAGGGAAACTAGGTAAGACATAGATACGACGCGATTTTAGGGACACACAAAGAAAATCTTAATTAATATAATTATAGTAATATGTCGGTTAATGATATATCTTTAGATAGATGATTGTATATGCTTGGCTGGTTATAGTTTAGTTCTAAGGCGCCTCGTGGAGGAACTACCTGCCTTAATTAATATACTTAAGGATGTTGTATTAGTCGTTGAAAGTTAAGGCGCCTCGGTGGAGGAACTAACTGCCGTATGGTTTGTGTATATGTATATATATATGTTGTGTTTTAGAGCTACTCACACCAAAGATTTTTATAATCTTCACCGATTTGCATGTTTGCTTATCGGGTGTGTTCATTAAATGAACATTGTTTATAAGTCTTGACAGTTTAGTGGTGAAGAAGATTGGTTCTTTGCTTGTGGTTTTAAGCTTAAGCGTTGCATTTCAAGATAGGCTTTGTTTTCCTTTGAGGTGATATAGATTTTCAGTTGAGATAAATTTATTTGCATTTTTCATTTGTTAATTTTTGTAATGAAGAGGACTTTTGTTTAAGTTAAAATTTTTATTGGGTTTTTATTATCCGCATGTTTAAACTGTTTATGGGTTTTGGGAGTGGAGAGTGCGTCACACCTCGGAGATCGAAGAGTCGGGAACAAATAATGTTTTTCCGAATTTTGTCGAAATTCGGGGTGTGACAATGCATCTCATAAAAACAAAATCTGAACTGCCTGAACTAACTCAAGAAACTAGTTCTTTAAAAATATCGAGATGCCACGTCCATATGTGGAAACCACCTCGCAAGTATCATCATCATCGAACTGCCTGAACTTACTCAGGAAACCATATCTACATTAACAAAATGACAAACTACCCAGACAAGCCCAGGAAACCAACTCTATTGTATCACAATTTTCAAAAAAAATAAAAAAAATTACCAATTGTATCAAAACAAGCAACCTCACAACTCTCAAGAGAGAAAGAACTCAAACAACATTGTTTAAAACTTCAGTTAGCGAGGATCCAAATCAACAGGAGCTACGACTTCAGTTTCAACACCAACAGGAGGAACATCAGCTATTAGTTCTAGCAGGTCGGCACGCTCTTTAGTACGCTCATCTGGGACACCACTGGCAGAGCATTACTTACATTTTCAGATGAAGATACGTTAGTTCCAGTTCGTCATACTCCATGCATATATTATTGTAGGCTTCCTACCCCTCATGAGAAACCGCCTTGCAAGCCTTGGCGTACTCAGTAACCTTAGCTCCCTTCACTTTTAACTCCTCAATTGAGCTGCTTAATCCAGCCTTCTCCAGTACGGCATCATTATACAGCCTCTTCAGTTCCTCCAACTCCTTCTCCATATCTTAAACGACCCGCACGTTCACCAACTCGTCCTTCACCCTGTCAAGCTCCCCTTTCTCAGACTCGCTTATCTAGGCGATCTGTTTCAGTTTCTGATACCCAACAAGCAGCTGAATAGCAAACAACAGTGTTAATCCCAACTTACAAGAAGAACACAGAGTACAAACAAGATAATACTTACCAAACAGTGGGCCAGATCTATTGCCCTAAGATTCTCATCCAAATCCTTAGCATCAAGATATTTTCAGTCACCGTCCAGCACGACCCTATCGAGCAGACATGCAGCAATAGGTGCAAATTTATAGCTACAATACGACCTTTTCACCAGGTATTTTTTCCCGGTTTTCGAACTAACATATACAAAGTTCTGGTCCAACTTGTCGCCCCCACCCTTCTGGGAGGTCGTCTTACCTGCTTCCATGGCAGCCACCTTCCCCTTCCCTTTACCCCCATATCAACAACAAGATTCACACCCTTTTCAAAGTTGTCAAGGTCGAGGATGCTCAAGTCGAGCCCACGCGTCGACCTCAAACTCCTAACCCCCTTACCTCCAGCCCACTCTGGCACCGCACCAGAACCACCACTAACAGAGCAGTCCATAATCTTAACAAGCTTGGCGGACCCTGAGGTACATCCGCCTTTTGTTTGACCAAGTTGTTTGGCCTACAAGCCACGAAGCCAATCTCCTCCAATTTTAGCGGAGAGCCCTCCCTCGTTCTCTCCGTCGGAGCGACTCCCACACCATCCCCGCCACCTATGTGGGCAGGTCGCCTAGTTGACCCACCCCTAGACCCCGAGGTGCTAGCACCTCCTGCAGTCCCCGTTCCCAACACCCTTCCTATTCCTCTCCTCCCTAGTAAATATACCACTATTCTCCCTCTCCATTACGGACTCAATTGACGATGCACAATCATCCTGGCCACGAGCCTTTTTCTTATGGTTCCTCCTTTTCAACCTTATCTCCCAACCTCCCCTTTCCACAAAATAGTTCGCTACCTCAGGCAGTTTTTCTTGCTTCTCAGCTCGACTTAGCTTAGCAAACTTCTCAATCACTCCACACTTAATTCGCCTTGTAATAGCAACCTCTACAAAACAACCAGATCAAAGGTAAGTTCATTACAACACATATTTCTTAATATACAATAAAGAACACAGATACATACCAACAAAATTGCAAACCCTACTGTGGACACTAAACCCAGAAGCACAGTAGTTTCCAATTACCAACAAGGACCTCTTCTCCCAGTGTTTGTTACTGACCCCATCCAGAATGCTAGACCTCCTAGTCAAGGTCTGTAAACTAAAGTTGTTGGCTCTAAATTGCTTCACAGCAAAATGTTCAACAATATCATCGACCTCAATATGGTACTCACCACTATCGTTTAACAAGTCGAAAACCCTAAACAAACGCCAAATATTATCAATGAACTGGCAGGGCGCCTTCTCGCAAAAGTTCAAAAACTCACAAGTGAGCCTCGAGAACGGAATCCTCATGCTAGCTCGTAGTTGCCCCTCACAAACAACCACCCCATAGGCCCGTGGAATGAAAACATTGCTTAAGGCATCCTCATAATCCCCCAGTTCGTGTATCTCCATATTGTTTGCAGCTATATCATAATTAGCTTCCCTTAATTCTAAAAAGATATTCACAGCACTCTTATCTACAATTCTAGGGGCAACCCACTAGAAGAAGAACCTTCATGACGACTAGAACTACTTGCTATAGCAACTACAAATTCCGATCTTACACCTTCCTCCTCACTCTCAAACCCTACAGAGACTCCACTATCACCTCATCAGACATTTTCTAGTCTTCTTCTATCTTTCTCTTGCAAAACAAAAGATCTATGCAGTCCTAGACAATATAACAGACGAGAAAACAAAAATGGTGGAAGAAAAAACTAACCTAACTCTCTAACCGATTCCAAAAGTTGAAGAAGTGATAAAGCTGTCACAGCCCGAATTTTTAAACAATTAAAAAAATGAATATTTGAAATATAAATATCTTAAACATCACTATGTTTAATTGTCTAAAAACCCAGGCTATGACGGGGTGAATACAACACATGTCAAAACCTAAAACCCACATCATAAAGAATCTTAACAACAAAAATAATCTCAAAAATTCTCTTTATTACTTTATGAAAGTCTATCTTCCATCCAAAAATCATCAATATAACATTCTAAGAATAATAGGTCCTCAACATCGTATTCTCATTCCATGATGAATATGAAACTACGTTATTACATACTTCCAAAAAGAACAGACCTAATAAAAGAACTAACAGACTGCTCCAGATCAAATCCAAATCAAACGCCGCGGTTCCACTGCTTTCTACCTATGTTCCCAAGAACACACCCACGTTGCCAAAACAAAGCAAACATGGGTTGACAAAATGGAATTTGGCCGGTATGAGTAGACTAACCACATATAAATATTATCATACTTTAATTATCCAAAAAACACGTTATATTTTCCCATAACTTAATTATTCTCAGCTTGGAAGATAGGTAGTTCCGTCATTTCAACCGGCATAGTTTATTCCCAAGCAAAACTTCCATTATATTAACTCATTCTAATAACTCGTTTTAATATCTAAATCATTGAATTAAAACTTACTGATATCCACTTTCTTTGATAAGGGGTAGGACCATCCCCTCAAGACAAAATGTTATTAAGTCCTACCCTCCTGCAAAAGAAAGTTAGAACTTCTATATAACATATGTAGATATTATATTAGGTATTCAAAAGTAAGCCCAAACACACTCGCATAATCAAATCAATACAACTAACCCGCAAGGCGAATACCTTAGTTCCTCTCTAGGGCTGTCCAAAGAATCTGGTCATTCATGGCACATTCAATGAATACCCGAGTCATTCATGGCACATTCAATAAATACCCATAGATAACGCTAACGGGCCATTTATGGCACATTCAATAAATGCCCACCTAACATATGACATCAACAGTCATAAAACGTACTTAATTCCAAAACTTGATGCGTGGAGAGTTCTAAAAGAGGTGGTAAATTTGTTTACGCATTATTGAACTTTATTGCATATATTATTTCAGATAACGAAAAGGTATCTTGATTCATGTATTATTAGTTTACGCGTTATTAATTATATGGATGTCTAAGTGTCATAACGTTGCATATCATAAAATACTGCAAAAATCACATAGTAGTTAATACGCGTACACACATATATATAGAAAGGTCTTAGCCTAAAGCCAAGCATGCTAATAGCCCTAGACCTATCCTAATAGACAGAATCATAATCCGAGTTAAAATGTCAAATTGGGTCAACTGGTCAAAAGTCAACTCTGGTCAAAGTCAAAGTCGACCTGCCAAGGGTCAACCAGTCCCAAACTCTTCTAACCCAAAAGCCCAAAGTCTAAAGCCCAAAGTCTAAAACAAAAATCCAAATTTGAAAATCTAAAATAAAACCCATAAGCCCACCCACGATTTGGCCCAAGCCCAAATCGAAATGTACTGTTCATCTCCTTCCTCACAAAACTTCCACCAGCGCCTCCACCGCCTATGCAGCCACCACCGGCCATCCATATCTAACAAGAACCCAGCGGTTTGGTTCATGGAGAAAAACCCCATGTACCTATACCAACAATTCATGATTCCATTATACTGTAAAAAGTCGCGACCTACGCCATTAACACTCTGTAAAGCTCCAATCGTCCCCTCTCCAGCACCCAATCAACCACCAGCACATCCATCTCAACCCAACAACAATCTCCCAATAAAATCCAAACCAAACACTAATTCAAACAAAAAAACGCAGGACGATTTGGTTTTGTCTGGACGCCATTACTGCTCCTCCGGAGCTTCAACAGCCCATATCGCGACAACAACAAATCATCACCAATAAATCACCAACAATTCCCAATCAAAACAAAAAGGAATTCAAACTAAAAAAATCGACAATTTCCTTCTGTTGGCTTGACGATGCCATTAACAGCCTCGTCCGAGCTCTAACAGAGTAAACTTCCTAGTTTCACTAATCCACTTCTAACAGTTCACTTTAAACAATCTCAGAGTTCAACAGGGTTAACAATTCACTTCAGAGTTAACAAACACTTCACTTTCAGAGTTTCACAATTTAATATCAACCGAGCAATATCCTAGCATTTAACAAGTTTTAACGATACAACGATAGTACCAAGGATAATAGCAAAAGGGCAGGAAAATGTGCAGAAACTGTAGACAGCAAAATTATTCCTTTATACATGTCAAACTCTAGATTCAGTGAAATAGAAAAAACTACTCACAGTTTATAAACCGAACAGCGAGAAAAATCCTGAAAGGCCGAAGTCGACTTTTTCGTGAAAGGACGATCTTCCTCGTTCAAAACCTTTTCTTCTTTCAGTAACTCCATTTTTTTTTTCTAAAACTCTCGATGTGTTTTTCCCTAAAAACTCTACGTGAGAAACCCCTTTTTGTTTTTTTTTTAAAAAAAAAACCCCCACCGAAAAACAATGATGAAAGGTTTATCTCTTAATCTACGGGGTTTCCTATCCTTAACAAAAGTTTGTCCTATTTTGTTTTACTTAATATTATTATTATTATTATTATTAGGAAAATAAAAGAATAAAAACACGGGGTGTTATAGAAGCAGTAACCCTTCAGGTCCCCAAAAGCGTTTTGTGAACAAAAAAAACCGTTCAGTTCCCAATGTATATCATCATTACCCCCAACCCTCGACGACACGTCTCCTTAAGCGATGTCTTTTCAAAATCCGACAAAACGAGGTGGTTACTATTTCTGTTCACAACCACTCCCATCCTCACATGTGCCACCCACGTATTATCGTCCTCTCTCAGCAGATCGCTTCCAGTCCACAAAACGACCTACTGAGATGAGGTTGTGTGAGGGCGTGATATTCACGACCAATGAATACCACACAAGTGTCCAATACAAACATAACTATCCACCGACCTCGGGCACTCGGCCTACGAGCTCACTTCATAGTGACTCAACTTAGGTAGGCGATTTATATACAACTCGCTCCCAAAGCGACGCCACTAACAACCGACCTCGCATATTCGTACATAATGAGCTCGCTCCCAAGTGACTCATGATGAGTGGACGACCTTTTCCAGGAGTGACCTTCCTATTACTCATTCGCCCCGTTCCATAACGGTTGGTAACGTATATCATTACTGCTGCCTTCAAGACTGAGGCTTCAGTCGCGTATCTTATTAAGTTTCCATAACTCGCCATCATGGCTCGCGAATGACCTGAACTTGACCTGACATGGGAGGGCAAAAGACGCGGGCGTTTTGCCTATATAAAGAGGAGGAGGAACTACATCTGACCTGATTCAAGTTCTCCCCAAAGTGAGAGCTTGATACGTAAGCATTCCCCAACTATTCAAAGTTGTAAAGTAGTGACCAAAACGCATCTTTACAGAGCTCTTTTAGAATTTGATTCTTTGCTAATTAAGGGCTAGCACAATGGATTCAAATATTTGCTATTGATTCCTTTGTCACATTTATTGGTGTTTACCTTATACTTGGGGTTTGTTGTGCCCAAAAACAAACAAACGAAAAAATCGACGAAGATGAACTATCAAAGTACTAAATTAATCTAATCCATATCCACCACACATGACACAACATCAAATTGAGACTAACAAGTAGGAAAGAAAAAACATATACAACTGCAACACTTTCCAGTTACATGCACAAAAGAATGAGCATTGGAGCTCAGCTCAGTCAGTGGTGATGAGTAGCAGTTTGTACAACAGCACAAGCTTTTTTTCATCCCTAGTTCCTTTTTTTCCCCAACTATTAAAATCTGTTCCAGAATGCATGCATCTTACAAAAACCAAATCCCTCTACCGGGAAAATGAAGTTTGAAAATAATGTCACTTGAAACTTGAAAGCAATGGTATATTATAAAAGTATAAATTGTATACCTATGTGCGTCACATTTACAAAACATGATGGCTTTTAATTAAGTTGTAAATTCGGATAAGTTTCCCAGTCAAGTTTCAAGATTCACCGAATGGTAAGAATCAAAACCTAATTCCAGGTAATTCGCGACGTGCTTTTGACACTCTTGCAAGAAAATGCACTTTAATGACTTGAAAGTTAAGGAATTTCTGATACAATGAAGGGCTGTCAATACTCAATAGACTCTTAGGATACTAAAAAGAGACGGTTGTGAAAACAAGAAGCATAGGCCTGCTGAAAAAGAGTAGAACCCCAGATCATATAAACTTCCAAAAAAGGCCGGGTCACTGATTAATCTATAAGTGGATAAAATTTGCTAGAGGTCAATATCAAATTCAAAAAGCAAAGAACTAAGTTTGGGAAAGGCCCTGAAGAATATCTAATAGATGTGTACTTTTCTATCAACCTCTTCTAGCTTTGTGGTAATATCTTCATTCTATTCCTACTTATGTGTAGGTAGGTAGCTTCCATGGTCAGCTTCAATATCTGCTGGAACAGGTCCTCATTGCAATGTATAATGATCGATCCATCGAATTCAATACCACACTGATAACCCAAATCTTCCCTAGCCTTGAGCTTGCCAGCATGTCTTGAAACGTACCAATATATAGAAAACTAATTAAATAAATTAAAAAACAGTGAGAATGTCACCGCGATCACATATTTTCATTTGAAATACAACTTCCATCAGTTGTGCTCGAAGGTTGGTTGTCCATAGGAGACAAAAATGAAGCTGGAGGAGGCAGCAGCGGAAGTGGCGCAGGTACAGCAACTGACACCATCTCAGTATAAAGCAAAGCCATATAAGAAGGGATAATGTCATTACCATTTTGCCTTGACTTGTATTTCAGTAACTCCGCTCTTACTGCATTAAGCTCAGCTTCCATTGCTTGGACTTGCTGTTGCAAGGCTAAAACTGCACCCTTGCCTCCATAAACAGGATCCTTTAGCCTCAAGGCTGCTTCGTAAACAAGACTATTTGCCGCATTAGCTCTTTGGCTTACTGTTGCCTCCTGAAAATCATATTCGATACATATGTAAAGAAAAACATATCAAAACATTGATTCGATAGAACATTATGATTGAAGTTGGGAGTAGTTAGTTTACTGTTGCTTCCTGAAAATCATTTATTTTGATATACATATGTAAAGAAAAACATATCAAAACATTGATTAGATAGAACATTATAATTAAAGTTGGGATTAGATTACCATTAGCATCTTTGAGACATTGCCTGTACCAAAAACTTTATGAACAGCCGCAAACCTTTGGGGCTCGTGAGGAGAGAAATATGGACAGAAAATGCATTCTGGAGCACACCTTCTTCTCATAATTTTACATGCAGCACAAGGTCTATTGGTGTTTAAGGCCTCTGTAAGGCCTAATAAGTGTCTCCGTCCCATTCTATCAGAAACATCAGCTTCACTCCTGAGCTCGTTGCCCATCTCATCAATGTCCCTGTATTTCAACCAAACACACACAAAATGGAAAAACAAATGTTAGAAAAAACAAAAAAATGTTTTATCTTGTTATTACTTATTAGGAGCTTTCTATACACATTCAAGCCTAGTAGCATACACATGGAAAGAAAGATTGGGCCAATTGCCCAACTAGTTACATGCAGTTGTTGACATTTTGATAACCTTATGAAATCGGTGCCATGAACATCATACCATGTATAGATGAAAGGAAATGCCTAGTGATGCATGTTCTTTTGTACAGTCTACAACTGGATACTCACCATAAGGATATTTGGTTCTAGCGCACAGCAACATATATAATAACATACAATTCTATAAATCCTATACAAATGCATGTATACATAAAATTATAGTATGCATTGAAAGTTCTTAGAAATTACAAGGCAGCCAAAGAATTTAATTAAATAAAAAAATTCATTATGCCAACATTGCATCAATGTAATTCTTAAATGTATAGCTCATATACAAAACTCTGTTATTCATCTTGGCAGTTGCAACTTGAAATTCTGGCATTGCTTACTACAAATGCAAGAAAAACATAGGCATTTGATTTCTAGTGCGAGTATTTGACCCAAGCTCAACCTGTTTTCTAAACGAGTCCTAAAATATTCAGGCTTGGCTAATATTGCAACAAGGACGAGCTTAAGCAAGTCAAAAAAAGCTCAAGCTCCGCTGAGTCTCTGTTTAAAATAGCACTAGTATCTGTTCAGGCTCGTGCGAAACAAACAAGCTCCTTAATAAAATTTTATTTTTCTTTCTTCTCATTTCGCCATAAATGAAGTGTTTCGCTGATTAAAAGATACGCAATCTTCCCTTTTGTAAAAGTAAAGGAATCCAGACGAAATTAAACAGGGGAAGAGATGAGGCAGCGCGCAGCAGCAGACAGGTCAGCTTCAGTCCTAAGGCCAAGTGAAATTTTAACAAAGACTCATCTTCTTTTGCGTAGAAAAGACTCATTTTCAACTAAAGGTATTCAAAACTATGGATGGACACGCGTGTTCGTGATGATCATAGTCGCATAGCGGAATTTGATCAAATACTTTCTTATAAATAAAAAAACTCGGAACGCCCTTAATATATTGTGACAAAGATAGCTATTGAGCCAATAATTTTTTAAACAATGAAACAAGCAAATAACACATAGTAAAAAGGACAAGCACGAGATATCGTGTTGGAACCCATGCATGCCACTACTGACTGTGAAAAGAAACTTGTACATGATTTAATGATTATACCTCTTCAATAGCTTCTTTTTCATTGGTAATCTAGTTTCTGTCTCTCCAAGCTTCATAAAATTTCCCTTACCCAAAGTGTTCTATTAAACAATCGAATATATAATTCTTGCAGTGAGGTTTGAAAACACCATTGCACATAAAAAAACAAGGGTATTTATGACGACCCGGCAAATATCACAAAGGCAAAACGGACTAAATGAAGGAGCCCACAAAGGCGAAAATTTAGAGGGGGCAGCAAAATTTGCGGGCAGACACCAAATATTAGGGCGCATCAATTGGTGAGAATGTACGATATTTATTTCCCATGTACGTACCAGTTACCACGGTCCACGGACATCAATGTTTTTCTGAAATGCCAAACTTTCGGTTTTCAGGAATTTGGAATGGAATTTACGTTGTCGGAATCTATTGAAAAATTAGTAAATTACACATATTTCACCATTCAGTTGTTTAATGCTGGCCCAGGTAAGAACTTGCTTTAAAGCCCATATATATGTTTTAAAATAGGCCCATAGTCCAAAGCCCACTTGTTTTTATTACAAGCAGTCTTCAAAGATGGAAAATTGGCGAGGGGGTCACATAATCATCTTCGTCTGTGGTAAATGTCCCTATATAAACATAAAAACTGATAGATTGAATCAGGTAGATTTGGGAGTTGATTCTGATCATTTAAACATACACTTCAAAACAGATTTAGTAAACCCATTCACCACTGTAATCAGAAGAAAAACACACGGCTTCTAAGTTTCTGTAATCAGAAGAATAACTCCCTGAAGCATGTCTAGTATATGTACCCGTTTCTATAATCTTTTCTAGCTTTGTGCTAGAATGTTTATAACTTCATCTATTCCTAATTACGTATAGGTAGCTTTCATGGCCAGCTTCGATGTCTGCTCCACATTGCACAGTATGTTGATGGATCCATCAAATTTGTTACCACATCGATTGCCCAAATCTTCCCTTGATCATTTTCAGCATGTCTTCAAAAGTATGACTGTATGACAACAATAACAACAACAACAACAACAGGAAAAAGAGAGAGAGAGAGTATCCCCGTGATCACATATATTCATTTGAGATACAACTGCCATCAGTTGTGCTCCAACGTTGGTTGTCCATAGGAGAAGAAGATGCATCCCCAAGAGGCCGCAACAGAAATGGCGCAGGTGAAGCAACTGACACCGTCTCAGAACAAAGGAAAGCCAGATGAGATGAAGTGCTAACATCATCACCAGTTTCGCTTGACTTGTATTTTAGTAACTCTGCTCTTACTGCATCAAGCTCAGCTTGCACTGCTTGGACTTGTTGTCGTAAACTTGAGACAACTCCCATGCATCCATAAACCGGATTCTTAATCCTCACATTCGCTTCATAAACAAGACTATCTGCTGCATCGGCTCTTTGACTCTTTGGTGCCTCCTGATTATGGCATTCCATATTCATACATATGTTAATTTAAATATAATAAATGGAGATTGATGAAATATAACATTATAATGAAAGTTGGGACTGAATTACCATTAGCAACTTTATAACATTGCTTGCACCAAAAACTTTACGAACAGAAGAAAACCTTTGGGGATCATGAGGAGGGAAATATGGACAGAAAAGGCATTCTGGTGCACACCTCCTTCTTAAAACCTTACATGCACCACAAGGTCTGTTGGTTTTTAAGGTCTCTGAAGGGCCTAATGCTAAAAAGTTTCTCCATTCCGTTTGATCAGAATCATCTGCTAATCTCTTGAGCTCCATACCCAGGCATCCATAAACTGGATCCCTGATCCTCACATTGGCTTCGTAAACAAGACTATCTGCTGCATTGGCTCTTTGACTCTCTGGTGCCTCCTGAATATGGAATTCATACATAGGTAATCAAAACATAGACTGACAAAATATAACAATGTAATCAGAGTTGGGAAATGAATTACCATTAGCAACTTTGCTACCTTGCTTGCGCCAAAAACTTTATGAACAGAAACAAACCTTTCTGGATCATGAGGAGAGAAATATGGACAGAATAGGCACTCTGGTCCGCACCTCCTTCTTATAACTCTACATGCACCACAAGGTCTAGTGGTGTTTAAGGTTCCCATTCCATCAGAAGCATCTACTTCTCTCTTGAGCTCCTTGTTCATCTCTTCAATCTCCCTGTAATTCAACCATGCAAAGAAAATCTAAAAAACCAAAACTCAAAAAAGAGTGAATAGCTACTAGCTAGAGTACTTCTAGCAATACCCTCATATTATTTGTTTTCATAACGATATTTTGGTTCTTTGCTCAATTGAGAGTTGAGACTTTGACACCATGGATCAACACATATCTTCCTAATTCCTACGGTGAATCTCATTTGTTAAATTCTTCTGTGAGGAATTGACGATCAAGTATTTTAACAGCGGAATTTGATCAAAGACTTACCATATACGAAAACTTGGAAACGCTTTTACTATATTGTGACAGCCAAATATTTTAATCTCACTCACACAACAGGCGAAATGAAATAATAAATGAGTAGAACAAAAGACCACTATATGAGCTACAAACACGAGATAGAGCGTGTTGGAACTCCATACATGCTACTGTAAAAAAAAAATGTAATAGAAATTTGTACAAGATTTTACCTCTTCAGTAGGTTCCTTTTCATCGTTACTCCAGCTTCTCTCATTCCAAACTACTGACGTATCCCCTTTATAGGACTATCTTCATCAACTAATAAAAAATGAAAGGTGGTTGAAAGGAGTGTACCATTTCACCTGAAAACGATGGGTATTATAAGTCCCGGCAAATATCACATAAAAACAAGGAGGCCCACAAAGGACTAAAGTTTTTAAACCCATACATTTGTTTATACCACACGCCCATATTTTACAAGCAGTCCATCTCGTTAGGATGTTTTGAGTACACGAAAATCTGGTCGTCAACATCGACATAAATTTGAATGCATTACACATTATTCTGGAGAACTAATTTGATGAGTAGTATGCTGGAACTCCGTTTCATTTTGGGAGGTGAAAGAAATCAAGAATGAAAGATAATGGTGAATTCAGATCTGGAAAAAGTGTCATCGTGCATTTGCGTAAAATGGCATCAATGGACAGCAAAAGTGATTAAACAAAAACCACATTAGAGGTGCCTGCCTATTCACACTGTGAGTTTTCATTTACTTTGTCGTAGTCCCAACTCCCAAATACTTAGACCCTCCGTTTGCTCTGAAATGATTTTGGTCTGGAACAAATGACGCTTAAATTTTGCACAATGTTTATTCTACTATAAGTCTGTTACACAAACCAGTATTTGGCCAACATACCCCGTTTCGTTGCCCTAGCATTCCAACCAAAACAATTTCGTTCCCAGTTTCTTCCAAAATGTGTTTTACAACACCCAAAACTATCTACCAGGAAAGTTACAGTGAAATTACAAAATAGAATAAGTCAATTGAAAACAGTGGTTTAATAATGTATGATACAGACATTTTTTATTTTTTCGATAATCTGTATGATACAGACATATGATGCCTTTTTCAGTCATAATATAGAAGGCAAGATTGCACCAAACGGTCATAAAGAAGTATGACCTAATTCCATGTCCTTTGTCACACATGAGTTTAGTTGGACACTAGAAACTCTCCTCCAAAACTAATATGCGTTTAGTATGACCTAATTCTGAGTTCATAATGGTTTAGCATGTCCAAAAGACCAAAACTAATCAAACACAGTGGTTCCCTCCTCTGCCCACCATGTCACCAACTATTCTCCCACTTGAATGGCTTGATTGGGAGTCAATTCAGAAACAAAACTAACAAATTTTGTTAATGGATAATGGATAATTAAGGATAAAGAGAGGAGAGTGCAACAAAAAATTATCGCTCGTTCACACAAACTAATCCGTCGGCCCTTTTATATGTTGTCGTGGGCCAAATTCTTACAGGCCTTCGTTTGTGCTGAGATGATCTTGAACAAGATCAAACCTACGCTGACCTTACTGACAATCAAACGACCCCAGATTTTCTCCTAAATGACCAGATCTGCATCTTTTTTTCACAATGTTTATTCTACCCCATAAAATTGGGTGCAAGTTCGTTTTTCATCCTTAGTTCCTCTCATATTCCCAACCTCAATTTCTTCCCGAATATCTTTTACAAATTACCTCACCCGAAGTTGAAAACAATGGTTTGTATATATGATGCCTTTTAAGTCACAATACAAATAAATTCAGCAGTCAAGCTAGATTGCACCAAAGGGACTTAAATCGATAGACGTAATACCATGTCCTTTGTTTCCATGCTTCTAATCTTCTAGTTGGACATTAGAAACACTCCCTGCACCAGCTATAATACATATGCATCTTAATCAACTTTGAAACAAATAACACCATATCCAATGGTCTGGGTCATAATCTTGATCCAAGTTTATCAAATCTACCAATAAAATTTTGCATTAGTTAGAGAGTGAAAATCAATATAAAATTCTTAAGAGAAAAAACAAGAAATTTGTTAACGTACTCCCTGGAGATTATCTAGTAAATGTATATAATTCTATCAACTTTCTTCTATCTTTGTATTAATATCTTCATTCTACTCCTACTTATTTACACCTAGCTTCCGTGACCAGCTTCAACTTTGCTCGAACAGGTCTACATTGCATGGTATTGACTGTCCAAATCCCCTCTATCTTTTTCAGCATAACTTCAAACGTCAACAACGAAAAAGAAAAGAAGGATATCACAGCGATCATCACGTACATATTTTCATGTAAAACTGTTACTGCCATCAGTTGTGCTCAAGGGCTGGTTATCCACAGTAGAAGATGGAGAAGCGGAAGGAGACAGCAGCTGCTGAAGTGATGGCCCAGGTGCAGGGACTGTGAACCCCGTCTCAGGATCAACCAAAGCCATATTAGTTTCCATTGGCTTGTATCTTCGCAACTCCTCTCTTGCTGCAATAGGCTCTGCTCCCATTGCTTGGACTTGTGGCTGCAAAGCCAAAACTGTACCCACGCGTCCATGCATCGGATCCTTAAGCCTCTGATGTGCTTCGTAAACAAGACTATTTGTTGCACCAGCTCTTTGACACTCTGGTAATGCCTGAATATTGTAGAAATACATATGTAAAAAATACATACCCATAAATAATTGAAGGATGGAGATCAATAAACTAGAACACTAATGAAATTAGGGACTGAATTACCTCTAGCATCTTTCTGCCATCAGTTGTGCTCGAGGGTTGGTTGTCCACAGTAGAAGATGGAGGAGCGGGAGAAGACAGCAGCTGCTGAAGTGATGGTCCAGGTGCAGGGACTGTGAACCCCGCCTCAGGATCAACCAAAGCCATATTAGTTTCCATTGGCTTGTATATTCGCAACTCCTCTCTTGCTTCCCTAAGCTCAGCGC
Source organism: Coptis chinensis (assembly GCF_015680905.1). Classification (NCBI taxonomy): domain Eukaryota; kingdom Viridiplantae; phylum Streptophyta; class Magnoliopsida; order Ranunculales; family Ranunculaceae; genus Coptis; species Coptis chinensis. The sequence goes on from NC_141462.1 coordinate 94,740,170, forward strand.
CCATTGCTTGGACTTGTTGTTGCAAATAAAGACACTGTGCGCAGGCATCCAAATTCCGGATCCTTAATCCTCTCATTCGCTTCGTAAACTAGACTATTTGCTGCACCGGCTCTTTTATTCTCTGGTAATGCCTGAATATTGTAGAGATACATATGTAAAAAAAATAGATATTCATTAATAATTGAAGGATTGAGATCACTAAATTAGAACATTAATGAAAGTAGGGGCTGAATTACCTCTAGCATCTTTCTGACATTTACTGTGCCAAAAACTTTGTGAACAACGGCAAACCTTTGGGAGTCATGAGGAGAGAAATATGGAAATAAAATGCAATCAGGTGGACACTTTTTCCTGTCCGTCTTACATCCAGCACAAGGTCTGTCGGTGTTTAAGTTCTCTGCAAATATCTGTCCCAATGACAATTCAGCAAAAGCATTATCTGATTCTTTCTTGCTCTTCTTGCCCCTCTCATCAAACTCTCTGCAAGTATACCACACACAAAAAAAAGAACAAAATAAATAATTTAAATACAAATAAGAGTGAGTAATATGGCTTTCAGGTATTAATAAGGTGTACATATTTCTAGCAATACCCACATTCTATTTTCACAAAGTTTTGTTGGTCTTGTTATTAGCGATTTTCTCTGCACATTCAAGCCTACAGAAGGAGAGAAAGATTGAACCTATTGCACATGCAGTTTGCTTAGACTAGTTACATGCACTTCTTGACATCTTTGAAGTACCAATGAAAAGATACAAGAAAATTTCCATTACGTGAAGTTCTTATGTGCAAATGTGCAATCTATAATTGGATCCTTACATACATATGGATTAATCTCATTTCCTGTTTGAGAATTAGTTGAAACCAAGAATTAAAACATATTACTTCATTCTCATGATACACTGCATTTCTTGAATTCAAGAATGCTAGATTTTTTGAATTCTTGAATCCATGGCACATCCTCATTTCTTGAACTGTTGCGTATATAAGTGACGATCAAGTATTTTAATAGCTGAACTTGATCAAAGACTCAGAAAACGGTCTTACATAAGGTTCTTCAAACGCTTCCAAAAATGAACTATTAAAGAACTAGTTTAATATAATTCACACACAACATAAAATATTAAAACAAAAGCTCACCATATGAGCTTTAACATGGCATGCTACTGTGAAATAATGAATACAAAATTCAACAAGATTACACCTGTTATTCCGCCTGTTTTCCATTTTGAGTTGTTTCTTTCTCTGAGAACTTCTGATATTTTCCTCAAATGTGTTTCACGATAGATACTCTCAGCTCTCTCTACCAAATAAAAGAAATAAAGAATGCAACTCTCACAATGAAGTCTCAGAGCAGCATTGCATGAACTTGAGAACAAGGCTATTTATAAGACCCGGGAAATATCACAAATTAAAGGAGCCCCTGCGAAATTTGTGCCAACTCGAAATTTTAGACTGGGGTCCGAGATTTCAAATGTAACAGTAACATTCCAAAATTTCGACAAACTTTGGAACTTATAGGAATCTGTTCAAATGTTGTCGAAATATATTCACTTTCATAATATGCAAAAGAAAAGTTTTATTTTTATTTGGGGAATTTTGACTTAACCCCCAAAGTTTGGTAGCGTTTTGAATAAACCCCCCATTTTTAAAATCATTTGAGTTTGCCTCCTACTCCGTCAATTTTGTGTGTAACAGACGTTGATATTTTAGCTATTGACCATTTTACCCTTATAAAATAGCTGTTGGATTGCCCATTTGCCCCCCACATTAACATGTTAAACCCAACTTTGTGAAAACTCCCCAAAAATTGTCATTATTTAATTCTTGCACTCACTCTCTCGTATTTTACATATTGGCCATTTTGCTCTTATGAAATAGCCGTTGGGTTTTATATTTTATTCCTTTCGTATAAATCTCATCTCCTCCTCGACCTTTAATTTAGTTTTAAATCAACACAAATCTCATCTCATTTTTATGGGTGGTGGCACTTGCGAGGTTAGCAACACAAATAAACCATCTCAGGTTCTAATCTCACGCTTAATCTTCTTTCTGACCTTCTTCTTCTTCTTCTTCTTCTTCTTCTTCTTCTTCGTGACTGTTTACTGAAAAATTGGGGGGTTTATGCAAATAGCAGATTGACGTTTGGGGGTTTACACTAACTAATATTTAACCTCAAACTTAATTTGTTTAGTTCTTTTTTCAGATTACAATGTCATCATCAGAAGCAATCAACTACGGGTCTTGTTTTCTTAATTTGTGGGGATGTAGGGCACTGGAAGGTTGATTGTTGTTGGCTTGATTATCCTTGTTTTTTAGGATGTCCAGATACTATGAGGGTTCGCTGGAGTGGGCAAGAACACACTAAAGGATTGGGATTCCTTATATGTAATAGTGCACTAAGATGCAACGGTTACAAATGGATAGATGTACCAACCTAAAGCAAAAGGGAAGGTTGTGGAAGTGGAAGTAGAAATGAATGAAGTGAAGAACAAAGAGAAGTCTAAAGAGGAGGGGAAACTTAAGTTGTGTATTGATGGTGTTATTAAGATGAATATTGAAGGCAATGTGTCTGATGTAACTGAACTTGTGAGGAAATTAGCATTTTAATGTAATGGACATGTTCAAGTCTACATTTAATTATGACATAGTGTTCAAGTCAACATTTAAGTCTGACATGTTAATATGATAAAAAATGCATAATATCAAACATGCCTTAAAATGATCAAAACACAACACTTAAGTCATTGAAGTCTTACAACAAATCCATAACACAACACTTAAGCATACATAACACTTCTCTAACACTTAATTAAATAACAAATCAAGTACATTTTACATAGCACTTGACTCAGGTCTGACACAACAAATCAAGTACATTTTACACACAAATCATTGAAGTCTTACAGCAAATCATTGAAGTCTTACACATAGCACTTATGTTAACCTCAGTCTTACAACAAATCCATAATACAACACTTAAGCATACATAGCACTAAATAGAATAACAAAACCCCATAAAAAATATAACATTAATGTAGTCAAGACTCTGCCTGTGAAGAAGCTTGAGAGGATGGTGTACCCTTCCTGGACCTCTTTCTTGGAGGTGGCATTGGTGGCATTGTAGGTATGTTCAGGGCTGGCCTCAATGGAGCAACACTTTCTTGAGTTTGAATAGGTTCAGACTGGCTAGGTTGTGGATCTTGTGAACTTCCAAATAAAAGTTCAGATAGACGACCTTGTTCAGAAACATATCTCACCCTCCCCCTACCCCTAGCACCTCCTTTGCCTCTTCCACCCCCATCCTCACTTGCAGTCCCCTCTTGTCTCCCATCTATAGCATTTCTCCCCCTACTCCTACTCCTGCTTCTACCACCTCTACTTCCTCTCCCATTTGCAGGCAATTGACTCCCATCTTCACTTGCAAGAAGTTGGCTCTCATCCTCACCACTTGTACCCCTACCCCTACCCTACCTCTAACACCTCTGCCTCTACCTCTTGCTGGCAAATCACCTTCAGCAACTTGACTCCCATCTTCACTTGCAGGTTGTTGGCTCTCATCCTCACCACTTGTACCCCTACCCCTACCTCTAGCACCTTTGCCTCTACCTCTTGCTGGCAAATCACCTTCAACAACTTGACTTCCATCTTGTGCATTGATTGGTCTAAGAAGAAAGGGGTTTGGGAGTGGCCTTGTTCTTGGTCTCCCAGGCCTTCCTCTTCCTCTATGAGATGCTCTGGCAGCAGCTGCTGCAATGGCATTGGCTTCTGCATTGGCATTATCTCCCACCTGACCTCTTTGATAACCTTTGGCATTATGCCCATAAACTTGACACCTTTAACACCTTATTGAGTTAGATTCATCTTCACCTCTTCTTCTATTCACCCTTGGTCTGCCAGGCTGTCTTTGTCTGATTGGTGGATAGATATATTCTTCTTGAGTAGAATGTTAGAAACACACTACTATCAGATACCATACTACAAATATAACACCAAACATGAAGTGGAGTGCAACTATACTTACAATAGACCATTCATCTTCATACAAGTAAGGTACAATGTGATTAACACAAGCTCTTTTGTAAGTTGCTGCAGAGAAATAAGGGCTACAATACATAAAATAACACAAATGGAGGTATAAGTCATTAGTTAAAACAAGACATAAATGATTCACAAAAACACATCAATTAAATGATCTAGCTTACTTAATCCATGGTTGCCTCCTTGGTTTAATGACAGCTATAGCATGAAGGCAAGGAATGCCAGTGACTTGCCATTCATGACAATCACATGTGTGTCTCTTTAAGTTCACATTCCACCATTTTCCAGTAAAGACATTAGTTGCTAAAAATGTGCCTTCAATTGTTGAACCACTCAAATTCAGATTTCCAATTTTGTTGCTAAGGTCAATAATAATATCCTTAACCCTTGGCACTAAATCATTATCATTCCATAGCTCACATTTCTCTTTCCTGTCATATAATAACTTCATTTGCAAGATCATCACTTGTGAAATCATTTTCACAATGGGTTTGTCCAGCCAGCAATATATGACTATTTCATGCTTCTGAAAAGTTGTTAGACAAACAATCAGACTTACACACTTCATCAAAGTATGATCTTGCTCACAACCTTAGGTCTTCACCCATCAAATAGTATTTTGCTCCACTGTCAAGCTTTTCCAGCTCATCCATCAGTTTTGCAAACTTTAACTCTGAAAATGTTTTGGCAGCACTCCAGGCTTCAAGCTTAACTCCTCTATACTTAGTTTTCATGTTCTTGACCATGTGTTTGAAACAATACCTCTAATTACAATAAGGGAAAACAGTTGCAACTGCATAACACAATCCTTTCTGCCTGTCAGAGATAATAGTCAACTTCTGAGGGTGCCTATTCAAGTGTGGTGCCATCTTCTCCAGAAAATCAGTTCATGCATGTCTCCGTATTTTCAGCAATACACAAATAAAAAGCAACATGGAACAATCCATTGTTACCATCCAATGCAATAATAGATAGGCAGACACCTCCATGTTTCCCCTTCAAGAAACAACCATCAAGTCCTATCATAGACCTACAACCTTGCACAAAACCATCTAGACTAGCCTTGAATGCAATACACACAGTCATAAAATAATGAAAATTTTCATGTCTAGAGTGTTTTGCAACACTTCCTGGGTTAGCTTGCAAAAGCTGCCTACACAACTCAGGTAATTTTGCATAAGAAGTATCATAACAACCATGGATCTTCTTCATTTCCATGTTCTTTGCATGCCAAGCTTGCCAATATTTAATCCCAACCTGATACTTATCCATAATTTCCACCATAACATCATTAGGTGTGTATACCCTATGATGAAGCATCATTTCTTTCTCAAGTCTGGTTGCTATCCAACCTGTATTTGTCATTGGATTCTTGTCTTCCCTATCAGACTCACATGTATGTGTGTTCACCAACTTTCTACACTTCATTGTATGTTTATTTGGTAACACCCTAACATAAATCATCCAGGGACAGCCATTAGCCTTGCATTTCCATTCAATCTTTTTACTATCATTTCCTGTGAATTCAGCAACAAACTTATTACTAATAGTATAAATTCTGACATAATCCCTACACTCATACCTATCCTTCCAGCACTGTCTAACCTCCAACTTCAAAGATTATGGAACCCCAATCACTCCTTCATTAGTTGGTATATTGTATGTTCTCTCCAAGACCTCATTTATTCTACCAACATCCCTCTCATCTACAACATTATCATTTCCTCTCAAGTTTTCTTCAACCAAGTGTTCTTCTTCACTATCAATCTCTACTGCATCAAGTATGTATTCTTCATCTGATGGTTCCTCACTATAATAATCCTCTTCTGCATCAATTTGATCCACATTTAATCTACCCCCTTCTGTATGTGCTCCACCACTTTGTGTTTCAGCTACATATGAAATTATGAAATTAAAACCAATGTAATTAGACACTGTAATAGAAAAAGGTCACACATGAAATTAAAACCAATCTATTTGTAGATGTTGGTTATTTTGGGACTACGACTTGATGATTTGTTGGATAGGAAATGGTTGGACTCTTTTTGGGATAAGAGTTGCCTACGTATCAAGTTTCTCGGGATAAACTTGAATCAAGCCTTACGTAGTTCATCTCTCTCTATTTATAGATATGTGCTTGAACCGTTATGGATTACAAATCCACCTTGTGTGCTATCCTGGTGATTCGTCATTAATGTGTTATTACAAAGTTAATGTTTCCTTGATTGTGGCGTTGATTGAGCTCCAAGATTGTGCTAGTTGATATATTTCCATGAATGGATGAAATTTAATCTAGCCTGGCGCCGGTGCGACTTTTGGTCTTTGGGTCGTTGGTATGATCCAATGTTGTGGGGACGAAATGAAGTAAGACGATCCGCCATGTGGACACGTGCTCTGTAGTGTAGAACGGAGGGTACTTACACAGCCCCCTTTAATTTTTATTCGTTCATTGGACAGCTGTTGCGTGGAAGGAGAACGGTTTAAAAAGTAAAGTTTGAAAGCACGTGTTTGGCAAAGTTTGTTTTTTGTTTTGAATTTAGGTTTTCTATGGGAATGTCGCGGAACCGCTGTTGGGCTGGATTAAGTAGGCGAGTTACGGTGATTTGTGGGCGAGTAATGATTTAGGTTTTGGGAACACAAAACGCTTGGATTGTCTTGAGGTGTCTGGGCAGTTGAGGGGTTTTTTTACTTGTGAAAGCTTTTTGTTTGTTCACTGCTCAACCAAAGGAAAAAAAGGAAAAATCTAGAGCGAAAGAAAAGGAAAGAAAGCAAAGAAAAAAAACTTCTCATCTCTTGCCATCAGGTTCGTGTTTTCAACTTTAGAAATTTAAGCTTTCCTTCTTTCTTTGATTGTGCAATGTCTATGATTAGTGATAGTTTTAGTGGTGAGGTTGAAGTTGGTAAATGGAGAGAGAGAACGGTAAGTGATGAAGAAGTTGAGGAGAGGGTTCGTAGTGGTGATGAGGCTTCGTCGTCTTCCTCGTTGGAGACGGTGGATGAGAGGAAGCCTAAGTCGGTGGATTGTTATGCCGCTTTGAGGAAGGAGTTTGGTTGGGTGAAATCGATCTCCTCACGGTAATGCGATCCGGCCGGGGGAAGAGAGTTTGTATACTAACGACTACGTTCCTTGGGGTGGAGGAGTAGTTAATTGTTATGGGCAGTTGAAGGCTGGGATGAGGCTGCCCTTTTCCCGTCTTACTGTGGAGGTTTTGAATTTTTTGGGGAAAGCCCTCTGTCAACTCGTGGGGAACAGTTGGAGGATTTTCTATGTGTTAGATTTGTTGAATGACAGGGGCTACAACATCTGTTTAAACGATGTGACGGAGCACTTTATTGTGAGGAAGTCGGGTGATGTAAACTTTAGTTTTCATGTTTATAAGGGAAGTCTCCTGTTATTATGGGGGTAAGTGATAAGCACCCAAAACTGTAATATTAAACCCCCGAGAGACATAGCATTTTGGTCGATTATGTGTTTAATAATCATGTAATAATTATATTTTCGTACTTTTGCAGGATTCCGCAATTAAAATAAATATAGTGATAAAACATGCATCGAAGTACAGGAATACGGGAATATTTGAAGTTTCCCACTCGACCCCCGTGAAGCCCAACAAAGCCTGACTAAAGCCGAAGTTTCCAAAAGAACAAAACCGGTCTTGGAAGCGGGTCCACATATAAAGAAGCAAACTTAACTTCGAATCTCAAATCGGATAAATCTAGATGCCGACGGCTAGTGAAAGAAGTCGCCAAGTACAGAATCTGAGGAATATTTGGAGTTTCCCACTCAATCCCCCGTGAAGCCCAACAAAGCCCGACTAGAGCCGAAGTTTCCAAAAGAACAAAACCGGTCAGAGCGGGTCCATATATAAAGAAGCGAAGAAACTTTCGAGCTCAAATCGGATAAATCTAGATGCCGACGTTGGCTAGTGAAGTTTCCATAGCGACACAGGCGGCGAACTTAACTCAAAAGGACAACAAAAGTCGTAAAAACCAAAAATCGGTAGCGACCACTAGACACACTAGGTGGATCCACTCTGCGGGCCCGAAGGCATGATGAGTCATCATAGGCAAGTGGCAAAGGATGGTTTCAATTTGATACCACCCCGCAAGAGAGAAGACATTACAATTCAAACCGTGGTTTGAATTGAAATGAGCTAACAAACAAAACCTTAAATCGGCAAAAGACAAAAAATTAAAACATATCAAAACAAAACTTTGATTCTCAAAGTTTTGAAGAAATCAATTAGCTACCGAACAAAACTCAATTAAATGGGTCTTGGGTCAAATCTATATATATATATGGGGGTCGCCTTCATTATTACCCCCGACATATTAATGCTTTAGCTTCCGCTTAGTTAGATTTTTCCTTCAAGATTTACATTCCGCCATTTCCATTCCAAAGAAATTTTAAATACCGTAAGTTATTTTACCCTTAATAACGGTCATTTCTTTTTTCTAGTTTAATTTACGTCCCGCATTTATTTACTTAATGTATACGGCCAAGTTTTATTATTCCTTCTATGACCATGAGCTAATCCCCTCCGGGGAGGGTTATGTTGCTTCGTGTGAAAATCGGATTGACTTCGTTAATATTCTAGAATCACTACTTAGGAATTAGGCATAGAATTGACATCCGGTCCCAAAATGATCGAGACTGCACAAAGTTGAATTTGATGCTCGGGGCAGTCTGTGGCGACAAAATGTCTCATAGCGACTTCTGCAGTGTTAGACGCTCTCCAATTCGCCCGATTGATGTGAAATCGAGCCGGAGCTGAAATAATATACTAGAGATGAGGTATTATTGAAACTCCTTATGCTAGTGAAATCGACCTAGAGATGTGGGCATCGCTAGGGATCAATACTTTCGGCGTCGTCTCCAAAACGAGGCGAAGTAGAGATGTAGTGATTTGGTAATATAAACTGTTAAAAATGATTCTTGCATGAGCATGATTAACTCTCTCCCTGTTTCTCTATTTTTGTTTACCTACATATAATCGCCGTAGTAATTTACATTATTTGCATTACCGTTAATTTAATTAAAACCAACTAAAAAGAAACCTAAAAATCCTACTCACCAAAAGTTGTAATTCCAATTGTGAACCTATCCGAGCCCTAAGGTTTGGACGATCCCTTACTCGACCTATCCTACCAAACCCACGTGAGTAAGGTAACTTGACTAAAACGTACGACTATACGGACGTTGGAATTTGGACTTTGGACTTTGGACTTGGGTCTTTGGACTTCGGGCTTTGGACTGTGGATCTCGGACTTAAGAAAATAAGTAATTGAAAACCAAAACGTGTATAAATGCGTGTTTATCAGTAAGTAAGGAGGAATGAGGGCATAAGCCACTGTTGGCTGTAGGTAGATATTGCCCGCCTGGTTTGGAGATTGATAAACGTGTTGTACAACCTCGTGGTAGGTTGTTGGTTGTAGGTCGTAATGTGTGTGTTTTAAATTATAATTTGGATGTTCTTATTTATTTTTATTTTTTTTTTTGCAGAGGTTACAATCCATTTTCGTATGAAGAACGGTGTTATTGAAAGGTTTGCTTGTTTGAGTTTGGAGGATAAGTAGGCTTTGTTAGGTGAGGTTGCGCATTACTTTAAGAGGCGTGGAGGGAAGAAAATCAACCGTAAGAGGCTAGAGCAAAAGGCTAGGGCTCGCAAGGTAGTGGTTGAACATTCTGATTCTAGCTCAGAATCTGCCATGGAAAGGGAGAGTCAAAAGAAAACACCTGTTTTTGGAGTGAAAAGGAGTGGAGGTGCTGGTGACAGCCGTTCTGGTGGAGCTAGGACGTCTGGTGGGGTCGCTGAACACCGTTCTGGAGCGGTGAGGGCGGTTGGAGGGGTGACGCCTTTCAGATGTCTTGAGTTGGGTGACGCAAATCGTTTGTTATCCCAACATTCTGAGTTGGGTGATGCAAATTGTTTGGCACCCCAACGTTCCGAGTTGGGGGGTAAAGGGCGCTCTGCGTCCAACCACTTCTCCTCTGGTGACGCAGATCGTTCTGCATCCAACTACTTCTCCTCTGGAGATGTGGGTGCTAAAAGTGCTGGTGGTGCTGCAGGTGGGAGTGTTGGTGAGGAGGGTGATGCTCCTACTTCGTTCCGGAAGCCTAATCTGAAAAGGCGTTCCAAAGTGGTTGAGTCGGAGGGAGCTAAGAAGGCTTGAACTGAGTCTGAAGACCGACCTGGTTCTGTTGAAGGTCGTTCGTCTTCAGGTCGGGTTCCTCTGAAGAGGATGAACCTGATTGATTTGGCTGATGATGCTGGGTTGGCTGAGTTCTGTGGAAAGAAAAAAGTTGGTGAGGCTGAGCCTATTGTCGAGCAGGGCAAGGGGTCGAAAAGTACGGACCCAAGTAAGAAAAGTGACAGTGTTGTCCTTGATAGAATGGTTATGTATGAGGACCCCTACAGTTTGCTGCCGAAGTTTGTTGTGAATGGTGACTGTAGCTTCAAGTCCCCTTTGGTTGGTGGGGCATTGTTGGAGAGTATTGTGCTTGTCGGGGATAGGCGCAAGCTGGATAATAAGGGCCTAGAAGTGAACTTGGTGGAGATGGAACAGTCGTTATGCTATGTGAGTATTCTTCCGTTCTGAGCTTGCTCCTTTTAGGTCTTGTTGATTTTGATCCACTCTAATGTCTATATTTGTTATCTTGTTTGCTAGGTTCTGGCAATGTATAGGAAGCTGAAGGATATGGCGTCTATCTCCGACCGTTACAAGAAGGAGTTGGATGTCAGCAAGCAAACTTGTAGCAGACTGGTGGCTGAACAGCAAGTGGAGAGAACGGAAGTTGCGGTGAGGGGATCAAAGTCTGCAATTTGGGTGGTAAAGTGGCTCTGTTGCAACCTGCTCTAGATTCTGCAAAGCTGGAGGTTCAGCAATGGGTCGATGAGTGCAAGAGACTACGCTCCGTTGCTGAACGAGCTGAAACTGCATATAACGACTTGGTGGACACAGTGGAGAGTGGCAATGTTTATGTGCTGATGGATGATTATACTGAGGCATTGAATAAGTATGATCGCCTTAAGATGTCTGTTGAAAGTGGGGTTGCAACAGTGTTTGTTGCAGATGCTGGTGTAGATGCTAGTAGACCATCTGATCTGCCATCTGACCAAGTTGTTGTGCCACTAGTTGCTCCAGCTGTTCCTTCTGTTGTTTCTGGTTTTGATGTTTCTGAAGTTGTTGTTGATCAGATTATCGGCTTTGGTGTTGTAGAGGGTGGTGATCTGGACCCTTTGATTGTGGATAATCTTTCTTGTGTGAATTGATTCTGGACGTCTTTTGTTTGTTCTTGGGTTGGGAGGTCTTTGAACAATATTTAAACAGCTCTTTGTTCTTGATACTGATACAATATTATTTTTGATAGGGATACTGAGGTCGTTTTCCCAGGATAACCTGGGGGACTCGGTATCTAACCGACCTTGTAATTAGAAATATTTAAATTACTTACTTGCTGAAGTCGGCTTGAAGTATGCATGTGATTGATTTTGTTTTTTGCTGGTTTGTTGTTTGACGACCTGTGCTGCGTAGCACTAGTCCTGATGGATTGCTTGCCTTTGCTAGGTCGTCTTTTGTCACAGGTCGTAGAGCTTTTGAGTACGACCTGATCCATTTGCATAGTTGGCACCTAGGCTTCGTCTTGTCCCTAGGTGTACGCCCTGATTCGTTCCTTTTGGGGGAACTTCTAATTGATATAATTAGCCTTTGAGTGGCTATTATATTTGAGTCTGTCTTAAACCCTTTGTGAGGTCGTAAGTTGACTTGGGGTCCTTTTGGAGGTCCCCTAGATTGAATTTGTCTGATAATTGGCCTTTGATTGGCAATAACAGTTGAACCATACTTAACCCTGGCGTTGGTGTTAAGTTGGTTTAGGGTCCTTTTGGGGGACCTTGATTTGAATTGATTGAAATTAACCACCATATGGCTATTGTTGTTGAGTCGTTCTGAACTCCGTCTTTGATGTCCGACCTGACATTGTGATGTCTTAGGTCAGGTTGCGTAGTGTAAAATGCAAGGTGCTCATGTAATGCAAAAATGATAGCTGCACTCAAAATATTGATTAGATTTCATTCATATTGACTTATGTACTTGGAGAAAAACTTATTGATAAAAGCGTTTGAGGAGAGCTGTATTCTAAGGTCAGGGAAGCCTATCACCGAGCTGGGTTTTGATCCAGTGTACGCCATTTCCAACGACTTTGTCAACAATGTAGGGGCGGCCCTCCCATGTTGGGTCGAGCTTGGTTGGTGCTAAAGTCTTTTTGAGGACTAAGTCGCCAGCTTGGAAAGATCTTAGGACGACCTTCTTGTTGTAAGAACGCTGAATTGTTTGGTGGTACCGAGCTAGGGATATTGCGGCAGTTTCTCTACGTTCTTCTAGGAGATCAACTTTTTTTGCCAAGATGTTGTCATTGACTCCTGATTCAACAATGTTAGAACGTGTAGTTGTGATTGTGAGTTCTGATGGTATCACTGCTTCTTTTCCAAAGCAAAATGTGAAAGGAGACTCATTTGTACTGGCTCTAGCTGTTGTTTTGTATGCCCATAGAATGTTTTCAAGTTGTTCTGGCCATTGGTTTTTCTTGCTCTCCATCTTCTTTTGGAGGTTTTCTTTGATGGCCTTGTTGGTGGCCTCTGCTTGGCCATTGATTTATGCATATCTAGGTATAGAAAATGCTTGAGTGATGTGCCATTTTTGTAGAAAATACTTGACTTGTGTGCCAGCAAATTGTGTTCCGTTGTCCATGACTAGGGTGTGGGGTAGACCAAATCTAGTGATGATATTAGTTCAGATGAAGTTGATTACTTTGACTTCCTTGACTTGGACTAGTGAGATTGCTTTAACCCACTTAATGAAGTAATCTGTGGCTGCTAGGACGTATTTGAGCCCTGATTTTGTGGGATGAACGGTCCCATTATGTCTAGCCCCCACATGTGGAACGACCATAGGCTGGCTATGTTGATCAATTCCCTTGCTGGACTTAGGTGATTGTGGCCAAAAGTTTGACATTGGAGGCATTTAAGAACGTACCTTTTTGCCTCGATATGCATGCCTGGCCAATAATACCCTTGGACAATTGCTTTGTGTGCTAGTGATCTTGCTCCTGCGTGGTTGCCACATTCACCTTTGTGGATTTCGTCGAAAATGAGTTGTCCCTCCCTTGGAGTTATGCACCTTAGGAGAGGTCCTCCTGCTGATTTGTGGAACAGTCTTCTTTTGATCACTGTGTATCTTAGGGCTCGGAGTTGTATTGCACGAGCATGCTTTGTTTTTGATGGGATCTCACAATGTAAAATGAACTTGAGGAATGGGCCCATCCAAGATTGATTGATCTCTTCTTCAGATGAGGGCTGGAAATCTGTGAGGCTGTTGATATTTTCTTTCTGGTAAGCAGGTCGTTCCAAAATGTCAATGTAGACTATGGTCGGACATACCTCTTGTGTTTTGGAGGCTAGGAAAGCCAAGCTGTCTGCATGTCTGTTGTCTTCTCGAGGAATATGGTTTAAGGAGAATGTTTTGAATGAGCTGATTATGTCATAAACGACTTGAGCATACTTTGCCAAGTTTGCTCCGTTCGTGACATATTCTTTGGTGATCTGCTTGACGATTAGCTGGGAATCGCTGTAAGCTTTAAGCTTTGAGACTTGTAGTTGTTGTGCCATTCGGAGGCTTGTGATCAATGCTTCGTATTCTGCTTCGTTGTTGGACGTTGCGAAATCGATTTTGATTGATTTCTGTAACTGGGCTCCCTCGGTGAAGTTAATACAGCCCCAATCCACTACCATTTGTTATTGCATCGCCATCTACGTGGAGGTGCCATGTGTCTGGGGTGGCTTGTTGATGGAGTGAAGTGATTGGCTTGGGTCCCCAGTTGATGTCTTCGACGGGGAAATCTGCCAAGAAATCAAGAACGACACGGCTTTTAGAGGCGCTCGGAACGAACTTCGATGTGATGTTCTCCTCGAGTTCTTGACCCATTTGGCAATGCGAGCTGTTTTGTTGTTAGAACTCAATACCTGTTTAATGGGTACGTTAGTGATGACCTTGATGTTGTGAGATTGGAAGTAAGGTCGAAACTTCCAAGTTGAGTAGAGTAAAGAAAACATTGATTTTTCCATCGGAGAGTAGTGCTTTTCTATATCTGCCAACGTCTTGCTAGTGAAGTAGACTGGCTTTTCAACTCCATCATGCTCGCGAAAGAGAACTGAGTTGATTGCAAAGTCGGTAGTTGCAAGGTATAGCTCTAGTGTTTCTCCTTCTTTTGGTTTGGACAGGACGAGTGGAGTTGATAAATAGGCTTTCAGGTCAGTGAAGGCTTTATGGCACTCGTCTGTCCAAGTGAATGCTGCTCCCTTTTTTAGTATTTGCAGGAATGGTCTGCATTTGTCAGATGCTCTTGAGATGAACCTGTTGAGGGCTGAAACCATGCTAGCTAACTTGTGGATTTGTTGCTTTGTCGTTGGTTCTGGCATTTCAAGGAGAGCTCGTATCTATTCTGGGTTTGCTTCAATGCATCTTTGTGAGACGAGGTAACCTAAGAAGTTTCCTGAGGCTACTCCAAATACGCATTTGGCTGGGTTGAGCTTCATCTTATTTTGGCGAAGTCGTTCAAAAACCTCTTGTAAGTGGGAGATCGATGTGATCACCTGCCTTTTCGCTTTTGACCACCATGTCTTCTATGTAGACCTCCATAGTGTCTCCTAGCAAGTCTTTGAACATTTTGGTGACAAGTCTTTGGTAGGTCGCTCCTGTGTTCTTCAAGCCGAAAGGTAGGACGTTATAGCAGAACGTACCTTTCTCGGTTATGAAGGACGCGTCTTTTCTCGATCTTCTTCTACAAAGCGGTATTTGGTTGTACCATTGATATCGTCCATGAATGACAAAAGCTCATGGCCGCAAGTTTGGTCTACTAGTATGTCGATTCTTGGTAGGGGGAAGCTGTCTTTTGGGCAGTGCTTATTGACGTTGGTGAAATCTATGCAGAGTCGTACATGACCATTCTTCTTTGGAACGGCTACTATGTTGGCAAGCCAGGTCGGGTACTCGACTTCTCTGATGAATCCAACATTTTTGAACTTTTCTATCTCTTCGTTGATGGCTTTTTGAAACTTGAGTGCTAGCTTCCTAGGTTGTTGTTTGATAGGCTTGATGGTTGGATTTACATTTAACTTGTGGCAAGTGACCTGAGGGTCGATTCCTGGCATATCGATATACGACCAAGCAAAAACATCTTTATTGAGAGATAGAAATTTGACAAGCTGCTCCTTGAGCTTAGGGTCTAAGTCTGCCCCTACATAAACAAATTTTGGGTCATCAGTTGTGCCCAAATTGACTTTTTCTCCTGGTTCTATCTGAGCTTGTTTTCCTATGAGCTTTTCTGATGCCGTTGCTGGAAGGCTGGATGTTTGAGGATCCTCCCTTTTTGGGACGTCCTTGGCTTTGACGACCTGAGGCTTGGGTGACGTTGTAGTGCTGACCTGATTGCATCGGTGAGCTTCTAGTTGGTTGCTTCTGAGCTCCATGATGCCTCTGGGACTGGGATATCGTAGGACCTGGTGTAGTGCTGACCTTGTCTAGATCCTCTCCTGTGAATGAAATTGTTGTTGTCCTCTTAGGGTCGGTGGGGTTGATCATCTCATCTTTGTGTGAGAGGTGGTAGATTTCTTGGATTTCTCCCACTCTTCTGCGCTTCTCCTAACCTGAGGTTTCGTCGTTTGAGGTGTCTGTAATCATGTTGATTACTTTTTCCTCATCTTGGTCGGAGGAGTGCTGTCTCTTGTTATGCCTTGACCAACCTGGAGACTTAGATCGTCGAGTTAATCTGCTTCTACTTCTGTTTCTATTGTTGGCAGGTCGTTCATTGCTGCAACTCCTGTTTCTGTGGCGTTTGGCATCCAGCTTGTGCCTCAGATCGCTTTCTGGCAAGAACTCTTTTAATTTGCCTTCCTCTACTAGGTCTTGGAAGTAGTGCTTGAAGCTCCAGCAATCATTGGTGTCGTGGTGGTGGAGTTTGTGGAAATGGCAATATAGATGCTCTGGTATGGCTATCACTTTGTTGATGTTTGGTTTGAAGTATGGTGTTGTATATATTTTCTTCAGGATTTGACTTGGCGTCCTGGAGAAGTTGGAGAATTCCCTCTTTGTGTATGAGGGTTTGCTGGCGTTGGATCTCTTGTTGTTGTTGTTGTTGTTGTTGTATGAATATTGCTTGCTTTCCTTGGGGTCTGGCTCGTTGCTAACTGCGAAGACCTCTTTGCCTTTGCGCTTGGCTATCCGCTCTTCGTACTTGATGTATTTGTCGACTCTATGATACAGGTTGGCAGAGGTGTCTGGCTTGTTGCGCATGAGGGACCCTGCTAGGTCAGAGTCGTCCAAAAGGGCATTTGTGAACGCAAAAATTGCAAAACCGTCGCTGAGTCCTGACTCCAGCGAGAGGAGGTTCTTCTTAAAGCGTCCTAGGAAGGCTCGGATTGTTTCGCCATGAGCTTGTTTGAGCTGAAACAAGGAGTCCAGGTCGGCGCGCTTCTTTACATTGTGGATCGAACTCTACTACTGACGCCTCAATGAGGTCATCCGGGTTGTTGATCAAATCGAGGGAGTGTGTAAAACCGATCTATTGCTCCGCCCTTTAAACCGCTGGAAAAAGTTTGCACTTCGTAGTAGTCGTGGTTAGGATGGCTGTAGAGTGCTAGGATTTGGTTGAAGCGAAGCTACGTGCTTTCGCTTTAGGCGGGGAGGTACCGACCATCGCATAAACGAACTTTGGTTGGATGAACTCTGGGGAGATTGTTTGTCTCGGATATCTTGGATGAATGGTGATGCTTTGTACGCGTTTCTAGCATCTTCGAAATCCGGATCGCTACCGCTCTTTCACTTGACTCCTCTAGTTTTTGCGCCAAGTCTTCTAAAAACCGATTAGTGGTGTTGGTTAGTGTATGCAGAATGTTGTGGCTCCCTGGCTTCTGTGGTGCCATTGTTGGCGTTGGAGTTGGCATGTTCTTGCATTGTCTAGTTTTCTTGTTGCAAAGTGATGAAGACTTCTTGGAGTGTCTTCATCTGGTTTGCCAATACTTGTAGGTTAGGCTCCATTGTGGTTTTTCTTACCAGCTTCATGGGCTTGAGAAAAAAATGGTTGTTCTTTTCTTAAGGAAACGAACCGATAGACGGCGCCAATGTAGATGTTGGTTATTTTGGGAC
This sequence comes from Coptis chinensis, assembly GCF_015680905.1. Classification (NCBI taxonomy): domain Eukaryota; kingdom Viridiplantae; phylum Streptophyta; class Magnoliopsida; order Ranunculales; family Ranunculaceae; genus Coptis; species Coptis chinensis. Next base: position 94,757,414 of record NC_141462.1, read on the forward strand.
TACGGCCTGATGATTTGTTGGATAGGAAATGGTTGCACTCTTCTTGGGATAAGAGTTGCCTACGTATCAAGTTTCTCGGGGTAAACTTGAATCAAGCCTTACGTAGTTCATCTCTCTCTATTTATAGATATGTGCTTAAACCGTTATAGATTGCAGATCCACCTTGTGTGCTATCTTGGTGATTCACCATTAATGTGTTGTTACAAAATTAATGTTTCTTTGGTTGTGGCGTTGATTGAGCTCCAAGATTGTGCTAGTTGATATATTTCCATGAATGGTTGTAATTGCTGTTGGTGACGACTTGGGTGCTGGGTCGTTGGTACGATTTGATGTTGTGGGACGAGCTGAAGTAAGACGTCCTGTCATGTAGACACGTCCTCTGTAGTGTAGAACGGAGGGTACTTACACTATTAATATACCATTATCAGTAGTCACATTAGCAGTACCAACAGCATGGTCATCCACTCCAAAGTTGGGAAAATCCAAGTTGAAATAGTCATCAACAACTTCATCTAATGAATAGGGGGTAATGCAATATGTAAGAAGAAGAAATAAAAAATAAGCTCAGAAGTAAGCTGTTGCGCCCCGATTTTCCAGACAATTGAATATTCAGATGAAAGAGCTCGATCTAAATATTCCATCGTCTAATAAACCAAGACGTGAGCGGGTTTGACTCACACGAGTCCAAACTATAACTAAAATATAAAACCCCTTCTAAACATCGCGTTCTAGAAAAATTCGGCAGAATTTCCTCTGTATTTCTAACATTTCATAAATTTAAAACCTGTCCTAATCTGAAAATCAAAAAATATACTTCTATTTAATATATTAAAACCTCAGTAGTAAACCCAACTACTAAAAGATATTGATTCGTGGCACCGGCTACTTAACCATCTCGACAAATGCCAGTTAAATCAAGTAGCTGCAGCGCTGGCCTCGAAGCCAATCTCTTACTCTAGCTCGGTCTTTCACACTTGGAACGCTCATCAACGTCATAATTCCTACCTAATGGATGCATTCTAATACTATAAAGAAAGACAATAAAGAAATACTAATTTATTACAACACGCTCTTAGAATGAATAATTTTGGAATTTAAAATAATTAGGGAAAGGAACTATTGTATCGCTCAGAGTGCGCTTCATTCACGTTAAATTGTTCTTAACTTGCTTGTACGCTTTTTCTTGTCTTATGGAGCACATGTTCATCCCTGTGAAGATACTCCAACGCTCAACGTTGGATACTTAGTCAATATATAATAATCAACTTGAAATGAAATTGAAAACAAAAGACAGGTTAACACATACCTTTAGCTGCTTAATACCACTTACCGTTTCCTTATTAAATCTTCGTGAACGCATCGTTTAACATAATCTCAAGAAAAACGTTAGCATTCAATATAATTCAATATAAAGGCATAACACGTACAATTATATATTTCTCATGCCCAACTTCAACAGTGATAAAAGAATATTAAACGCTCGGTTTCCTTTCTCAAAGGGGTAGGGGTTTTCTTATGGAAGCGGCTGAGCCGGGTGGCTGCCTACGTACCCATTTCGGGATCAAGCCAATCTTAGTTCTCCTATTGGGGTAAGGATATATGGGAATGGATTAAGTCATTCCGATGAGGAAGGCGGCATAGGCTCTTCACTTCTATTCTAATCATGTTTCTCTGCTAACAACTATTCACGGTTCCACCGTAACTAAACACTAATTGAACCCGCTATAACTATTTATGGCTCCACCGCAACTATTCCGCCTATGCAAATTATCGCACTACTATTTGATTTAATAATAATACCAAATATTCTCATTCTAACGTCCAATTTTGTAAGAGACTAAGAATCATATTACCAAGATATTATTAATAATATAAGCAACTTAACCCTTTATTCATCAACCTAGTGAAAACACTATCACAGACTTAATTAAAGTAAAAGAATTGTGCTTAACTTGCAAGGTTGTTAGCTACGTACTAGAATCCCAGTTCACTATCAAGTAATAATACCGGAATTTATCTTATGTTAAAATGCTACTAATTCAACTATAATACGTTGACTATTAGCGTAAAACGTGAGACTTTCACATACTATCAGAAACTTGATTCTATATCAACCTAGCAAGCTAATAAAACTAACTAGAGCATATAGTGTATCCTCATCAGTACCTGATAACCATATCACTCTATTAAGTACTAAGAGTGACCTACTTCAATGTATAGACAATTAAAATAATAACTAGACCCTACTTCTATCCTGTACCCGACATTCTTCCAAGTCATTGTTCCTTCACCTCATGTGTTCAGCAATCCAAGCAACAACTAAGCAAGACCGAATTAATCTATGGTTGATTAGTCCACCAGGTTATATAAACCCGATCCATGTTGCTTAACCAACATCAATATCCAGAGCAACCACTTACATATTAATCAAGTTTGTTACTGGCCTTGAGCGCAAGAAACTATACTTATTATCATGTACTCACTTATTAATATATGCTTCGACCATAACCAATCCGACCAATATGGACAAGTTAACAATTCAATGGGCGTTTTGAACCAGTTAAACCTCGACTTAGTTCTTTGATGGTTTATAATGCTTTCCTCATTCAAAGCAATTAAAGTTAGAAAAGAGTAGCAAACAACCCCAAACAATATAACTGAACAAGTGTCTTCATATACGAATATAATTTGAAACCCCTTTGTTTTGCCACTGCATGCAACTCTCTATAATAATAAGATACTATAATAACTAACTTGATTCCTTACCTGAACTTACCTTCGATATATCTAACCTGGTGGCGCTCAAAGTGAGGCCAGAGATCCGATATTCCAGAGAGCGAGAGAAAGAGTCATCCCCAAAATCTTCAATAATCGGTGACCAACGCATCCTCTTTTCGAAGCAGGAGGTGTTTCTGCTTATCCCCTTCCCTCCATAAGCCATGCAACAGCTAGCCTCCCCATACCACAAAACCCTAGATTTCATCCCTTTTTATTTCCCCCAATTTTAGAGAGAGAGATCGAATTGCAGAGAATCCAAAACCCCCCGAGAGTTCCGTTTTTTTTTTATTATTATTTTAACCCTCCGATTTTTGTTTGAACAGGAGGTGTACCTCTCACTCCCCCTATGTGACAGCTAGCATCTCCAGAATATATCCAAAGCTAACCCTTTACTAAGTCAAGCTCCCTCCAAGATGTGTCTACGCCACTAAACTTTAATGTAGGCTTGTTGTGGCCCAAGCCCATATATACCAAGCGTGGTTTAAATGTTTAATGTAGAACATGCCAATAATATTAGAACAAATAATATTAGAACAGGCCCAAAATACAATAGGCCCAATAGAATAAAACAACCTAACTAATATAATAAAACAGACTAATTATGTAAACAAGTGGCCCAACAAAATAACAAACTTAATATAATGAGCAGGCCCAATATAAAAATAACCGTCAATGAAAAGCTCATAATTATCAAACCCCGCCAATAACATACATTACCACTCCGCCAATGATAAACGTTAAACCTGGTAATTGACCGGTTCCATTTTAATGGTAACAACAATAAATTTGCATTAACTTTGGAATTTACCGCGTCGAACACCCATACCAAAATTGTAATTACTAGAATACTTAAATAAAACATATACCAACACTCGTCACCCACATCAGTCTACACCAATTATTCTATAGTAGCACTGAACTAACACGTGAAATGACCGGATTGTCCTTAGGTAAAATTCTAGGTCATTACATAAGCCCAATGAAGATGTACCTGCAACTTGAGAAGCAGAGGCTTTGGAAGTATAGTTTGCCTTACTCTTCTTTTGATTTTGAGACTTAAAGCTTTCTGGTCCTCCTTCAATAGACCAACTAGGTTGGGTTTCCACCCCACCCAAATGGTCCCCACCAAGTGATTCATTACTTAAAGTCTGGGGCCGAGACCCACTACCATCAATATTGTATTCTAAAGGTGTTTTACCCTTACATGGACCACTTGTCAAGTCCACAATTCTATTAATTTTTTCCACAGTTGGCCACTCATCAAGATCAAATTCAATCCCCTTCTTGCATAGTTTCCCTCCTATAATTACAACATCATCATCACTTACTTCTTCCTCATCGTCACTTACTTATTCCTCATCATCACTACTACTCGACAATTCCTTAACCTCAGTAATTTTCACATACAAATTAGTGTATCCACTTCTATAGGCTTTTGCATGAACCCACATATACTTTAAATCATCATCAGAAACTAGCTGCCTTAGATTTCCTCTTTCGTTCCAAATAATCTCCAATATAGGGTTACAGTTGCAATCAACATGTTTTGTGATCCACTCAACTAATTCTGTCATGTTTGCCTTCTCACCATCAACTAATTCTGTATTTAGTTCATGCCCACCCATATACACATTACGTTTAACACCATCCTAGTAGCTTCTCCCCATTCACCATTAATATGCAATCTAAGAACTCGATACCTTAAAGCAGTCATTTTCTCTGAAAATACAGCATATAACAAAATGAAAATTCCCCTTACAAGTAATCAACCCAACCAAAAACAGAAAGGGGAGAAACATACAACAGAGAGAGAAAGATAGAGAGATCGAGGGAGAGAGAGAGAGATTGTGTGTGCAAAAAACGAAACAAAAATACAATCTTTTTAAACAAAACTAAATTAAATGTAGATAAACGAGACTTACCAACAATTACTAAATTAAAGTACTCCACATAGAGAGAGAGAGAGAGAGAGAGAGAGAGAGAGAGAGCAACATTTGGGAGGTTTTCCCAAATGGGTATTACATTTTAATGTGGCGGGAAACCCAATATAAAGGCAAAATGGTCAATATGTAAAATACGAGAGAGAGAAAGAGAGAGCAAGAATTAAATAATGACAATTTTTGGGGGGGTTTTGCAAAGCTGGCCAGCTGGGTTTAACGTGTTAATGTGTGTGGGGGGGGAATCCAATATCTATTTCATAAGGGGAAAATGGTCAATAGCTAAAATATCAACGTCTGTTACACACAAAATTGACAGAGTGGGGGGCAAACTCAAATGATTTTAAAAATGAAGAATTTAGTCAAAGTGCTACCAAACTTTGGGGAATTAAGTCAAAATTCTCCATAATATAATTCACACACAGCATGCATAATAAAAATAAAGATCACCACACGAGGTAACATGCATGCTACTGTGAAAGAATTGATAGGAATTATACCTTTTCTTCAGTTCGTTATTCATCTTACGTTTCTTTCTCTGTGAACTTTTGCAATTTTCACGATATATATTCTCTCTACCACCAAACAAAAGAATGTAACTACACAATGAAGTCTCAGAGCAGCATTTCACTTGAGAACAAGGGTATTTATAAGACCGGCAAAAATCTCAAAGAAAAACAAAAAAAAGAGGACTAAAAGGGGGCCATGCAAAATTTGTGCCAACTCGAAATATTAGGGAGCAACTGGCGTATTTTTGGAGAAGTGCCGATATCTTGACAAAATTCTGAAACTTGTCGGAATCTGTTGAAAAAGTTTCGCCATTCAGCTTTTGTAAATGTTTCAAAGCCCATACATATGTTTTAAAACTGGGCCGTATTTTAAAACCCACTTATTTTTAGTACAAGCAGTCCATCTCCTTGGAATGTAAAGATGGAATAGTGGTGAGGGGGTGACGGGCTGGTCGAGTGGTCGTGAACCCAGTTCATGAAAATTTTATGGCTTCAACATCGACATAAATTTGAGTATATTTCGCATTATTCTTGTGCAGCAATCTGATGAGTAGTATGCTGTATGCAGCAACTCCATTTTATTTTGGGAGTGATCCACAGTTCCACACAAGTTGTCATCGTTGGGTAAAATGCAATCTTTGGGCAGCAAAAGCGACTGAACGAAAAGTCGAAAATCACATGCCACAAAATAACAGGCCTCAGTTTAAAATACTATGCTTTGGGCCTTGTGCTCAACTACTCACTGTAGCTCTAAATAGGCCCAGCAATTGCAGACTTTATGACACATTGATACTGGACAAGAAGTTTTAACCCAAATACCCAATACAAATTTTCTGGACATTTGGCATATCTTTTCAGCTTTTCATGTCCAAGCTTCAGACAAGTCCAGGTAGAATGTTTAACCTCCCCCAATTTTTACAGAGGGTATGGTTTAGTTTGTTTGAAGCATGCACTTCTGTATGGAATTCGCTAATTAGTAACTGGAAACGAACTTAGTATCAGAGTTCAACTAGTCTTTGTAGACCTTAGCTTAGAACCGTAGATAGCCAAGGAAAGATGTTAGAGTGGCCGAGTGGGTATCTATAATTCTTCTATTCTATGATTCTATCCTTTTTATTTGAGTATATCACAGTCACAGTCACAGTCCTGGTTTTGTCAAAATGACTTCAACTCTCAGCAGTCAGCAAGGCCGTTTAGGAATTTGATTAAGAACTCAGAGTCCGTTAGGAATTTAAGGCCCATGAGTCTGCTCCCAAACATTCTAGGGATCAATAATAAAGGGGTTTGGCATAGGTAATTACTTAACTATGAAAGTTGCTTTCATGTTGACACTAATCAACAATTCTTTAGAGCCATAGGTGTTGTGCCCCAAAAATTATAGAGCACACCAATTCTATACAACAAAAGCAAACAACTAGTGATAAACGTGGTAGAAACAACAACTCACAACTATGGTACATAAAATCAACTAAATAACTCCTAAACAAGTAGCAAACAATATAAATTATTCACCAAAATAGCAAACCAATCAACCAAATAAGAGATAAAAAGATTTACGTAGTTTTGCTTGCACCTGATCCACAACAAAAAATAAGCTCCAATTGAAAGAGAACCAAATAGTGTTACACACTCACATTTGTTCAATAGAACCCCAAATTTCCCTTTATTTATAGCTTCACAAATCTTTTATTTGATAAACAACCAATTGTGTAGACAACTACTAATGAGTTTGGGCATGAACAAAATTATCAAGAGAGACATCAAATTTCAAACCCTAGCAACCAATTTTGTCTAACATACTAATTTCTAAACCTTAAATTTGTTTATATAGTGTAGTTGAAATTTCGGTGAGATACGAAATTTCAATCCATTTTAACATATGGATGCCAAAATGTCATATTTCATTCAGCATTGGGATACCGAAAAAATCCAACTAGTCAGGTTGTTTTCTCAAATTCGATAACAAGATACCGAATGAGCTTCACTTGCTCGATAACTAGATGTCATATCCAACTCACTTTCTCAGTAACAAGATACCATCTCTAACAATAGGTCCTTCGATTCCTAGGGGCAATACACTTCTAAACAAACTAGCATATAATGACTGCCCCTCCTTTACCTAGGGTTGTCAATGGATCGGTTTGGATTAGATTATGGAAAATCCGAATCCGAACTGATAAGAAAATTTGAAACCCAAAACCAAACCGAACTGATAAGAAAATTGAGAATCCAAAACCAAACTGAACCGATAAAATATATTATAAATCGAAATCGAACTGATCCGAACTGAAAACTATAAAATTAATTAAATTAATTAATTTTAGCCACACAATTGATAAACATATACAAAATTAATTATAAATATTACTAAAATGTCATCTTATCAGTTCGAGTTCATATTGGTTCAATGGAGGACAAACCTAAAACCAAACTAATATCTTTCGGTTTAGTTCGGTTTCTAATCGGTGGAAAACAAACCAAATTACCAAAACCCAAATAATTTTTTATCGGTTTCGTTCGGATCGGTTATCGAAACCATGACAGCCCTACATTTACCACCTTCCACCTTCTGTCCTTGCCCACTTGTTGGGTACCCAGGCAGATATATTTTTTTTGATGGTAGGGACCCGTAACCAGGCAGATATAGGAGTTTGTTGCGGTCATTTAAATGTGCAAGACAAATGAATCAAGCTTTTCTACAAATTTGCATAAGCTTATGGAAGGGATAATAGAAGAGTGTGCAGCATGATATTCTCTCTCTTTCTACACACCATTTTCGCATAAGCTTGAGGTAAAACTCTCTTTTGTTGGGAACATAACCAAACTTCGTGCTTTGAAGCAAGACGTGCAACAGTTAGATTATCCCAAAATCAGTAGATATCATTGTGATCTAAATAAAAATAATCAGAATTCAATTGAAAAACAAGTAGACCATAAACAAATGGAAGGAAGAACATCACGATAAGTCTCTTTAGTATTTAAATGCGCATAAGAAGTGGTAAGTGAAACTATGTAACTAACTGAGTCCATATTTAATTCAGTATAATTAATGCCACGAGAAGCTTCTCTTTCAACTGTCCATACCTACATGTGTGCCCACGAGGGATTTCACAACAAAAAATGATTCCGAGTAGCCCACATCTTGATCCAAAACATTTAATAGTGTAGTGAGAGTGTGAGACGTACGAGAACCTGTATCCATCTTTTTTCTTTGCAATGAATTCTGAAGGAAATATTTCATCAACCCCAATGCCTTTCTTTCCAACAATCAACTACCAAATACCGCCCAAATTATAAGGTGCACACTTTGAGAGGAACATGGAAGATCCATCTTCCACCAAGACTGATCCCAAATTAGTATGTAACATTTTAAAATAATTGTGCGGTTGTACCTGCTGGATTTTCACCAGTTCTATTCGATACTATCATACTAGGCATTGTTAAATTGAGTAGGTGAAATTGATAATCTGGCAGAGATGCGCGCTCGTCTTCTTGTAGGGATCTACATACCTGTCACTGTCACTGGAGGTATTTTGTCTTCTCGTTATTTATATTCAGTGTTCACGATTCCAAACCGATTGTCGGAATTCCATTAGATATTTCGATTTTTCAAAAAATAGATTAAAATATTAATAATTTCGAAACTAGTTAAAATATTGTGAATTTCAGTTTTCTAGAATTCCGATAATTCCGAAATCCCAAACTATACTTATATAGTTATATTACACATTTGAGCAACTGTATTATCAGTTACCAAAAAAAAAGCAACTGTATTATCATTTTCACCTACTTAAAAAAAAAAATTTACTTTTTTTTTTTATTAAAAGCAAATTAGCTCAAGCTAAATTACAAAGAAAGTGTTATGTCATGATTGGACGTTGTCAGACATCAATCACTATGGTCCTAGGATCTAGGATCTAGGATCATACATCAATAGAGATAGTGAATATTGTCAATTGAACAGGCTAACTCCAAAGTACAAAGTATCCCTCACATCCACCATCTAAATATCTAATTCCTAAGGAAGAGCTCCAATGCCAAATACAAGTTTTTATCTATATCACAAATCACAATGTAGCCAGGAGTTAGTTGCAAAGAGTAAGCCTTGGAAAACAATGACCTATATATTGTTAGTTTTAATTTTGTTGAAGCTTCAAAATCAACTAAGAGTCCAGAAGGAAGCAACTTTGTGGAGCACCAATATATTTTAACAGCTAAATCAATGGCAACTTGTACCAATGAATTTGATCATTTAAGCTGCGAAAGTTGCATTAGGATAGCTTGCTGCATAGGAATTACGAAAGTTGCATGTACCATTCTCTAACTATATTTTAGTAGGAAAAGAAAAACAACGAGCCAAGAGTACAAGATTGAAGAGAGTTGGAAAGTTCCTGATGTTACCTTGTGAGCAACCTTCCATTGCTCAATCCGAGTTGTCATTATACACGGTGTATCTAAATAGTTTATCATTCTCCCAAATTAAGTAGGCTACAATTGTTGATTCTCTGCATAAAGTCTGTGTTACCTTTTACATATATACAAATATTTTGCTGAATGACAAAATCCAAAGAAGATCGATCAAAAGAAAGACAACCAAAATAATGTGAAGATTGGACAAACATTATTTCGTTTATAGGATCACAAGATTCACTACCATACAGACGGTTTCACAATATTTTTGCCTAGCTTTTCTGGTAGTTGAGCTACTACCGTACCATAATTATACATTTCATGAAAAATCAGGGACCCTCACAAAGATATTAGAGAGAAGATCATAATTAAGCAGGAAACAAAATCTCTATGCACTTATGCAGTACCTTGGCGATGCCCATTAGATCCATGACCACCAATCATTGAGGAGAAAGCATTTTTAATGATCACCATAGAGTAACAACCTTTGAATCCACCACTTGATTTGCGACTAACATTGCTAAAGCAAAGAGTTGAAGTTGGTGATCCCAAGGTTGGTTCTTCATAATCTCCCCTATAGTCAAAAGATGACGTCGACAGAGAACTTGGAAGTCTTCTATGCGTCTTAGAATTCATGGAAGTAGAAGGTGATGAAGACATTGATGATGACCATGAAGGTGATGAAGATATAGGAGATGCTGGAGTTGCATGAGTTTTTCTCACACTTAGCCTTGGGAATATAGTGTGTATAAGTTTGTACTTGGAAGATTTCTTGGAGTCTTTGATGGAATTTGAGTGGAAGGATGGAGGGGGTGTGAGAGGCGGGAGAGAGCTGTCACAAAATTTGTTCTTAGGTGTACCTGGTTGAGATTCCCAATTGAATGGAATTGCACCAGAAGCTCCTCCGTAGTAGACTCTAAGTGATGGATTTGCAAGTGAAGACTCCTTGGACAAAAGCCTCGAGTAGAACTTATCATCTTGCTTGATTTGGAGAGACTTTTGAGGAACATCAGAGTTACCACTGAACATTTTTGGATTTTTGGGCTTAATTTGTGTAAAGAGATTGGAAGAAGAAGAAGAAAATGACGCTAATGAAACAAGTACGTTCTCCTTGGTGTCGTGGACAGATTTAAGATCGTATACATCGAACTCATAAAAACTAAAGCATATAATATATAGGATAACACATGCACATTAAATACTGAAAAATGATAGTTTTTTTTATGGCGCCACATCAAATCGTAATTCTTGGAACTAATTAATAGATTGATACTTTTCAAGTTTAAATTAATTGTTTGCTTTTGTAACGAGGAATGCTAAGGAACTACCTTCTGAGGCGTAGCACAAAGCAACAAGTCTTTTCCGAGTGTAGGACTACAGGTGCTTCTCTTTTAGGGATATATTTTCACCTAAGACAACAGCCTCAGAGCATCTTCGCAACACCTGTGCAAATCATATCGTCCAAATTTGATCATAAAGTAAAAGGTTTACTAACTGTTCAACGCATCCGTAAGATCAAACCGTCCAAATTAATCGTTATGTAAAAGTTTTCATAAGGTAGGATGTTGATTTGTGGTGTAGATTTTGGAATACAGAGTAGGAAAGTTATGGGAGGGGTGGGTGGTCCATGACGACACGAAAAGTTGCTCTCGTGGTGGGGTTGTGGTGAGGCTTAAGGCCTAACTGTACAGGCTCATTAAATTGGGGAGGGATAAGCTCAATCATGTATATAGCTTCAAATTTTGTCTCTTGGGTAGGTGTAGGCTTCAACGACAGTCTTTTAAAGCTATCTAATCTCATTGGAGCAAAGTTGTTTAGTAATTGAATTTCATCACAAAAGTACTATGATGCAACACTACCAAAGACGAGTAGTACACAAACCATATATATATATATATATATAGAGATGATTAACAAAAAAAAAAGACAAGTAGTACACAAACCATTTACTGATTCAATTATTGGATCAAAAATATATTCCTACCCCATTTATGTGGGTATGTTTTGATGAGTACCGAATTCCCGAATTCCCGATTCCTTGAAATTTTATCTCATTACTTTCTCCTATTACTAATTTTCTTTTGGTATTTTAGTTGCGAGATTAGAAAGTTCTGGCACATACTAGAACATCATTGGTCGATTTGTCGAAATCTGAAATATATATACTATTCCGGAAGATGAAAGGCATGTTGCAAAGTTTCGAGACACTATTGCATGCCCTTCGTTGAACGGAGAGGTGCTGGTGACCCCGGAAAGATTTGAACTAGATTGAGAGAGTTTGTATTGGCCATGCATTTTGATCCGCAATGTGAAATATTGCCATGTGATGCGCATTTGCAATGCGTGTATGCCTGTACGATCATTGTCTTGAGCCTACATAATGTTCACCTACTTTTCGGTCGTTTTTGTTAGTCCCCCGTATCACCTTTGTCATGAATTTTAATGCATCGAACGATTATTGACCAGACATCTTATGTCTACTGGTGCAGTATGTCTTCAGAAATCTAATGACTCTGGAATATGTGACATTGTCACAGGTTAGCGGGTGCATAATCTACTAATATCGATGCAAAACTACCAAACTTCCTTGACAGGTTTCTAATAATGGGCGAACAATTATAGCAAAGAGCCAGAGACAGAGGGGACGAGCTGGGTGCAGGGCAGAGTATAGTATGCAACACCTATACTCTATGTCTCTATAGCATAAGAGTCCCTTCAAATTCTCTGGGCCGCTGCCCTGTCGCCACATTCTAGCCCCTGGCTCCATCCACAAGCGAAGTTATTAATAAGTATGATGTGAAGGTGAGTTGGTTAGGTATTGATGCTTAGCTCAGTTTCGGAATGCGATTAATGAGGAGAGAACTCGTCTTTCCTATATAGGAAAATCTTGTCAAATAACCGATCCTTCTCTGGATCTACTTGTCCTCTTTAATCTAGTAAATGACACGTTGATCTAGTGACCTCAAACTTTAATTACGTGAGCGACCTCGTTGAGTCATGGGTCCAGTTAGGGCTGGTCATCAGACTCGGTACTCGTGAGCAACTCGGTAGCAACTCAGTGCTCGGCTCATTTTGGGATCGGGTCGGTGTGCTTGCTCGTAAAAAAATATGAGTCAAATATGAACTTAGTTTTAGGCTTGTTTCGAATTCGAGTTGAGTAGTTTCGTTATCAAATAGTTTTCTTTTATCTTTTATTTTTTAAGATGTTACATGTGAAACATAGATAAAAATAAAAATACCCATGCCCATAAACATATTGACCATACAAAACCCTTAAGGATAATCACATCTCAAAAATCAAAACACATTTTCCACTCTTCTATGTCATCCTAAACTTAGAGGCGGCTAACAGAGTAAAACGAGTAAAACGCCATCACACCAACTCCACCACTCCAATCAAAAAGGTGAAGAACCTCATCAACTATCAGTATTACGACGAAGAACAATAGGCTTCTCGAAACTGCTGAAGACTTTTGGTTTCTTTGTTGGATCTATTTTTATGATGTACAATTTTTGTGGATTTATAGCAATTTTGTTATTATTGATCTTGTGCCATTTGAAACAAATCTTTCTTTTTTGAAATCATCAAATTAAATTCTACTTTTAAGTAATTGTTAGATCTAACATCTAATGAATTTGTGATTTTGACAGTTCAAAATGTTAGAATATATCAGTATTAGAATAAGTCAGTATTAGAATATGTCCAATATGGATAGTCCCATGTTTCTATAAGTGTGGACATCCATATCTAGTAGTTTCTATTATCACGTTTTAGTTTTTATATAAAGATGTAATTCCTGAAGAACAATCTCTCTCGTGACTCTCTCAACCTCTAAACTCCAACCCTAATAAATCTCTAGTCTTTCGGGTCTTCTTCGGGTGTCTTTAATATATCAATATCACAACTCTCCTAAAGATCATCACTAACACGAATTTAACACTGTATCGGAAATGGTTCAAGTGGATGCTTTAGGAGAGGAAACCCTCACCAAGAAAAAAAAAAATCAAAATCGGTTTGTTTTAATTTTCGTGATAGTATTCAAGTCAAGTTTCAAGAAGAAAAATGATTTCTCACAAAAGTTCTTATATCTCAATTCAAGTTTCAATTTTTTTTTTCTCACGGGTTTCATCGCTCACTTACTATTCACGGTTTATCGCTCAATCGTTACTATTCATGGTTACTGTTCACCAACGTTGTTCATAGTTACTATTCACGGTACTGTTCATCGTCATGTTAAAGGAAGTTTTTGAGATTTCGCTAGTGTTTAAAGTTTGTTTGAAGAATGCTAGGAGAGAGATCCGAAGTTTCTCAGTATTGGTTTCTTAGTATTGTTTCGCTTCCGCAATCTACGTCTTCCACAATCACTCTCATCCAGGATTGGAGGGGTAGTATTATTTGTATGCCGTTCTGGATGTTTGGGTTTCTAGCTTCCGCGCAATTGGTATTGATGCCGTCTTCTCTCGCCCCCGTTTCTAGAACATGATCAAGTTGTTTGTTTGAAGTATTATAAGGGCACATGACCTCTATCTCACGAGGAATTATTCTTTCCATTTTCCACTGTTCCAGAAGTTCGCAGTCATAAAAAGGCGCGACCCACCCTCCACCCTCTATCGTGAGTTTTGTTTGATGCATGTTCTATTAGAATTTTTTTTGTGAATTAGAGTATGAAGTATTGTTTTTTGAAGTGGGCATTGGTTGGTTGTATAAGTTGGTATTTAGTTTTCTCAGGTTCAAGTTCAAATTAAATAGACAAGCCTTTGTATGTTTCAACAGACTTGTATATTCCAACTTGAGAGGGGGAATAGGGAGATATGAAGACATTCAGTAGTATATGAAGGAAGGAGAATATGGAGACGTATGAGGAAGAGTACTCATGTCTCCATATTCCAACAAGCCTTGACGAACTCTTCATGACAAGGCAATCCACTATTCAAATTTTCAAGATGACATCCCCACTCTGCAGCCTTCAAGATTCAGTAGCAAATAAGCCTAAACTACAAACAAGTTTCGTGTAGCAAATAAGCCTCAATCGCAAGTATGTTTCGTAGCAGCCAAGCCTCAATCAGATCGTATGTTTCAGAGTACCCATAATAGTATTTTGTTGACATTAATTGTATTGATTGATAGTAGCAAGAAGCACATCAAGTCACCGTTATTGTTTTCAATTTATATTATGACATGCCATAACAACAAATGAAGTGAGTAGTAGCCAAGCAAAGACGCCACTACACCGGTGTTATGATTTCAGTTTGTGAATCGAGGTACACCTTCAAGATTCGTGTTAGGTCATTGCCTACACCGACAGTTTCAGCCTCGACGCCTCAACCGTTGTTCGAAGTTCTTCAACCGAAGACAGTTCTATCTGAAAAGGGGAGCAAGATTCTTATCTTTTGTTTTGTAATCCAATCCAGAATTTGCATAGTTTATGTGAATTACAACTTGAGGGGAGTGTTAGAATATATCAGTATTAGAATAAATCAGTATTAGAATATGTCCAATATGGATAGTCCCATGTTTCTATAAGTGTGGACATCCATATCTAGTAGTTTCTATTATCATGTTTTAGTTTTAGTATAAGTATGTAATTCTGGGTAGAGAACAATCTCTCTCAGACTCTCTCAACCTCTAAACTCCAACCCTAATAAATCTCTAGTCTTCTTTGGTCTTCTTCTTGGTGTCTTTAATATATCAATATCACAACTCTCCTAGCATCATCACTAACACAGAATTTAACATGGTATCGGAGCGAGGTTCAGTGGTATGCTAGGAGAGGAAACCTCACTCAAGAAAAAAAAAAAAAATCAAAATCAGTTTGTTTTAATTTTCGGTATAGTATTCAAGTCAAGTTTCAAGAAGAAAAATGATTTCTCACAAGAAGAAGTTCTTATATCTCAATTCAAGTTTCAATTTTTTTTTCTCTGGCGGTTTACTGTTCACGGTTACTATTCACGGTTTACTGTTCACTGTTACTATTCATGGTTACTGTTCACCAACGTTGTTCATAGTTACTATTCACGGTACTGTTCATCGTCATGTTAAAGGAAGTTTTTGAGATTTCGCTAGTGTTTAAAGTTTGTTTGAAGAATGCTAGAGAGAGATCCAAGTTTCTCGAGATTGGTTTCTTAGTATTGTTTCGCTTCCGCAATCTACGTCTTCCACAATCACTCTCATCCGTGATTGGAGGGTAGTATTATTTGTATGCCGCTCGATGTTTGGGTTTCTAGCTTCCAAGAAATTGGTATTGATGCCGCCTTCGTCTCGGTTTCTAGAACATGATCAAGTTGTTTGTTTGAAGTATTATAGGGCACATGACCTCTATCTCACGAGGAATTATTCTTTCCATTTTCCACCGCCGCGAAGTTCGCAATATAAAAGCGCGACCACCCTCCACCCTCTATCGTGAGTTTTGTTTGATGCATGTTCTATTAGAATTTTTTGTGAATTAGAGTATGAAGTATTGTTTTTGAAGTGGGCATTGGTTGGTTGTATAAGTTGGTATTTAGTTTTCTCAGTTTCAAGTTCAAGTCGGAATAGACAAGCCTTTGTATGTTTCAAATGACTTGTATATTCCAACTCGAGAGGGGAATAGGGAGATATGAAGACATTCAAGAGTATATGAAGGAAGGAGAATATGGAGACGTATGAGGAAGAGTACTCATGTCTCCATATTCCAACAAGCCTTTGACGAACTCTTCATGACAAGGCAATCCACTATTCGGTCTTGATGACATCCCCACTCTGCAGTCTTTCAAGATTCGTGTAGCGATCAAGCCTAAACCGCAAACAAATTTCGTGTAGCAAATAAGCCTCAACCGCAGTAGTATGTTTCGTGTAGCAAATCAAGCCTCAATCAGACGTATGTTTCGTGAGTACCCATAATAGTATTTTGTTGACATTAATGGGTATTGATAGTAGCGCACCAAGAAGCTTACATCAAGTCACCAAGTATTGTTTTCAATTTATATTATGACAGCCATAACAACAAATGAAGTGAGTAGTAGCCAAGCAAAGACGCCACTACACCGGGTGTTATGATTTCGATTTTGGACTCGAGGTACACCTTCAAGATTCGTGTTAGGTCATTGCCTACACCGACAAGTTCGCCTCGAACGCCTCAACCCGTTGTTCGAAGTTCTTCAACCAAGACGGTTTCTATCGCGAAAGGGAGCAAGATTCTTATCTTTTGTTTTGTAATCCAATCTGTATTTGCATAGTTTCATGTAATTACATGACTTGAGGGGAGTGTTAGAATATATCAAGATTAGAATAAATCAAGATTAGAATATGTCCAATATGGATAGTCCCATGTTTCTATAAGTGTGGACATCCATATCTAGTAGTTTCTATTATCATGTTTTAGTTTTAGTATAAAGATGTAATTCGGGTGAGAACAATCTCTCGGACTCTCTCAACCTCTAAACTCCAACCCTAATAAATCTCTAGTCTTCTTTGGTCTTCTTCTTAGTGTCTTTAATATATCAATATCACAACTCTCCTAGCATCATCACTAACACATAATTTAACACAAAATTTTGTAAAACGAATTGAGTTCGAATTAACTGTAATTCCAAACAAGCCGAGTTTGAACGTAAAGTGGAGCTCGACATTAAGTTTGAGCTTGGCTCAAGCTCGACTCGCAAAACCCACCAGCAGATTTTGAGCATGCCAATACTCGACTCCATGGCATTCCATCTCTTTGTTATTTTGCTTAATAATCGCATGATGACCAAATTAATGGAATTAATATTTGATCCTATACCAAACGTTAAATACGTTTTTGCAATATAACGTAATTATTAATGACTAATAAGGTCAACGGATCAATCTGATCTGATTAGGAGAATGGCATGACTACACATGTCGAATTCGAACAAAGAAGACAATGATTTATTCTCACTTTCTCTAACATCTAAAGTTCTAAACCATATATGACAAAGAAAATTATGCAAATAAGATCAAGTTTCATATAGACATCTACATGATAAATTTTGAATTAACTTGAGGGGACTTTGGATAATTCTAAAGTGAAAAATGTTGAAATTTACTTCAGATCAGCACAACACTGCGTTGGCTCTCGTATAAGATTTTACCTTCTCAAACATATTTTTCCATTTTCAAAACAGAATGGAGGGAATTATTCAGGGAGCGCACCTAATATGTTGCATAATTGCCACTTCACTAAATACACTTTGGGTATTGAATTCGAAATATCAAGTACCAAATCTCGATTATTGTCAAGAAGATTTTTTTCCCCCAATGAACTCTCAAGAGGAAATATGTTGCTTTCAGTGAGTGGACGTGTATGCAGCTCACAAAGTGCGTTGCCTAGCATTCCTCAGTATAAAATGAGATCAGCTTTACAAACCTACAGGAGTTGTCTTCCTCTAATCTTGTTATTTTCATATTAATTGCAAATTGAGTTGACCCATGAAGATATCAGAACACTTGCTATTTCTGACATGAGTTCAGCACTTAGTCACCAGATCGTAGAGCTGAGCGAGAGCGGGATCGTGAGAGCGCCTATGTTAGGAAGCTCTGTGTTTTAGAGCGTCTTCCTTCAAAGTGCCAATAAATATTGAATATAATATGTTTTGTATATATTATCATAAAAATTAATCAAATAAATTTTGAATTAAAAACAAAAAAAAATATGAATTATCTTAATTTTTCATATGAAAAGGAAAGTTATATTTGTTATGGCCTTATTTAGGCCTATAAGGCCCATAGGTCCGAAAGAGGAGGCCCAGAAGTCAGCAGTATAAAAAGAATAAGGTGAGCGAATAGAGAGGAAGAGGAGGAAGGGATAGGGTTTTTTAGGTCGTAACAATATTGATGTGAGTAATGAGTATGTCCATATTGTCACGGCGTTGCATAATTAAGAGAATAATACTTTATTTGGGTTGGTTTAAGATTGAGCCCAAACAAAAATCAAAACCCATTTATACAATTGCAGCAATCTCATAGTTTACGTGTAAAATCCTTAATAAAGTACTGACTTGTGACTTCAACCAGACACAAGATCCAAAAAGTAAAAATATTAATAATTTATCTTCTTTTTCTCTAAAGCTTTATGGGACCCAAGCTTTATTAGTATTCTAGTCAATTTCTCCCTTCCTTTGTCTTCAACTCTAGCATGACTTATTGATAGATTTTGGAATATGAGATTCTTTGATAGAAATGACAAATATTTGGGGGTTCTTATTGTTTTTTCCCAAAAGAAGAAAGAAGATTTTGACTTTGTGGTGGATAAAGTGCATAATAAGATAAAGGGGTGGAGGGCAAAAGTCCTTGCTCAAGGTGAGAGGACTACTCTCATACAAGCTGTACGTAGTTCAGGCTACACCTCTTTTTGCTATGGCCACCTACAAACTTCCTCGATCTACTTGTCAAAAGATTGATAAAGCTTGTAGAAATTTCTGATGGCATGGGCAGGAAGATAGCAACAGTATCCACACCACAGGGTGTGATAGTATATGCAAACCTAAAGCCTTGGAAGGCCTAGGACTGAGGAAAACTGGTGATATGAACAAGGCTATGCTTGGCTAGCCTGGAAAGCGCTTATAGATAACATTTCTATATGGGCAAAAACTTTTCTAGCTGTTTATGGGAAGTTCTCGTTTGATATTAAAGTTGAACCCCCACCTTGGGCCTCTTGGTTCTGGAAGGGAGTTCATAAGACTGCCAGGAATATCCTACCAGGGGTTATTTGGAGCATTGGCAAGAGGGACAAGGTCAATATTATGAAGCAGCCTTGGATCCTCATAAATGATGCCCCCATTAAACTGGAAGAGATATTACCTGGCAGACCAGACCTTGAAGGCCTAAAGGTGAGGGACTTGATGCTAGGGGATGATTTTGGGTGGGATAACCACAAGGTTGAAAAGTTGTTCCCATCTGAAATAGCTACCCTCATTAAGCAAGTGGTGATTAGACCATCCACTCTGGCAATTGACTCACCGGATGGGGTATTAGGAATGGTAAACTCTCTATTAAGTCTGCTTGCCATTTCCTGACCAACTCTGAATGGCAAGGAGGCACATCCTCTTTTAACACTAATAAGAGTATCATGACTCTCTGGGGAGCAAAGTTACCAGCTAGCACTTAGCTTTTTCTCTGGAAACTATATATGTACATTCTCCCCACAGGAGATGTACTGACCAGACACAATCTTAATGGAGACTATACTTGTCCTCTTTGCTTGACTGAACTAGAGAACCCACATCATTTATTTTTCCAATGTGAATGGATTAAGGTAGTATGGTTTGCTTCTGAGTTGGGAGCAAGAGTGGAAGATAGGGCAGCCATGACTATCAGGGATTGGTTGGATGAGTTTCTAGAGTGGACTAAGGCCAAGGATCCTGGTTTTGCTGAAAAGGGGCTGCTAGCTGTTATTCTCATGCAAGAGATATGGGAGATGAGGAACAAAACCAAGTTTGAGGGTAAAACACCCAACAGAGATGATCTCTTGTGAAGAGCATATGCTAAGAGGAGTAGATGCGTCCAAGTATTTACCGATACTCATGACTTTCCTTCTGATTGAAGAAAATACTTTGGTAATTAGATTTGATGTCGCTTTTCGCAAAAATAATTAGATTTGAGCCGTCACCGGGTGCTTTGGCTTGGGATGGGGAAGGCAAGATGGTGGACGCAGCTACTTGAAGTTTTGATGCTGGTAGTGACTATGGAAGTGGCAAAGATGGTGGCTATGGAAGTGGCAAAGATGGTGGCTATGGAAGTGGCAGCCAAGTTAGCTAGAACAACAGGGAAAATATATTTTCTTTTTGAGGAAGACTGTAAGTAGGTTGTACAGAACCTACAGAATTCCTGTAACTTAGGTTCTATGAACTGGAGATTAGACTCTATTAGGTATATGATTATGGGCTTATGTCAGCCTTTTTTCTTTTGTAAATTTAACTGGATTAGCAGAGATTCAAATTTTGAAGCCCACGACCTAACTAAGTGGGCTTTCAAAAATCAAGATGTGAGCCTGCTGTCTGGACATTTGTTGGAGTGTAGCAATGTTAATGCTATAATATGACATGTTTCTATCGAAAAAAAAAAAAAAAAAAAACAACAACAACAACAACAAACTACTCAACTCCAACATGACCACTTCGTCTCTCGAATCGCTATAGCACGGTTTGAGAGCGATGACCACTTTCCACGGTTTGTGTGACTAAGATCCAGCATTGATTACTTCACTCTAGATTTACTCTAGATGTTTATCTTTGTTTTTTAATACTAACTGGAAGTTTTGTTTTATAGTCCACTCTCCAAATTAAATTAAGAACAGGAGTTAACTATTGTTACATTCTTTGACTTCATAGCAGAATTAGGAAAAGAGAAAATAACGAACACCTGATTTCCGGACACTATATAATACACTGGATATAGAAATCAGCCTGAAATTTCGATTAATCAACAAAGCACTTTTGCGTTGATTGATTTGGACCATATAACAATTTTAAAATTGTGAGTTTGTGTTGTAGGATGACATTTGCATTTCTCATATCATCAAATGGTTTTTAACAGAAAATTGCTAGGTTATCAAAATGTGTAAATAAACGAGTATACTGGAAAAAGGTAATAAGAATACGAGTTGCATGGATACAAGTCATACGACCACGGCTAATATCTCATATGACATTTTTCATTTTACAAAGTCGACTCACTTGTATATATTAATGAGGAAAAACAGTGTCTAATTATTCGATTCTCAGAAATTTTTCATCTGGTTTATAGGTTTTCTGGTGTCGAATGCAATATGTCACAATAAACAGTTAACTAATCATTTAATCAAGCAACTATAGCTTGAGTTGCTTTTGCCTAGCGTAAGCTTGTTCTTGAATTGTTGCAATATATAAGAAAATTTGAAGCCGGCCTATTATCACAAGAACCGCCATAAGATAATCAGTATCTGTGTGATAAAATTATTATGTTATTATTGAAACAAAACAACTAAACAAGCAGTTCATATGAGTTTCACGTGCCATCTCCACAAGTAAGGGAAAGGTGAGAACCTAAGGTCAAAACTCAAAACTTAATAAGGCGTGTCTTCATGCGAGTTCAACGGGCCTGCAGCCTCCTTGAGGTTTGAGAAATTGAGACACGTTACTACTTTTGCAACCTTCATGGCTTTGATTAGAAGAAGTGAAGAACTAAGTCACAAACATCACGTACTTGAATATTATCAATTGTTCTTTGACATAGCACTCAGATACGCCATTGAATTGAACGTAATTAACTATCGTATATTGGTTTGGTGCATTTGTTGTGTTTATTGTTTTCAGTAGGTGTGATTGTTGGTACATAGCTTTATCAGAAAAATTGTTGGTACATGGCACTCAGATATGCCACTTAATTTAATCGGGAGTAGAAAACGATTCTTTTCCACACTTTCAAAGAGTGTGAATGTTTACCTTCTCTCAATCTAAGCTCTTTTTCATTGAGTTCCTTTTCAAAGGAAAACATGGGACTGTGACTTGTGGGAACGTGAAAATTCACATATTGCAAGTGGCAACTACCAAATTGTTAAAACTTTTGGGTGATGATAGTAGTAGTCTGGGGCTCGAACCTAATGTACATGACATGTATTAAAATCTAATTACTCACATCCAACGGTCCACATCACTCATTAGTAATTAAGTCCTAAATCTTGAGTTTAATAATGGAGATTGTTTGCAATGACAATTTGGGGACATGTCTAATAACGCATATAACAGTGGGGGGGGGATGTCTAATTTCTAAATTAAGATTTATTTTAATTGTCTTTTCTTACTACCAATACCCTTTTTAGATAGGACGAGATAGGACGAGATGTCGCCACGTGTCTTTTTTTTTTCTCAAACATGAAAATAAATGGATCTTGAATTGGGAAGTCAAGGTAATTTTGGTAGTTTACAACGACAAAGGGTATTCAAGACATTTCACTGTCTTGACTACGGAGATAACGGTCAAAATACGTTGACAGAGACGGCGAGTGAGTCTGCGGGGGGGGTCTGAATTTGGGGGGACAAGTTTAATTCCGTTTTCAAATGGGGTGCAAGTAAAAAAACCCCGAAAATAAAAAGTTCATAGAACACGTTTGTAATTTGCGTTTATTGGGTTTGAACAGGTATATAGACAGTTAAGTTGAAATGTTGAAGAAAAAATTCACTTAGGAGCGAAAAGTCTCCTAAGAGCATCTTTAGGAGTGATATCGATCTAGCATCAAACACCAAATTTCCAACAATTTGGTGTTTTTTCAATTTCAGGAGAGTCACATGTTGATGAAAACACAAAATCAGCCAATATTTGGTTCCAAGTTTGATGTTGTATCAAATCACTCACACGGTTTTGCCAACACCGTGTGGGCTTGGGCTTCTAATTGGGCTTATATGGCGCGGTTTTCACAAAACCGCACCAGAGATTGGGAAAAAAAAAAAAAAAAAATTATGTACGATACATGACGCGGTTTTCTCAAAACCGCGTGAGCTTGGGCCTGTCAGTTGGGCTTTAATGGCGCGGTTTTGGAAAAACCGCGTGGGCTATATGGCGCGGTTTATCTAAAACCGCGTAGTTTGATGTCGAAAATTTGATGTTACTCTTAAAGTTACTTGATGTTTTTTTGGTTTAAAATTTTGGTTTTTTTTTTTGTAACTCTCCTAAAGATGCTCTAAGCACCCATCCACCACACATCTACCATCTTTTTAACTAATGATTAACTCTAGTTATTTAAAATACCAAACATTTATTTTATTCTCTCCAAATCTATTCATTTTTTTCTCCACATATCTTTCCTTTCTTTGTGTTTTCATAAAAATATATATATATCAATAATGAAAACTTCATAAGACTCCAAATATATTATTCTCTCTCATATATTTTTCCCTCTTCTTTCAACTTTGGTGGTAAAACCAAAAAGAATAAAAAAATAAAATAAAAAACCTTGTATAATAAATTGAAAACTACACTAACATTCATAGAAAAAAATTCTTAAATTTTATCATAATTTTGAAAGAAACATAAATACAATTACAAATTGTAACTGTAGTACAAACCCAAAATACTGATGATAATAGACAATACAAAATAAAATTAAAAAATTCACATTGAATGAAGGAGAATCCCTTGAAAAATCTACAACACAATTTTTTTTTTTTTTTTTTTTTTTATGGAAATACAAATTAAAGAACAAAAATTGAGGAGAAAAAAATAAAATAAATATTTGGCTAGATTTTAATTAACTAGAGTTAATGATTATTTTAAAAGAAGATGGATGTGTGGTGGATGGGTGCTTAAGAGGATTTTCAGTCCTAAGCACCTAGGAGCGAATTTTTTCTTGAAATGTTGAATGAAGTCCTAGTTAGGGCCAATCATCCAGGGGGTGGATCCAAAGGGGGCGGGCAGCACACCCAACTTTTCCGTCAAAAAAAAAAACAGAGAGTGACTCTCAAGGACAAAACTGTCGAAAAAGTAACTCTCAATGACACTTTTTTTTTTCGTAACTCACAATGATCGGATAGATGAAATGTCAAGTATACCCTTGACGCGAAATAAAAAATGGATCGGGTAGATGAAATGTCAAGTATACCCCGACGAAATAATTAATGTTCCGCCCGCATCTAAACGACGGTGTATTTAATATGAACATTGAATGTTCATAAATTTTCGTAGTAACATTCAATATTCATACCCTTGGGTATGAATATTGATTGGGTATGAGCATTCAATGTTCATAGTTCTTTGAATATGAAAATTGATTGGGTATGAACATTGAATGTTCATAGTCTTTGGGTATGAACGTTGATTCGGTATGAATATTCGATGTTCATAGTCCTTAGGTATGAACATTGATTGCTCATACCTTAACGTTGATTCAATATTCATACCCTAATGTTAATACATTGATAGGTATGAACACTCATTGTTCATATCTATTATTAGGGTATAATACGGAAGGGTTAAATTGATATTTTAAAAAAATAGAAAATTTCACAGAAGGGTATAACTGACATTTAAAAAAAGTAAAAGAGTCGAGCCAACTTATTTTGTCCTTGAGGGTTACTAAATTTGAAATCATGGATTACTAATTGCTAGAATTTGGTGTTGTGAGTTACTTTACAAAATTGGTGTCTTCTAGACTTTCTTTTCCCCAAAATTGAGACTTCGGACCAATTTCTTGAAAAAAAAATACTAGTTATAAGAGTGTATAATTCACCCCAAAAAATATATTTGTAGTGTATGTTAGTAGTCGCACCCCCTCCTTGAGTGGCAATTCTGGATCTGCCCTGATCCGTTGGCAATCAGGTTGGACTCAGGACTAAAGGTTTTTGTTGAGAGCAGGCTGACGTAGACCTCAAAATCCAAAAGAAGATGACCTCTCGTCTTCTTCTAATCAAAGAAATCAGCTCTTAACCAAAACTTTTTCTTGGGGTTTCTTCCCCTGCTTTAGGCTTGGTGAAGCCATTAAAATTAAACTCATATTTTGGTCAAACTGAAGATGAGTTAAAACTGAGCCTGAATTTTGGACCAAAATTCTATGCCGGTTTTCTACTTTCTTGCTGGGTTTGGCTAAAAATACGAATGCAACCCTGATGAAGGCATTAACAGTTTAATGTGAAACAAACAACTAGTCTAATGAATGCATGTTTCCTTTTGCTAATAAATGATGAATAAAATAGTGTAAGTGATAATTATTTAAGGAATAAATACATCGAAGCAAAATATCAAAAGATCAGACTTGAAAATTTTCTTTTAGTTGAAGAAAAATCGCATATAGCTGTATATGCAATGAATTATTAAAAGAATTTCTAATTAAGAGAAATAGAGACCTGCCATTATCTTATTCCAATAGCTACTCAGAATCTCCCGGTGTGAATTTGTTTTACAAAGGTATACTGCATGGCTGGAGCGTATCTCGATTCTCAAGGCTTTATCATGGAGGTGGTAAATCTTTTTAGTTCCTCTTATTCTCCAAACCAGTTTCTTCTCAACCAGTATAAAAGCCCGTAATGTCTCTACCATATGTCGCACGAACCACAACCTACCCTGCAATCTTTAGCCGTAAAATTCATCACCACAGGAGCTGTTCTCTTCACATCAGATTCAGCAACGCTGGGGAAAACACAAACACTGGTGTATCCCATCACAACCAAGACAATTTTGAAATATCATGTGATCAAATTCAAAAGATCTGATCAGATATAAAACGGAGTATTATGGATCTTCTATTGAGATATAGTCAGGATAATCATATTTGAAGATGCAACCAAATATACTGGGAACTTACATGGTTACGTGGACATTGCATGTTAATAAATTACTCGGTGATACAAATGGGAGAACATGGGACATCGCCAAGAATCAGACAATTACCAATAGTCTCTGCAAGAACATAATCCATCTCGAAAATGATGAAACCGACTCCTGTCCCTCACAATTATATCTCTTTCAAACAACTTAGACATGAGCTTTATAGCAGCATGGCAATCACCACATGTTCGGAGGTTTTTACCAATCGAATGGGATTTCCTGTATGCGTGCTCATAAGCCCAAAAGCAACAGCAAGTCTTTCACAGTGATATTTCACTGCACTCTGTTTCTCCTCCACATCTACATCATGTAGCACGTAGCTCATGTCAGGTTGATGCCCAATACCTCTTAACTTTATATCTATATCATCTAGAAATTTGCTGATCTGTGTGAATTTTGGATGCTAAAGAATCACCAGCAAAAAATTCATGCACAACATTATCTACCTCAATGGAACAACAACCTGGTGTTTTCTGAACTCCCTTCTCAACCATCAACTTCCTGCAAATTTCCACGTCATGCCAACGATTTACAGATGCATAAAAATTGGACAAGAACACATAATTTCCTCCATCATGAGGGTCTAACTCTAACAGTTGCTTTGACACTTGCTCACTTAGTTTGGTATCTTTGTGAACCTGGCAGGCATGGAGCAAGCTTCCCAATACTACCACATTTGGTGCCATGGGCATGGCCCTTACCAGCTCTAAAGCCTCTTCAAGGAAACCAGCTCTGCCAAGAAGGTCGACCATACAACCATAGTGCTCAATTCCATGCTCAACTCCATAAACAGGAAGCATTTGAGAAAAATAGTGCCTACCTTCAGAGGTTAAGCCTGAATGACTACACCCACTCAAAAAGCCCAACAAAGGTGACACCATCTGGTTTTATGCCATCCTTCTTCATGTCAGCAAAGGCGGTCATAGCTTCCTCTCCATAACCAAACGATCCTAATCCTAATATGATTGAGTTCCAACAAAAGATGTTCTTTACAGAAAGCCCATGAAAGACACTAAGAGCAGCTTCTATACTCCCACACTTGCAAAACATATCAATCAATGCATTTCCTAAAACCACATTAATTCTGATGTTTCGGCACCTAATGTAAGCATAAATCCAGTTCCCCATATCTAAAGCACCAAGATGAGCAGAAGCAGATAATAAACTAATCATGGTTACATCATCAGGCCTCACATTCTCCGCTTGCATCTCATGAAAAGTGGAAATCGCTCTATGAAAATCCCTACATTGAACATAACCAGTGATCATAGTATTCCAAGTCACAGTATTCTTCACCGATCCCATGCTATCAAACAACTCCCTAGCTATCGTCAGCTTGCCTAATTTACAATACCCATCAATCATAGTATTCCACGATACCACATCCTTGACTGGATTACAATCAAAAGTCGACCGAGCAGCATTAATATCACCCAACTTGCAATAACCAGATATCATAGAATTCCACGAAAACAAGTTCTTCCCAGGCATCTCATCAAACAATTTTTTAGCATCACTCACAAACCCATGTTTCCCCAAAGCAGAAATCATCACATTATGCGCGACTGCATCTCTTTCAGGCATTTCAACAAACACCCTTTTCGCAAATTCCAAATTCCCAACCTTGGAGTAAAAATTAAGCAACCCAGTTTGCAAAACCAAGTCAAACTCAAAACCCATCTTTATAATCTGACAGTGAAAACTCTCTCCCATTATTTTCTCATTACTCAAAGCACAAACACGAAGAAGCATAACAAATGTGGACTTATCGGGACCCACATTTTCGCAAAGCATAGTTTTGTAATAAGTCATGAACAAAAACTCTCGATTGTTTCCGAGTTCTATAGAAGCTTTAATGATTGAATTCCATAAAGAAGTATTTGGGTTGGGTAAAGTTTGTAAGAAAAGTAAAGGGTAGCGGAGATTACGGAATCGAAAACAACAAGTGAGGAAGTTAGTGAGGAGAGTTGTGGAACAAGTGTTGAGAAAACCATTGGTGAATATTTGTGCTTGGATTTGTTTTAGTTGGTTGGGTTTAAGGAGAGAGTTTTGGAGATGGAAGATTAGATAATCTGGGAGAGATGAGAATTTTTTGACATCGCTATCTTTTGAAAATTGGTATTCAAGGGTTTGAATTGTATTCCCGCGTTTAATAATAATAATTAATGAATTAATGACTGCCTAAGAAAAGAAACGGGGCCATTGCTTATAAGTTCTGTTCTAATTTCCCAAGGATAGAATTTGATAAAATGAGACTACAGCTCAAAATGGGAAATGGTATTACAAGTCTTAATATTTTCATGTATAGAGAATCTACTTATAGACTTCAGTTAGTCGGTTTACAAACAGTTTTAGTTAGTTAGTTAGTTACAAAAGTGTGTCAGTTGATGCCAGTGAACAGCTGCCATGCTGACAGGTCTTCATTCTTCTTCTTTATTGTCCTGTTCTGTTCGTCAATTACTTCTAATTGTTCATTAGAAACAACTACAGAATCTGCAAGTGAGGTTATTCCGGCCACTTCTATTCTTTCTTCCACAGAGCATCGCTTCAGCTAATATGCCTTATTATTCTTGAAGAGAAAATAATCTTTTCCAGATGAATAAATAATCAATTTTAAACACTTCTCCTTCCATAGCTCTTCGGGCTCCACATCAAGAACGAGCTCCTCATTGATCATCACCATAATGACAGCATACACACATACCATTTAAATTCTGGTGATCAATTCATTTGCCCAGACAATATATTTAGTCACTGAACTGTTCTGAAACTTTGGCTGGAATAGCTGAACGCCTGAACCTTAGGTTTGATATAGAGGTAGGTGTAATTGTGTAAATAGCTCCAGCCATAGTATGCCTTTTCCTCCATTAACACCAAGACGGTTCTATTCATTTCCACCAAGAAGAAATCCAGTTATCGTCATCAATTATAATTACCCCCACGATGTACTGAAAAGGGCTGGAATAGTAGAAACCTTAAATTTTGGCTGGAATAGTACACGGACAATCACCAGTAATCTCTACAAGAACACAATCCGTCTCGAAAATGGTGAAACCTGTTCCGGTCCCTCACAATAATTTCTCTCTTAAATATCTTTGATATAAGCTTTATAAAAGAATGGCAATCATTACATGATCGAAGATTCTTCACCACCCGAATTGACTTTCCCTCAGGTGTGCTCATAAGCCCAAAAGCAACAGCAATCTTCTCACTATGATGTCTCACTGAAGTCTCTTTCTCCTCTTCATTTATATCATGCAGCACAAAGGTCATGTCAGGTTTGTGTCCAATCCCACTTAATTTCTTGGCAAGCTCCTCCAGAAATGTGTTGATCTGTGCAAATTGCGGATGTGAAGTGTCACCTGCTACAAATTCATGGATCACATTCCCTACCTCAATTGAACTACACCCTGCTGTTTTAGAGATACCTCTCTCAGCCATCAACTCCCTGCAAGTCTCCACATCGCTCCAACGATTCAGAGATGCATATACATTCGATAAAAACATAATTTCCACCGTCAACAGGGTCCAACTTTAATAGATGTTCCGTCACTTGTTCACTTAATTTTGTATCCTTATGAAGCTGGCATGACCGGAGCAAGCTTCCCCAGACAGCTGCATTTGGAGCGATGGGCATGGACCATATGAGCTCTAAGGCCTTCGTGAGGAGGCCAGATCTGCCAAGAAGGTCAACCATGCAACCATAGTGCTCAATTCCTGGCTTAATTCCATACACTCCATGCATTTGAGAGAAATACTGTCCACCCTCATAGACCAAACCTGAATGGCTACATCCACTCAAAAGACCAATGAACGCAACACGATCAGGTTTTATCCCCTCTTTCTGCATCTCAACAAACGCATCAATTGCTTGCTTTCCATAACCATGCATCCCTAAACCGACAATAAGTGAACTCCAACAAAAGACGTTCTTTACAGAGAGCCTATGAAAGACATCAAGAGCAGACTCAAGACTTCCACATTTACAGTACATATCTACAAGGGCATTACCCAAATATACATCAACTTTCAGCTTTTGGCGTCGAATGTAACCATGAATCCAATAACCCATATCCAATGCACCAAGATGAGCACAAGCAGATAACAAGCTCACCATGGTTTCTACAGTAGGCTTCACGCTCTCCGCTTGCATATCCTGAAATGTAGAAATTGCTCTACCAAATTCCCTATGTTGAACATAACCCGAAATCATTGTATTCCATGTCACGGTATTTTTAAGGAACCCCATATGATCAAACAACTCCCTAGCTATTGTGAACTGGTTCAACTTACAGTAACCATCTATCATGGCATTCCACGATATCACATTTTTAACCGGATTGCTATCAAAGAGCATGCGAGCCGATTCAACATCACCCAACTTGCAATAACAACTTATCATAGTATTCCAAGATGAAGACGTTTTCTCCCTCATCCGATCAAACAATTCCCTTCCTTCATTCAAATAACCATGCATACCCAATGCACTAATCATCGCATTACACGCTACAACATCTCTCTCCGGCATATCATCAAACAATTTTTTCGCCGAACTCAAATCACCAAGCTTGGAGTAAAAATCCAACAACCCAGTTTGCAAAAACAGCTCATATCCAAAACCCAACTTAAAAATATGACAATGAAACGACTCTCCAATCTTAATTGAAGAAAACCCAACGGAAGCCCGAAGAATCATTGAAAAAGTAGTGTTATCTGGTTCAACATTTCCAAACCTTCTCATAGTGTTGTAGATTCCAACAACAAATTGTCCCTGGCATTTAATTGAGTCTTTAATGAATGTGTTGTATAATGAAGAATTGGGTGTGTGTATGTTTTGTAAGAAAAAGTAATGCGTAGTCCAGTTTTTAGATTGACAGCAAGAAGAAAGAAAGTGGGAGAGCAAAGGGTATATGTGGAAATAATTGTTGGTGATGATTTGAGTGTGGATTTGTTTTAATTGGTTCAAGTTGAGGAGGAAAGTGTTTTTTTGGACAAGGGAGATTAGTTGATTTGCTGAACTCATCAGTTTGAAATTTGTTCCACCGCTAATTCTGTATTGATATATACATGTCCGAATTTTAGAATAAAATATCGTATCGGTGCAATATATCGGAATTCAACAAATCCGATATTTGTGACCATTGCAATTTGCACTTCGGATCGATAGAAAAAAATTCGAAAATTTCAGAATCCGCAAAATATGAAAATAAATAAGAAATTTAAATTATATAATCGGATTCTCTTTTAGAATGACCATTTTTTTTTTTATCCAGTTAATATATTTATTTAGTAATTATTTTGAAATTTATTAATTAAGCAAACAACCTAGATATTTTAACATGTTCATTAAGTAAATTTTTTCTACATGTTAATGCATTAATTCAGTAAATAGGAATATGAGATAAATTGAGACATTTACTAGAATTACAATATTAATTTCTTGAAGTTGTGAGAGACAATGTTCTAATTCTCTAAGATTTTTATTTGGTTTGTAAATTATATGTAGTTTTAATTTACAAAAAATTAGTCTAGAGGAGTTAATTATAAATATTTAATAGTCTTAAGACTTCTCTTGAAAATTTGTTTAGAATTTAATACCCCATAATTTGACCGAATATGGAACTAACCACCTGTTATCCAACTTCACAGGGAATAGGTCGAAAAATATCCTCAAAAAACAAACATAACCGACTATCTATCCAAGTACCATAGTGGGATACAAAACAAAAATTTAATTTCACACAAAAAAATTTCACTTTATAACTACCCGCCTTCACATTTAAAAATGCATATAATGAAAATAGGGCATCTAAATTCTATTCAAACCCAAAATCTACTGCATTTTGTTTTTATGTATGAGTCTTGAGGAATGAGAGCCCTTGAACAATTATTCTTTTCTTTACACCAAAAATTAAGTGGCACTGGGATATATGATTTTACTTGAGATGCTATATAATGAAGAAATTGTTTTTATTTAAACACAATAGCTTTTCTAATAAAAAACTAAAAATATTATGCAACTAAAAATATTATGCCTTCAATATTTTGTGGACGCATTTGACACTAGTCGTTAAGTCTAAACTCCAAACCACTAGACACTAAACCCAAAATATTTATAAACTATACCCTAAGCCTAAACCCTAAATCTTAAGACACTAAACCCTAACCCCTATAAACTAGACCCTAAGCCTAAAGCCTAAACCTTAAGACACTAAACCCTAATCCCTATATCCTAAATTTATAAATATTAAACCCTAAACCAACCCGTCTCATTTAATAGTAGTTAATCAAACCCACAAAATAAATAATCAAATGCATTTTGTATCTTTGAGATTTTATAATGCTTTACGGTGTATGCATTTTAAAATGTATAAGTTTATAACGCATTAGGTGCATCTGCATTTTAAAATATATAAGTTTATAACGCCATGGATGCATCTGTATTTTAAAATATATAAATTTATAACATGGTGCATCTTCATTTTAAAATGTATAAGTTTATAACGCCCACATGTAGTGTCAAATTTAACTTTTGGAGCAATACACGGTACTTTTTTTACTAAATTATATTCAAACCCAAAATCTACTTTTTTTGTTATATAGTTTATCTTATCTAACATCTTATTCAATCTTATTCAATCTTTTCCTAGTTATCTTATCTACAAAAAGTTATCTTGGAAGGGTGAAAAAGAGAATAATTTATATTAAAAAATAACAGGTCTCGAGTCAAAAGTTTAGATTTTAAAGATTTTCTATAAAAAAACACTTATGGCGGATAAAAACAATGTTGGGGTATTAAAACCCAAAAAATTTATAGATAGGGCTTTTGAGTTGTTTTTTTTTTAAATGAGACTCTCTAGCCCAATTTATTGTTTTAATTTAATAACTATATGAAATAGACCGCTATATGTTATAAATTCATAAATTAATTGGAAACACAGATTGGATCGGATTTTGAAAATATATCTAATTTCGAGTCAATTATTTTTCGAAAAAATTAGATATCAAAATTTCAGATATCGAAATACAAATATCATTGCCAAATTCGGAAAAATATCGGATTCAAAAAAATTGGCTTTTCGGAAAAAAAAAAAAAAAAAAAAAAGAGACACCCCTAATTTGCACTTGCACTTGCACTTGCACGACACATTGACACCATAGTACCTCACTAAAAAGATTCCATGATTTTGATTTCGTACAGATAAATAAACCGTGTCATATTTTCAGTATCAAAACCTGCTCTGCGGCGCCAAACTTTTCACACTCTCTTTTACTCCAAATATTTCACAAATTAATATCACCCGCGCAAAATTGGTAAAGTTACAAAAGAAGCGCCTAATTTAGCAAATGTGCTGTTCTAAACTTCTAATCAAAGCAACTGAAGTCACACTTATTAATCAATCAATAAAGAGAATAACAATAACATTAATGGCCAATCTACCTAGAACTAGAAAAAGGGTCTTTGGCCTTCTTCGTGCTCCAGATGGTAGCGCTTTTCAACATTGGTATATATCTGCTTCTCTAAACCCACTTTACATTTTTTGTTTTAGCTTGGAGGATTTTTTTTTATGTTTGATATTTATCATGGTTGGTTTGCAGTGATGTATGTGGCATTTCAGTTGCAGTGGCACTTTATGATATGCATGAGTGTAACTTAAAATCAAGGTTTAAGAAATTTAAAGGATGATACCAGAATCAGAAAAGCATTGAAGAAGATATTAATGAGTGTATGCTTGAAAGAAAGGAAAAGAAATGCAAAAGTGATGTTTGTAATCCAAGCATTGATAAAGAGAAGTTTTCTAACCAGCCAAGATCTCCTTTCTGCTTCTTCATGTAATATACTCTTTCTCTCTACTTATTATTTTTATACTATTAGCCCCATAGGCCATATCAGCATGACTGCAAATGTATATAGATGCATTTATACTCATAATTAATCTATAGGTTTAATGTATTTCCATAGAGATATACCCTTTCGAAATGTATTTGTCAAAAGCCCAAAAGTGGAGGCTTTGAACTAATGCATTATCTTTTAGGGGACGTGATGGCGGACCTATTTGATGGAGCAGCTCCTTAGTATATTTCCTATAACATATTCCACATGGTGCTTTGTTTTTATCAATTATGGGATGTTTTAATAGATGTTGCAATGGAAAATCAGGTTATTGTGAGGGAATGAGATGTCTCATTGTGTTTAGTTACCTAAATTTGCAGGGAAAAGTTTAGGGAGAACCAAAAGAGTGAGAATTGCATTGATGTAGAAAGGAGGGGTTTCCAGGGATGGATAAACATGGCAAAGGAGGTATTAACATGCAATGTCATATAGTCGTTACTGATTGATTCAATTGAATACTATTCTGTTATTTGGACATACATAACTAATTAACTCTAATCAAATAGGAAAGAAGGAGCTATTT
Source organism: Coptis chinensis (assembly GCF_015680905.1). Classification (NCBI taxonomy): domain Eukaryota; kingdom Viridiplantae; phylum Streptophyta; class Magnoliopsida; order Ranunculales; family Ranunculaceae; genus Coptis; species Coptis chinensis. The sequence continues at coordinate 94,791,759 of NC_141462.1, forward strand.
TGATGAAGCCCAAAGGGTGAATTTGGCATGTGAGCGAACCTTGCTTCAAGATATTGATGATGCAAAGGTAATGGAGGTTATCCTTGAACTTAATGTATGTATCGTGGAATTTGAGAACGGAAAAAAAGTGTTGAATTTATGCACATTATACATTTCCTATGAACTATATTTGGACTTTTTCGCATAAAAAAACATAGATAACTGGACTTGTTATGCTGAAATATCTGCTTTGTTCTGCTTCTGCCTACCAGCAAACTATGCTGTGATGTTCATACTAATTATCTTAACATTAAGATACTGAAAACGTGTTAGTACGAATAGCGGCATAGGTTGATTTGTCCTGCATCCATCAGTTGATATTTGCTCCTTTTGACCCACCTCTCCCTGGAGCGTCGTGGTTGGTCTTGCGTGTTTTTATTCATCTAGTTGCGTGAAGATCCAATTGGTCTGTAGATTCTACAATACCTTGTGACAGATATGATGCACAACCACTTTGCGTTTTGGTAAATAGATGTGACAATTGACTATAACCAAATACCTGTAATTTGCTACTCTGCGTTTTGAAATGTTAGTTTAACTTATCACCATGATTACCTTTTAAGTTTATTAAGGTATCCTTTATCCTTGTATTGGAATGTATAGCTATGCCTTTGGATTGGTTGAACATAGTTCATCATCATCTTCTTTAAGCTAATTCCTTTTTGGCATAATATTGATTATCAACTTTTAACTGCTTGAGGTATGGGGTAACAAGGTGATGTTCTGTTTCAGGATGATGATGAGGCAGACTCTGAGATGGTTGGGAAGTTTGATGCGGTGTGTGTATTTGCTATTGTTGTTTTGAGTTTTGAAACCAGTCTTTACCCTTCTTTGTATCCATCTTTATGGGGTACTAAGTTTTTTTTTTGCTCTACATGGAGTACAGAGCTATAATCCTTGGTTTAACTCAGAATGCTCTGGAAGCCCCCAACACTCTGACGGCTATGAATGGTACCTCCCCCCTCTTTCTCCCTATGTATATTTGTGTTACTAAAGGGGTCTAATTCAGGTTGTTTTCAAGTCTACTACTGCAAGGTATTTGTTAAAATATTCTGTTTTACAAATGCAATTCCTTTGCCATATGTGGATTCACTAGTGAAGCATTTTCTTTGGTATAGGTACATCCCGCCCTACTGGGTTAACTGATCATGCTTGAGAGATTTGAATGGACAATGTTTGAATCAAATTGTGTGTTCTCTTTCCAGTTGGTGAACTTGGCTAGTGAGGTTTGTTAGTCATTGTCTCTTCACGGCAAGTCATTTGGCTATTGTGCATAGATCTTTTTAGGACTTTTAACTAATTTATATTTTGATAGAGCAAGAAGTCTAGCTTGTTTAGAAAGGAAAACTGTACTGATCTTTGTTTCCTTGTGCTTTTTGGCATGGTGTTACTTGGGATGTGTATACTATTTTGCGATGACAATGTAGAGTTTTTTACATATTGACTATTATACTCCATTTCTATTTTAAAGGTTTTCAGAAGATCTGCCAATAAGTTTTTTGTTCCCCAACAATATTTCAAATATGGTATTCATTGATACACTAGCAGTGTAGTGTTGCACTGCACATGCCTCTGGTACTTTCTGTATTCTACTCAAGGATTGAGTGCGACGTGGGTAATTATACATGGTTCAATAGAAGATCGGGCTATAGTTCTGTTGCGAGTGCGAATATACTGTTGAGCTTAAAAACAGTACTAGTGCAGGGCCTACTGGTCAGGGACAACCATGTTGCCTCTGCCTTGCAGTTACAGTTTAACTATGTGCTAGTGAAAGTGGAACTGAACTTGCTTATATTCAACCAATATTTTTTTTTCTGAAGTTACTGAGCTTGAAAGTTACATTTCCTCATGTCGCTTGTGCAATCAAACTCCCATACACTTGTCTCCTTGATTGAAATGACAGGATATTCCGCTCCTAAACTGCTAATGGATGTCTGACATGTCTGATCCAAGATTCCAAGCTACCTTCCAATATATCCAACACTTACACGCCAGAGGCCTTGTACAATTGTACATCATTGTCAGGTGAAAATAAAAGGCCACACGTAATTCATATGGGTGAAGCACCATTTTAGACTAATATAGGCACTTTTTAAATTGAGGCGCGGTATTGACACTCCACTGGATGTGATTGGCACCCTTTGACAAAAGTTAGAACAATAATGGTTCTCTTATATCTTTTTTTATACCATACTTGCCCAATAGTTCTACAACATCAGGTTGCCGTGAAATACTATATCCCACGGTAGGTAGTTGCTGCGATATCGCACAATCCACGACATTAAATTGCCGCAATATCCTATATCCCACGGCAAGGAGTTGCCGCGGAGGATTTTTTGTGTTTTTTGTTTTTTTTTCACTTCAAATTTTGCATATTGAATATATACGACATATTGATACATCATTTTTTTTCTTTAGAGTTTTTTTATACACTCTAAGAACAACACCAAAACCAAAAAAATAAATAAATAAATAAATAAATAATATATATATATATATATATACAATTGAGGCATAATTTTGTTATCTCGCGGCAAATATTTTCCTATGCTATAAGAAAAACTTGTGATCAAATTAATGAAGAAGAGTTTTGATAATTAACACATGCAAATACTCCATTTTAGTGAACACAACCATCTCGCGGCAGCTACATTTTTTTTATGGTGGCTATTAAAAAATTTAAAACAAAAAAAGACCCACGACAACAACTTTCCATGGGATTTGGGATCTCGCGGCAATCCAATATCGTGGATTGTGCGATCTCGCAGCAACTTCTTGCCGTATGTGTTTTTTTATGTGATTAATCGAGTAGTGTCAATATCTTGAAATCAGTCAAAATGGTGCCAATCCCATACATAAATTGGGGTGTCAACTACGACCCTTTTAAATTAGGAGGACCTACGGCACCATAACCCAACTTTTGCAGTGAAGCACATTTAAATTGGAAATTTGGAATATACCTGAAGAATAACCACTCAAGAATTTGGAAGGACTAGCCATGCAAGCAGATATTTGTCTCTTTGGGCAGTTTGTAACAACATATAGCTATCTCAAAGACATTAATCATTCCCCTACAAAACAGTATGATAAACTCATTCACATCTGACATGCCTATAATAAAGCTTCTCAGTTCTAGGCACAAAAGCAAGTTATGAACTACACTCCTCATTCAAATTATTCAAATAAATTCATATGACCAAACTTAGCAAAATGGCACAAAAATCAGTGTCACATAAAAGGGCTCTCGCTTATGCTAATATCTTCTAAATTTTCCCTTCTCCATATTGTCCTAACTATCTATACATCATGTAATACTACCACAAAAAAACCAACTACTGCAAAGTCATAAATAAAAAATCATAAAAGGGGAATAGTAAAAAGCAACAAAGTAATGAAAATGATGCATGAAAGAGTTAGTTTTCATCAAAGTTATGTTTTAAATCCATCCAATGTAGCAGAATAATCTATATCAAACATAAGTTGCCTAATTTTTATGATAGTTCTTTGAAACAATTTATACAACAAAATGCTTTAGGCAAATTTGGATGATTAATACCTTTTTTTATAGTTTGAACAACGGATGACGCTGTGAAGCTTTCTCTTCCATTTGTTTACACCAATTATGTCTAATATATCATATTGGTTCATTAAAAAGAATAAAAACCCATCGTTTGGCCACCACCGGAGTCATAAGTCCTATGAAAAACTAATAATCAATACAAATCTAACATGCTTCAATCGAAATGGTGTATAAGAAAGACATATCCATAGTTACAAATAGAAAAATGAAAACAATGTTAACATACATGAATTTGACAAAAAAAAAGGATCTCAAATCTTACCGGAAGATTTCACAATAAGATATGAGCAAATGATGACAGCTATAAAGAATTTACTAAAGTTATAAGCCCCTACCTAATAAGGGATGGGAGTAAGATCAATGTTAGGGTGAGAGTCAAAGCTTTAGCAATCGTTGTGGTTGCTTGCTTCATTGGTATTATGCTATATAATAGAATATTACATATTAAGTGAAAAAAAGAAAGAAATGTGAAAGAACTGGCAGGATCAAAATGATCTATTGCAGAGGAAGGAGAACCCTGCTGAAGAAGTAGCTGCATCGGTTTCTTTCCCTTCCATCCATATTGGGCTAAGGGCAGCCCTTTCTATTAGTTGGATGCACACGTATCCTAACAAGAATAGAAGATAGAGTTCTGATACTATGCCACTAAACAAAACCACATTCACCGGTTGGAGAAGGTGCTTATGCCAAAAATGGAATGAGACGCAATGTAGACAGATGTGTGCATAGCTTACCAATTATTTATAATCGATTATTCATAAACAAATTAGGCCATTCATCAAATTTCGCAACCAATAGTATCCAGAGAGAAATATGCAAGAAAGGAATGCACTATACCTGAAGAAGCATTGAAGGAGCTCGTGTTGGTTCTGCTACATGGCTTCTGGTTTTTCTACCACTTAATGATGTCGATGATGGGTCGTTTTGCGTGGTTATATCCCGAAGCTCCGCTTTTTTAGTCGTGGGTGTCTTTGGTGAATGAAATCGATGTTTTGGGCTCTTCAATTCACCTTCCGCTGCTGGCTCCTTGGGTTGCAAGCTTGCACGTGTAACTACTCTCTTTATTACTCCTCCACCTCCTACTACTGATGATTTGGATAACTTTCGTGTAAGATCAAGTATGAAATTGTCTTTCTACTTTAGCTGCAATGCATGGTCCTTTTTCATCCTATCTATTTCGGCTTCTAATGCCTTCATTGTTTGCTGAAGCCCTCGGTCTGTCTCCCCAGCACCCCTTCTCTTTGACTCGGGAGTGTTGAAGCAATTTCCTGTTAGGATGGAAGACCTGGTTGTGCTTGGACACTAAGTAACTTCTGCTGTTGGCAAGCAAGTTGGACTCACAGATCACGGTTTTTCTTTTGCAATTCGAGGAGCAATTTTGCCTTATTGGTGTCAGTTGTGGGAACTTGCAATATTTCCTCATTTGCCTCACACGCCTACAATAGTATATACCGAAAGCTTGAGTTAGATAGTTTTATGTAGAAAAGGAATGAAGAGCTGGTTTGCAAAAGTTAGAGGCTGAACCTTTGTACGGATTTCTTTAGCATGATCAGCCCAATGGAGAGTGTTCTGAGTCTCACCAAAGGAGAGATTGCTTGGACTGATGTTCGCAATCATGACAGTGTTACAGGCTCCACCTAGGAAGTCCTTGAGAAGTTGAGTGAGTTTGGAGTTACGATAAAGGATGTGTTTCTTACCTTCAACCAGGGCATTGATGCAACTACTTAGTGCAAGTAAGGAGCGATTAATGTTGGAACCTTCAATGGACCTAAGTGTTCTCTGATCTGTGGCAAGAGCTCTCTTAGATCCTACTAGATCAATCAGCGATAGTTTGCCTACTCGATTGACAACGTTCATTGTATTGTCACAACCTAAAGAATTACACATGCATTGGAATAAGATAACAATTCTTACTCTTAGTTAATTAAGTAATTACAATTCCTACTGTAACTATCACTGAGCTGATTTCAATTTACTGAACTCAAAAACCATTAGTTGTTTCTCTTATTTATTCTTCCTAATAAACTTCTCCCAAAATCGCTTCACCTGATGGTGTTACTTGTTTTCAGTCACCTAAACTTTCAATTTTTATCTTTATACTGATGTTTGAATTCACAATTAAGGGAGATGAAAGTTTCATGGATTAGCTCAGAGTTTCAGTTCCTAAACAGCCTGATATAAATGGAAATTTGGTTTTGAAAAATTACTATCCAATACCATGTGATTCCTGTGGAAATGTGAGCTTTGCACGTAGAGTATGTTCAAATCCACCCACAATCTGCAACATATTGCATCAAAAAAATTAAAAGGTTATGCACACAAAAATTAATTTCAAAAATAAATGGAGCACCTATTTGTTAAGCAAAACCCTCGAAGAAAAAGGAAGGATAATCTTCAATATCTAGTAAACATACCTTCTTCAAGCCCCATTCAAGTTTCTTATTTGCTTCCTTAAAGTCCCAACTGCTCGAGATTCCAACTCAAAACTAACCCTGTTGAATTCCAGAAGACCCAATTAGAAAGACTTGCTAAGAACAAAGGGATTTGCTTACACGCTTTTGCATGTGCTACTATTTTGTTTACTGGACTATAAATTTAAATTTAGAAATTAGTAAAAAGAAAATAAATCCAAATTCTGTCAAAAAATAAATTAATAAAAAAAACTTACAAATCAATGGCTTCACCTGTGGTCTACACAGGCAGTTATGCAGCATAAGAATTATGTATCTATTAACTAATCCATATCCATATCCAATAACTAATACATATCATGATCCATTAACTTCCATATTCATATCCAACAACTAATACATATCAATTAACTAATCCATTGTTTTTTAGAATTTTTTTTTTCATCCCATGCGTACATTTGAAATAATGAAATAATGCGTAGCTTTGTTTTTTGTTTTAACATAACACTAGTTTTCGAACCCGTCCTATGAACGGGTGTCGTTATATTAAATTATTTTAAAAAATATTAGCAATTATACATAACTATGAGATATATATGATAATTATATTAATAACTCATTCAAATTTCTTGCACCACTCTCAATAAAAAAAAAACACCAAACCTTGATAAAACCTATTGACTTATTTTAGTTGTTAGGTTTAATAATTGAAGTTTTATGAGAATATTCAATGTGACGAAGATAATATTGAAACTATTTGAATAGCAAGACACTCTCAATTATAATAAAAGAATTATGATAAACACTATTTAAAATGCAAAACTATATTTGTTGAGACATTATATTCCCCCTACAAATAATACAATTATGTTTCGAGGTTAGTTCAATGCATTTGCATCAAGTTTCTGATTTTCTATTAATTATTCATTGAGATTAGTTCAATGTAGTTATTGCATCTAGTTTCTGATTTCCCATTAATTATTCTTTGAGGTTAGTTCAATGCAGTTGCATCAAGTTTTCGATTTTCCGTTAATTATTCTTTGAGGTTAATTCAGTGCAGTTGCATCAAGTTTATGATTTCTCGTTAGTTATTCATTAAGGTTAATTTATTACAGTTGCATCCAGTTTTCGATGTTTCGTTAATTAGTTTTTGAGATTAGTTAATTGCATTTCCATCCAGGTTCCAATTTTTTTATTAATTACTCTTTCATATTAGTTCAATACATCTGCATCCAGTTTATGATTTTCAGTTAATTATTTTTATAGGTTAGTTCGATGTTCAATGCATTTGCATCTAGTTTCAAATTTGTGGTTATTTATGCTTTGAAGTTAGTTCGACCAGTTACATTCGATTTCTGATTTCTAGTTAACTATTATTTGAGGTTATTTCATTGCATTTGTATCAAGTTTATAATTTCCCGTTAAATATTCCTCAAGATATTGCATCTAATTTCCGATTTATCATTAGTTAATCTCTTATTTTAGTTTTATGCAATTGCATCCAGTTTCTGATTTTCCGTTAATTATTCTTTAAGGTTAGCTCAATGTAGCTGCATCAAATTTTCGATTTCTAGTTAATTGTTCTTTGAGGTTAGTTTAATATCAAGTTTTCGATTTCCCGTTAATTATTTTTTTAGGTTAGTTCAATGTAGTTGCATCAAATTTATAATTTCATGTTAATTATTCATTGAGATTAGTTCAGTGCAGTTGCATCCATTTTTCCATGTTTCGTTAATTAGTCTTCGAGATTAGTTAATTGCATTTGCATACAGTTTTTGACTTCCCATTAATAACTATGACATTAGTTCAATATATATGCATCAACCATCAAAAAATGTATATATGTGTATCTAGTTTTTTTATTATTTATGCTTTGAGGTTAGTTCGATACAATTACATATGGTTTATGATTTTTCATTAACTATTCTTTGAGGTTATTTCGATGCATTTGCATCTAGTTTCTGATTTCCCACCAATTATTCTATGAGGTTAGTTCAACACAGTTACATTATGTTTTTGATTTTATGTTAATTATTTTTTGAGATTAGTTCAATGTATTTGCATCCAGTTTTCGATTTCCCATTAATTATTATTTGAAGTTTGTTTGATGTATTTGCATACCATTTCTAATTTCCCGTTAAATATTTTTCAAAGATTTGCATCCAATTTCTAATTTCTCGTTAGTTATTCTCTGACGTTAGTTTAATGCAGTTACATCCAGTTTTTTATTTTTAGTTAATTACTTTTTAAGTCTGGTTTATTGTATTTACATAAAGTTTCCGATTTCCTGTTAATTACTCTTTGAGCTCAGTTCAATGTATTTGAAATCAGTTTCCGATTTTCTTTTAATTATCCAATGTGGTGTGTAATATCAACTTCAAACAAGACATAAAAATAAATTATGTTTGATTTACTATGTGGGATCATAAAAAATTATCCAGTTCCCGATTTCCCGTTAATTATTTTTTAAATTATACATGACTCACTATGTGGGATCTTCAAAGATTATCTACGAATGTGTGATGTTATATTAATTATTCTGAAAAATATTTGCAAATATATATATATATATATATATATATTATATATATATATATATTCATCCAAATTTATAACTTTATAAATATTAAAATCATTCATCCAAATTTCTATCCATTAAAAAAACTATCCATTAAAAAAATACTCACCCTTGATAAAACCCTTCAATTTCATTTTGTTGTTTAATAATAGAAGTTTGATTAAAATTTTGTGAGATTGCCTAATAAGGCGAAGTTCATATTGACGCTATTTGAATAGCAAGGCGTTCCCAATCATATGAAAAGAGATAATATAAACACTATTTTAAATGCAAAACAATACTTATTGAGACATTCCCACAACATATAACACAACTATGTTTTGAGGTTAGCTTAATGCTTCCTCCAATTGGTGATCGAAGTTAAGGTCAACACAGATGGGGCTTCTAGAGGAAACCCAGGTCCAACTGGGTTGGGTGGATCCTTTAGAAATGTTCATGGTGATTTTGTCTTACTCTTGAGCAAGGGTATCGGAATTGCAGACAACTATACAGCCGAGTGTATGGATATATTGGAGAGTGTGGAGCTTGCCCTTTTAAAAAGATGGAGCAATCTCTGGGTGGAATTAGATTCGGCAGTAGTTGTCACAACTTTCAACTCAGGGGGCATCCCTTGGCAACTCCTATGTAGATGGAAAATTTGCACGACGAAGGTGCAAAACTTGAAAGTGTCGCACAACTGGAGAGAGGCCAACCTAATCGCAGACTAGGCGGAAAAATTTGGATATTTCTTAGTTGAGAATGAGACTTTTGTATCAAATGGCAGACCCCCATGGCTATATGAATGGGAGGTTCCATATGGTTGCTATTTTAGAATATCTTGAGCCTACATCGTATAACATGTAGTTTATACTACTCCTATACAGTTATTTTATTTCGTTTCTTTTCTTAATTCAATTTACACTTATCGAGCAAAAAAAAATGTTAGTTTATTGCATTTGCATCCAGTTTCTGATTTTCAATTCCATTATTTATTTTTTGATGTTAGTTCAATGCAGTTGTATCTAATTTCCGATTTTCCGTTATTTATTTTTGATGTTAGTTCAATGCATTTGCATCCAATTTCCGATTTCCCGTTAATTATTATTTGAGATTATTTTAATGCATTTGCATCCAATTTTTGATTTCTCGTTTATTATTCGATAAGGTTGCATTTGCATTTAGTTTCCGATTTCCCGTTAATTATTGTTTGAGGTTAGTTCAATGAATTTGCATCTAAAGTGGATGATGCATTAAATCTATCCAACTTTATTTGTTTAGGCCCATATAGACATATAGTGCATACAATTCAATCTTATTTGTTGTCCGCTTAGTTTTGATTGTACACCATTACTTATTTTATGATTAGTTGATTTCTATTTTTCTTTTTTTGTCCCAATCACATGTGTAGTTAACAAATATAAGAAGTAAATGTTCAGGCAACTCAATTTATTTTTTCCTTCGTTATTTCATTGTTTTTTTCTAAAAAAAAACTTTGTTATGTTAAACTTTACTTAAGATTAGTGTAGAAACTATTCTTCGTGGCGTAAGGGTTTTAGGAAAATCGTTTTCGGTGGAAACTATTGTGTTTAGCAATATAGTTTTTTGTGTCCTATTTTTTCATAATTAGTTATAGTGTTTAGAAAAAATTGGAGAATCTATGAAACTCTAGATGGGATTGTTTATTTCTTTATATCATATTTTTTTTAGTAATTAATAATAGAGTTTAGAAAAAATTGAAGTCTAGTGAGTGCTCTAATTGTCTGATTTTTCCATATTAGTCTCATACTTTTTCATAATTAGTCAACGAGTTTTACAAATATTGGAAACTCTGTGAATGCTCAAAAAATAGAGCCAAGAGAGTACAACTATAATATATATCTAAAGACATGAAAAGACAATTTTAACTTATATTATATTAGAGAGATGGCCAAATTCAAAATTAGTTTGGTAAGAAAGCAAGTAATTATTTTTCAAATAGAGACTATTTAAAAAACTTTGCTGATGTGGCTCATTATGAGCATCCTAAAAGAATGGATATTAATTTAGGTAGAACTAGATTTTGGACCCGGGCATACGCTCGGGATCTATTAAATATTTTGTGTGCTTAAAAGGCTTTACAAAATGTCACATACAAATTTTCGAATCAGAATATATTTTTATTGAAAATAAACCAAAATACGTTAATGAGCAGCGATTATGGTGCATAAGTACTTGGGAACTAAGAGATCAAATTGAGATAGCCTCTTCACTTTGTGGTTTAGGATATTAATCCATAATTTTCAAATAAAATTATCTCAAACTTGATCTAGCTTGTATAATAGTTTTCTTAGATTTATAGTAATTTAGTGGCAAATTTTCGAATCAGAATAGATTTTTATTAAAAATAAACAAAATACGTTAATGAGCAGCGATTATGGTGCATAAGTACTTGAAAACTAAGGGATTGAATTGAGATAGCCTTTTCACTTTGTGGTTTAGGATATTAATCCGTAATTTTCAAATAGAATTATCTTAAACTCGATCTAACTTGTATAATAGTTTTCTTAGATTTATGGTGAGTTAGGAAATTTTCTAATCGGGATATATTTTTATTGAAAATAAGCCAAAATCTTAAATGAGCATCTATTATGGTGTATAAGTACTTTTAAAACTAAGGGATCAAATTGAGATAGCCTTTCACTTTGTGGTTTAGGATATTAATCCATAATTTTCAGATGAAATTATCTTAAACTCGATTTATCTTGTATAATAGTTTTATTAGATTTATGGTGATTTAGCTCAAAATCATCACCGCCGGCTTTACGTATTAAAAAATCTCTAAAACAGATTGATTGTTTCCATATCCTCAAAGAATACACTACTCCCACTTGAAAAGATTTATCACATGAACGTGTCCTACTTAATCGGGTGTCGTTATATTAAATTATTCTAAAAAAATTATATTAATTACTCATTTAAATTTCTTGCACCATTTTCTATAAAAAGGAATCATCAAACCTTGATAAAATTCATCGACTTTTTTTATTGTTAGGTTTAACAATAGAAGTTTTGTGAGAATATCCATTGTCCAATTTGCTGAAGATAATATTGAAGCTACTTGAATAGCAAGACATTCCCAATCACAATAAAAGAATTAAGATAAACACTACTTAAAATGCAAAACTATATTTGTCGAGACATTTATTTCCCCTACATATAATATAAATATGTTTTAGGGTTATTAGTTCAATACATTTGCATCAAGTTTTTTATTTTCCATTAATTATTCTTTGAGGTTAGTTTAATGTAATACGTTGCATCCAGTTTTCAATTTCTCATTAATTATTCTTTGAAGTTAATTCAATGCAGTTGCATCAACTTTTCGATTTCCCGTTAATTATTATTTGAGGTTAGTTCAGTGCAATTGCATCCACTTTATGATTTTTCGTTAGTTATTCATTAAAGTTAATTCAGTACAGTTGCATCCAGTTTTCAATGTTTCGTTAATTAGTATTTGAGATTAGTTCATTGCATTTGCATCCAGGATCCAATCTCCCGTTAATTACTCTTTAAGGTTAGTTCAATACATCTGCATCCAGTTTCTGATTTCTTGTCAATTATTTTTCTAGGTTAGTTCGATAGTTTACAATTTCTATATAGTTTGCATACATGTAAGAGTCTGTTTTATAAACTCACATTCATTTTGGGTTTTAATTACTCTAATTACTCATGTGAGAAGGCTATTTATGCTTTGAGGTCAATCTGATGCAGCTTACATCCGACTTCGATTTCCAGCTTAACTATTTTTTGAGGTTATTTCAATGCATTTGCATCCAATTTTTGATTTCCCATTAGTTAATCTCTTATTTTAGTTTAATGCAATTGCATTCAGTTTTTGGTTTTTGTTAATTATTTTTTGAGGTTAGTTCAATGCAATTTCATCCAATTTTTGATTTTTGTTAATTGTTCTTTGAGGTTAGTTCAATATATTTTACATCAAGTTTTTGATTTCCGTTAATTATTTTTGAGGTTAGTTCAATGCGCTACATCAAATTTATAATTTCGATAATTATTCATTTAGGTTAGTTCAATGCAGTTTCATCCATTTTTCAATGTTTTGTTAATTAGTCTTTGAGATTAATTAGTTCATTACATTTGGGTCCATTTTCTGATTTCCCATTAATAACTCATTAAGGTTAGTTTAATACATATGCATCTAGTTTCTGATTATTTATGATTTGAGGTTAGTTTGATGCAATTATATTTGGTTTCTGATTTCTCGCTAATTATTCTTTGAGATTATTTCAATGCATTTGCATTTAGTTTCCGATTTCCCACCAATTATTCTATGAGGTTAGTTCAATGCAATTGCATTCGGTTTTTGATGTTATGTTAATTATTTTTTGAGTTTAGTTCAATGCATTTGCACCTAGCTTTCGATTTCTCATTAATTATTATATGAGGTTTTGTTTGATGTATTTGCATACCGTTTCCGATTTCCATTAAATAGTTATCAAGACGTTAGTTTAATACAATTGCATCAAGTTTCACCCAGTTTTCATTTTTAGTTAATTACTTTTTTTTGTTTAGTTTATTGCATTTGCATAAAGTTTTCGATTTTCCGTTAATTACTCTTTGAGCTCAGTTATGTATTTTAATCTAGATTCCAATTTCATTTTAATTATCCAATGTGGTGTGTAATACCAACTTCTACTGATCTATCTGTAGTGCACAAACATGATATAAAAAGTAAATTATGCTTGATTTACTATGTAAGATCATCGAAGATTATCCAGTTCCCGATTTCCCATTAATTATTATTTAAATTATGCATGACTCACTATGTGGAATCTTCAAAGATTATCTACGAACGGGTGTTGTTATATTAATTATTCTAAAAAAATATTTGCAAATATGCATAACTATTATATATTAATATTATATTGATCACTATACCAAATTTCTTATAACGTGAAAACCTCACTCTCCATTAAAAAAAAACACACACACACTTTTGATAAACCTTTCAATTTCATTTTGTTGTTTATAATTAATAAAATAAGTTTGATTGAAGTTTTCTGAGATTGCCTAATAAGGTGAAATTTATATATATTGAAGCTACTTGAATAGCAAGGAGTTCTCAATCATACGGAAAGAGATAAGATGAACACCATTTTAAATGAAAAACTATACTTATTGAAACATTCCCACAACATATAACCCAACTATGTTTTTTGAGGTTAGTTCAATGCATTTGCATCCAGTTTTTATTTTTGAGATTAGTTCAAATAAGTGGTTGCATCCGGTTTCGATTTCCTATTAATTATTTTTTAGATTAGTCCCATCGATTTGTATCATATTTCCAATTTATAATTAATTATTATTTGAGGTTAGTTCAATGCATTTGCATCCAAATTTCGATTTTTTTATTAATTTAATCTTTGAGGGTTAGCTCAATGTTTTTTTGCATCCAGTTTCGATTTTTTCACAATTTTTTTTTTTATGTTAGTTTGATATATTTGCATCCAAGTTTTGATTTTCCTTTAATTATTATTTGAGGTTAGTTTAATGCAGGTTGTATCCATATTCTAATTTTTCTATTAATTACTTTTTAAGATTAGTTTAATGCTTGCATTTGCATCAAATTTCCAATTTCCGTTAAATATTATTTGAGGTTAGTTCGATGTATTTACATTCAGTTTTCGGTTCCCCATTAATTGTTTTTTGACGTTAGTTTCATTCAGTATTATATATTTTTTTTAAATATTTATATTTGTCATTATTGCTTTGTCGTTTTTTTTTTTTTTTTTCATTTTCTATTATATATTTTGTGATGTTATTTTTTGTATAATTGTTTTTAACTATGTTTTGAGACTATGTTAAGGATATATTTGAAATAAGTTGTTGTTTTATCATAGACACTAAAATTGTATGATTTGTAATAGGGAATTAGTTTCTACAAATCACATATTTTTTAGCAATTTTTTTATTTGATTAAATATATAAGAATTGGAGCACTAAAAATGTTTGATTAAAAAATATTTGTAATAGGAAATTAACTTTTTTTCAAATCACCTATTTTTTTATCAATCAATTTTTTTGTTTTATCAATTATATAAAAATTAAAAATACACTCAAACTCTCCAAATATAAGAATTAGAAATATACTCAAACTCTCCAAACTCCAAAGAGGTTCTATATATGTGGGATTGTACACTATTAAAAAAGATTATCTTTCATATTATAGTGTCATATAGGAGAGAGCAAAAAACTAACTCTCATATTAGAGTGCCACATAGGAGAGAGAAAATCTTCCATTAGAGGTCTCTGATTTAGTATATAGATAGTAGTTACCTAGCATATGCTTGTCATTTCTAACGATCCATGACACGGGGAATAACTAATTAAATTGTTGTGTTTAAGGATGACACGGGGAATAACTAATAATTAAATAAAATACACACACTGACACACCATAGGCAGAGTGTCGTAGAAAACTTTGAGACTTTCGAAAACAAAATATATAAAGTGATAAGTACGTGACTACGCTCTTTCTCTCTCCCACACACATATTTTTTTTTTTTTGCAAATGGACTGCTGCAAAATCGGGAGATCATCCCTATTTCCTCTTGGACCAACTTCTGGACTTCGACTCTCTCAACCTCCAACAAAGCTAAGATTATCTGTGCGTTCTAAACTTTATTATTATTATTTTTTTTTGTATAATATAATAATATTCATTATCCGTAGTCTTATTGTTTGTTTGGTTATATATATATATATATATATATATATATATATATATATATATATATATATATATATATATATATATATATAGAAATTAAGGCCTTCGAGCTTAGTTAGAACCTTGGTGGTAAACAAAAAGCATCTGTCACGAAAGAAAATGATTCAGGAAATGGGAATGGGTTTTCAGTTCCTCCCAGCAAGATTTTGATGGAAGAGGTAGTCTTTAATGCTTGCATTTGCATCAAATTTCCAATTTCCCGTTAAATATTATTTGAGGTTAGTTCGATGTATTTACATTCAGTTTTCGGTTCCCCATTAATTGTTTTTTGACGTTAGTTTCATTCAGTATTATATATTTTTTTAAATATTTATATTTGTCATTATTGCTTTGTCGTTTTTTTTTTGTTTTCATTTTCTATTATATATTTTGTGATGTTATTTTTTGTATAATTGTTTTTAACTATGTTTTGAGACTATGTTAAGGATATATTTGAAATAAGTTGTTGTTTTATCATAGACACTAAAATTGTATGATTTGTAATAGGGAATTAGTTTCTACAAATCACATATTTTTTAGCAATTTTTTTATTTGATTAAATATATAAGAATTGGAGCACTAAAAATGTTTGATTCGTAATAGGAAATTAACTTTTACAAATCACCTATTTTTTAGCAAATTTTTTTATTTTATCAATTATATAAAAATTAGAAATACACTCAAACTCTCCAAATATAAGAATTAGAAATATACTCAAACTCTCCAAACTCCAAAGAGGTTCTATGTATGTGGGATTGTACACTATTAAAAAAGATTATCTTTCATATTATAGTGTCATATAGGAGAGAGCAAAAAACTAACTCTCATATTAGAGTGCCACATAGGAGAGAGAAAATCTTCCATTAGAGGTCTCTGATTTAGTATATAGACTAGATTTTGGACCCGGGCATACGCTCGGGATCTATTAAATATTTTGTGTGAGTAGCGATTATAGTGCATAAGTATTTGGGAACTAAGGGATCAAATTGAGATAGCCTCTTTACTTTGTGGTTTAGGATATTAATCCATAATTTTCAAATATAATTATCTCAAACTTGAAACTTGATCTAGTTTGTATAATATTTTTCTTAGATTTATAGTAATTTAGTGGCAAATTTTCGAATCAGAATAGATTTTTATTAAAAATAAACCGAAATACGTTAATGAGCAGCGATTATGGTGTATAAGTACTTGGAAATTAAGGGATTGAATTGAGATAGCCTCTTCACTTTGTGGTTTAGGATATTAATCTGTAATTTTCAAATAGAATTATCTTAAACACGGTCTAACTTGTATAATAGTTTTCTTGGATTTATGGTGAGTTAGCGGCAAATTTTCGAATCAGGATATATTTTTATTGAAAATAAGCCGAAATACGTAAATGAGCAGCGATTATGGTGTATAAGTACTTGGAAACTAAGGGATCAAATTGAGATAGTCTCTTCACTTTGTGGTTTAGGATATTAATTCGTAATTTTCATATGAAATTATCTTAAACTCGATCTAGCTTGTATAATAGTTTTATTAGATTTATAGTGATTTAGCGGTAAATTATCACCGCTCGGCTTACGTACTAATGTGTACAAATCTCTAAAAGAGATTGATTGTTTCCATATCCTCAAAGAATACACTACTCCCACTTGAAAAAATTTATCACATGAACGTCCCTACTTAACGGGTGTCGTTATATTAAATTATTCTAAAAAATATTAGCAACTATGCATAGCTATGAGATATGAAAATTATATTAATTACTCATTTAAATTTCTTGCACCACTTTCTATAAAAATGAAGCATCAGACCTTGATAAAATTCATCGACTTCTTTTTATTGTTAGGTTTAACAATAGAAATTTGATTGAAGCTTTGTGAGAATATCCATTGTGGCGAAGATAATATTGAAGCTACTTGAATAGCAAGACATTTTCAATCACGATAAAAGAATTAAGATAAACACTACTTAAAATGCAAAACTATATTTGTCGAGACATTTATTTCTCCTACATATAATATAAATATGTTTTAGGGTTATTAGTTCAATGCATTTGCATCCAATTTTTTATTTTAAATTAATTATTATTTGAGGTTAGTTTAATGTAATACGTTGCATCCATTTTTCAATTTCTCATTAATTATTTTTTGAGGTTAATTCAATGCAGTTGCATCAAGTTTCCAATTTCCCGTTAATTATTATTTGAGGTTAGTTCATTACAATTGCATCCACTTTATGATTTTCCGTTAGTTATTCATTAAAGTTAATTCAGTACAGTTGCATCCAGTTTTCAATGTTTCGTTAATTAGTATTTGAGATTAGTTTATTGCATTTACATCCAGGTTCCAATCTCTCGTTAATTACTCTTTAAGGTTAGTTCAATACATCTGCATCCAGTTTCTGATTTCCCGTCAATTATTTTTCTAGGTTAGTTCGATAGTTTACAATTTCTATACAGTTTGCATACATGTAAGAGTCTGTTTTTATAAACTCACTTTCATTTTGGGTTCCTAATTACTCGTATTTATGCTTTGAGGTCAGTGCGATGCAGTTACATCCGACTTCCGATTTCCATTTAACTATTTTTTGAGGTTATTTCAATGCATTTGCATCCAATTTCTGATTTCCCATTAGTTAATCTCTGATTTTAGTTTAATGCAGTTGCACCCAGTTTTTGATTTTCCGTTAATTATTTTTTGAAGTTAGTTCAATGCAATTTCATCCAATTTCCGATTTTATGTTAATTGTTCTTTGAGGTTAGTTCAATGCATTTGCATCAAGTTTTCGATTTCCCGTTAATTATTTTTTGAGGTTAGTTCAATGCAGTTACATCAAATTTATAATTTCTCATTAATTATTCATTTAGGTTAGTTCAATGCAGTTTCATCCATTTTTCAATGTTTCGCTAATTAGTCTTTGAGATTAATCAGTTCATTGCATTTGGGTCCATTTTTCGATTTCCCATTAATAACTCTTTAAGGTTAGTTTAATACATCTGCATCTAGTTTCTGATTATTTATGCTTTAAGGTTAGTTTGATGCAATTATATTTGGTTTCTGATTTCCCGCTAATTATTCTTTGAGATTATTTCAATGCATTTGCATTTAGTTTCAGATTTCCCACCAATTATTCTATTAGGTTAGTTCAATGCAATTGCATTTGGTTTTTAATTTTATGTTAATTATTTTTTGAGTTTAGTTCAATGCATTTGCATCCAGTTTTCGATTTTCCATTATTTATTATTTGAGGTTTGTTTGATGTATTTGCATACCGTTTCCGATTTCCCGTTAGTTATCTGACGTTAGTTTAATACAATTGCATCCAGTTTTCGATTTTTAGTTAATTACTTTTTGAGTTTAGTTTATTGCATTTGCATAAAGTTTCTGATTTTCCGTTAATTACTCTTTGAGCTCAGTTATGTATTTGAATCTAGATTCTGATTTCCTTTTAATTATCCAATGTGGTGTGTAATACCAACTTCTACTGATCTATCTGTAGTGTCCTTACAAACATGACATAAAAAGTAAATTATACTTGATTTACTATGTGAGATCATCGAAGATTATCCAGTTCCCGATTTCCCATTAATTATTCTTTAAATTATGCATGACTCACTATGTAGAATCTTCAAAGATTATCTACGAACGGGTGTTGTTATATTAATTATTCTGAAAAAATATTTGCAAATATGCATAACTATTATATATTAATATTATATTGATCACTCAATCAAATTTCTTATAACGTGAAAATCTCACTCTCCATTAAAAAAAAAGAACACACTTTTGATAAACCTTTTAACTTCATTTTGTTGTTTATAATTAATAAAATAAGTTTGATTGAAGTTTTGTGAGATTGCCTAATAAGGTAAAATTCATATATATTGAGGCTACTTGAATAGCAAGGAGTTCTCAATCATACGGAAAGAGATAAGATAAACACCATTTTAAATGCAAAACTATACTTATTGAAACATTCCCACAACATATAACCCAACTATGTTTTGAGGTTAGTTCAATGCATTTGCATCCAGTTTATTTTTTGAGATTAGTTCAGTGCAGTTGCATCCGGTTTCCGATTTCCCATTAATTATTTTTTAACATTAGTTCCACGCATTTGTATCATGTTTCCAATTTATAATTAATTTTTCTTTGAGGTTAGTTCAATGCAGTTGCATCCAGTTTCTGATTTTTCCGTTAATTTAATCTTTGAGGGTTAGCTCAATGTATTTGCATCCAGTTTTCGATTTTTCGACAATTATTTTTTTATGTTAGTTTGATATATTTGCATCCAAGTTTTGATTTTCCTTTAATTATTATTTGAGGTTAGTTTAATCTGATTGTATCCATATTCCAATTTTCTATTAATTACTTTTTAAGATTAGTTTAATACTTGCATTTGCATCCAATTTTCAATTTCCCGTTAAATATTATTTGAGGTTAGTTCGATGCATTTACATCCAGTTTTCGGTTCCCCATTAATTATTTTTTGACGTTAGTTTCATTCAATATTATATATATTTTTAAATATTTGTCATTATTGCTTTTTTTTTTTTTTTTTTTTTTTTTTTTTTTTTTTTTTTTTTTTCTATTATATATTTTGTGATGTTATTTTTTTTATAATTGTTTTTAACTATGTTTTGAGGCTGTGTTAAGGATATATTCGAAATAAGTCGTTGCTTTATCATAGACACTAAAATTGTATGATTTGTAATAGGAAATTAGTTTATACAAATCACATATTTTTTAGCAATTTTTTTTATTTGATTAAATATATAAGAATTGGAGCACTAAAAGTGTTTGATTCGTAATAGGAAATTACCTTTTACAAATCACCTATTTTTTACCAATTTTTTTTTTTATTTTATCAATTATATAAAAATTGGAAATACACTCAAACTCTCCAAATATAAGAATTAGAAATATACTCAAACTCTCCAAACTCCAAAGAGGTTCTATGTATGTGGGATTGTACACTATTAGAAAAGATTATCTTTCATATTATAGTGCCACATAGGAGAGAGCAAAAAACTAACTCTCATATTAGAGTGCCACATAGGAGAGAGAAAATCCTTCATTAGAGGTCTCTGCTTTAGTATATAGATAGTAGATAGTAGACTAGATTTTGGACCCGGACATACGCCCGGGATCTATTAAATATTTTGTGGGCTGAAAATGCTTTACAAAATGTCTCACACACATTTTCGAATCAGAATATATTTTTATTGAAAATAAACCGAAATACATTAATGACCAACGATTATGGTGCATAAGTATTTATAAACTAATTAAGAGATCAAATTGAGATAACCTCATCACTTTGTGATTTAGGATATTAATCCGTAATTTTCTGATAGAATTATCTTAAACTCGATCTATCTTGTATAATAGTTTTATTATATTTATGGTTGTTTAGCGGCAAATTTTCGAATCAGAATATATTTTTATTAAAAATAAACCGAAATACGTTAATGAGCAGCGATTATGATGCATAAGTACTTGGAAACCAAGGGATCAAATTGAGATAGCCTATTCACTTTGTGGTTTAGGATATTAATCTATAATTTTCAAATAGAATTATATTAAACTCGATCTAGCTTGTATAATAGTTTTCTTAGATTTATGGTGATTTAGCTGCAAATTTTTTAATCAGAATATATTTTTATTGAAAATAAACCGAAATACGTTAATGAACAGCAATTATGGTGCATAAGTACTTGGAAACTAAGGGATCAAATTGAGATATTCTATTCACTTTGTGGTTTAGAATATTAATCTGTAATTTTCAAATAAAATTATTTTAAACTCGATCTAGCTTGTATAATAGTTTTTATTAGATTTATGGTGATTTAGCGGTAAATCATCACCGTTCGGCTTACGTACTAATGTGTACAAATCACTAAAACAGATTGATTGTTTCCATATCCTCAAATAATACACTACTCCCACTTGAAAAGATTTATCATATGAACGTGTCCTACGAACGGGTGCCGTTATATTAAATTATTCTAAAAAATATTAGCAACTATGCATAGTTATGAGATATGAAAATTATATTAATTACTCATTTAAATTTCTTGCACCACTCTCTATAAAAATGAAGCACCAAATCTTGATAAAACTAATCGACTTTTTTTATTGTTAGGTTTAATAATTGAAGTTTTGTGAGAATGCCCAATGCGGCGAAGATAATATTGAAGATACTTGAATAGCAAGGTATTCCCAATCACAATAAAAAGAATTATAATAAACAATACTTAAAATGCAAAACTATATTTGTCGAGACATTTATTCCCCCTACATAAAATACAAATATGTTTTAGGGTTATTAGTTCAATGCATTTGCACCAAGTTTATGATTTTCCATTAATTATTCTTTGAGGTTAGTTTAATATAGTATGTTGCATCCCGTTTCTAATTTCTCATTAATTATTCTTTGAAGTTAGTACAATGCAGTTGCATCAAGTTTTCGATTTTCCGTTAATTATTATTTGAGGTTAGTACAGTGCAATTACATCCACTTTATGATTTCCCGTTAGTTATTAATTAAAGTTAATTGAAGACGCATACTGATTTGCATCCAGTTTTTGATGTTTCGTTAATTAGTCTTTGAGATTAGTTCATTGTATTTGCATCCGGGTTCCAATCTCCGTTAATTACTCTTTGAGGTTAGTTCAATATATTTGCATCCAGTTTCTGATTTCCCATTAATTATTTTTCTAGGTTAGTTCGATAGTTTACAATTTCTATACAGTTTGCATACATGTAAGAGTCTATTTTTATAAACTCACTTTCGTTTTGGGTTCATAATTACTCATATGAGAAGGCTAAAAAAGTGGATATTTATGCCTTGAGGTCAGTGCGATGCAGTTACATCCGACTTCCGATTTATAGTTAACCATTTTTTTATGTTGTTTCAATGCATTTGCATCCAATTTTTGATTTCCCGTTAGTTAATATCTGATTTTAGTTTAATGCAGTTGCATCCAGTTTTTAGTTTTCCATTAATTATTCTTTGAGGTTAGTTCAATGCATTTGCATATAATTTTAGATTTTATGTTAATTGTTATTTGAGGTTAGTTCAATGCATTTGCATCAAGTTTCTGATTTCCGGTTAATTATTTTTTGAGGTTAGTTCAATGCAGTTACATCAAATTTATAATTTTTCGTTAATTATTCATTTAGGTTAGTTCAGTGTAGTTTCATCCATTTTTTAATGTTTCATTAATTAGTCTTTGAGATTAGTTCATTGCATTTGGATCCAATTTCCGATTTCCTATTAATAACTCTTTAAGGTTAGTTCAATACATCTGCATCTAGTTTCTGATTATTTATGCTTTGAGGTTAGTTCGATATAATTATATCAAATTTTTTATTTTTCGTTAACTATTCTTTGAGGTTATTTCAATGTATTTGCATTTAGTTTTCAATTTCCCACCAATTATTTTATGAGGTTAGTTCAATGCGGTTTTATTTCGGTTTTGATTTTATGTTAATTATTTTTTGAGTTAAGTTCAATGCATTAGCATTCGGTTTCAGTTTTCCATTAATTATTATTTGAGGTTTGTTTGATGTATTTGCATACCATTTCGATTTTCCAATAAATATTTTTCAAGGATTTGCATTCAATTTCTAATTATCCGTTAGTTACTCTCATCATTAGTTTAATGCAATTTGCATAAAGGTTATGATTTCCCATTAATTACTCCTTGAGCTCGGTTATGTATTTGAATTAGTTTCCAATTTCCTTATAATTATCCAATGTGGTGTGTAATACCAACTTCTAATCGATCCATCTCAGTAGTGTCATTGAAAACATGACATAAAAAAAGTAAATTATACTTAATTTACTATGTGGGATCATCGAAGATTATCTAGTTTCCGATTTCTCGTTAATTATTCTTTAAATTATGCATGACTCACTATGTGGAATCTTCAAAGATTATCTACGAACGGGTGTTGTTATATTAATTATTCTAAAAAATATTTGCAAATATGAATAACTATTATATATTAATATTATATTGATCACTCAACCAAATTTCTTATAACGTGAAAACCCCACTCTCCATTAAAAAAAATAACTCACCTTTGATAAAATTCTTCAACTTCATTTTTTTGTTTAATAATAGAAGTTTGATTGAATTTTTGTGAGATTGCCTAATAAGGCGAAGTTCATATATATTGAAGCTACTTGAATAGCAAGGAGTTCCCAATCATACGGAAAGAGATAAAATAAACATCATTTTAAATGCAAAACTATACTTATCGAGACATTCCCACAACATATAACCCAACTATGTTTTGAGGTTAGTTTAATGCATTTGTATTTAGTTTCTGATTTTTCGTTATTTATATTTTGAGGTTAGTTCAATGCAGTTGCATCCAATTTCCAATTCCCATTATTTATTTTTTGAGATCGGTTTAATGCGGTTGCATCCAGTTTACGATTGATCGTTAATTATTCTTTTTCGGTTAGTTCAATACATTTGCATCAAATTCCCAATTTTCTATTAATTGTTTTTGAGGTCGATTCAATGCATTTACATCCGGTTTACGATTTCCGTTAATTATTCTGTGAGATTAGTTTGATGTATTTGCATCAAGTTTTCGATTTCTCGTGTTTATTATCTGATAAAGTTGCATTTGCATCTAGTTTCCGATTTCCCGTTAATTATTGTTTGAGGTTAGTTCAATGAGTTTGCATCTAGTTTCCGATTTCCCGTTAATTATTTCTTGAGGTTTTGCATCCAGTATATTTTTTGAGATTAGTTCAATGCAGTTGCATCCGATTTTCGATTTTCCGTTAATTATTTTTTAAGATTAGTTCCACGCATTTGCATTATGTTCTCAATTTATAATTAATTTTTCTTTGAGGTTAGCTCAATACAGTTGCATCCAGTTTTCGATTTCCCATTAATTTAATCTTTGAGGGTTAGCTCAATGCATTTGCATCCAGTTTCTGATTTTTCGACAATTATTTTTTTATGTTAGTTTGATGTATTTGTATCCAAGTTTTGATTTTCTGTTAATTATTCTTTGAGATTAGTTTAATGCAGTTGTATCCATATTCTGATTTTATATTGATTACTTTTTAAGATTAGTTTAATGCTTGCATTTGCATCCAGTTTCCGATTTCCCGTTAAATATTATTTGAGGTTAGTTTGATGCATTTGCATCCAGTTTTCCGTTCCCCATTAATTGTTTTTTGTCGTTAATTTCATTAAATATTATATATATTTTAAAATATTTGTCATTATTGCTTTGCCGTTATTATTATTATTATTATTTTCTATTATATCTTTTGTATAATTATTTTTAACTATATTTTGAAGTCATGTTAAGGATATATTCGAAATAAGTCGGTGTTTTATCATAGATACTAAAATTGTATGATTTGTAATAGGAAATTAGTTTATACAAATCACCTATTTTTTAGCATTTTTTTTTTATTTGATCAAATATAAATTAGTTTTTACTAATCACCTATTTTTTAGCAATTTTTTTTTATTTGATCAAATATATAAGAATTGGAACACTAAAACTCTCCAAATATAAGAATTAGAAATACACTCAAACTCTCCAAATCACCTATTTTTTTAGTAATATTTTTTTATTTGATCAAATATATAAGAATTGGAAATACACTCAAACTCTCCAAATATAAGAATTAGAAATACACTCAAACTCTTCAAAGATCTTTCATATTAGAGTGCCACATAAGATAGAAAAAAAAGCTAACTCTCATATTAGAGTGCCACATAGGAGAGAGAAAATCCTTCTTTAAAGGTCTCTCATCAAAGACCATTAATACTGAGTAGTTGAGAATGCTCCCAGTGACCCACGTCAGCCCCCCTTTTTTCTCACAGACTGACACATCAGATTTTATCTAAAAAAATGAATTCTACGCCCTTTTTTTAGCAATTTCAATTGTTCGTAGCCCAAAATACATAAAAACCCAAAATAGATAAGTAGATAAAAACCTCATTCTTAAATCTTATCTCCATTCTTAAATCTTATCTCCTCTCTTCAAACTTCTCTCTTATTCTTCTCCCGGCAGTAATTAGATGTGTATAGAGTTTAGATTCTTACGAACCCGATCCGGTTCCACCAAACCCTTCAATCGGACCAGTGAGGTGAGATTATTTTTTTATATGCATGTTGACCGTTTGATTGTTTTTTTTCGGTTTCATTAATTTATGATAATGTAGTTTCTTTCAGGTGTTGAAGATATTGAAGGGAGTGAATTCTTTTATTCCTCATGTAGTTCTTGCAAGCACAGTGTTGGCTCTTATTTTCCCACCTTCTTTCACTTGGTTTACAACAAGGTTAATAAATTTGTTTTATTGGAAGTGGTTGCGTTTATGATTCAATTTGTTTACTTAGTTTTCAATTTTAGAGATAAGCTGAAAATTATGCACTTGACCTTTGTGCTCTCATGCGGTCACCAACTCTGTTTTGTCTGTCTTATTGATGGAATACAATTTTCGTGGTATTATGCACCAGGTAGGGATTTTTATGTTTGCGGTTGGTGTTAATTCAAGTGAAAAAGATTTCATTGAAGCATTCAACCGACCGGGAAATTATTCTTCTTTGGATATGTTGGGGATTGTCGTCCTAAAATTTTAAAACGATCGATAATGCGTGGCGTGATCTCAACCAATAACGATACAACAAGCTAAGAAGATGAAGATGACAAAGACGCCAAGGAATAAAATGCAATGTGTAGTACATGTTTGCATTTTCGAGAGCAGATTTGTAATAGTTTCTATATAAGTATATTGTGTATTTGTATCATTTGCTCACAAAGATACCATTGCATCACCACTTTTTTGTGAATATTGCCTTCTGAAATCTGTTACAAGGATCAATTATAATTTTCATATCTAACCAATGTTTCCCGGTTGTGTTCGGGAGCCTGGAGAAATAGAAGCTCGATTCTCTCATGCGGGTACATCAAATGTGCTTGCATAAATTTCTTACGCACCACGCGATTCAGGTCCAATCTTTATACCTAGAGACAAAGGGTTCACAACCGATGGACCATACACCTTGCCCTCTTGGCTATCGAGGAGGATGTCAACTATTATGCAAACAAATACAATCAAACGAGGATTCACTGGTGCATTAAATTACTCTGAGCTTTAAACCTGTATGTTAGTGAACACTTGAACCATAATATGTTAAAAGTACCATGAAGTAGCATATCTGGGCAAAATCTAATTTATTTTCTATATCATTGTGCATGTCGTTTGTAAGAACCGGTTGGTTCACCGACCACACCGATGTTTGTCCTTTTCTCTCTTATTATTCGGCCGGGAGCTCACTGCACCATGGAGGTGGGTTCGAGGGAACAAAGATTTTATACATGGAGGTAGCGGGACAAGCGCGAGAATATCGAGAAAATCCGAGCCTCCTCGTAGAGTTACTACCTAAAAGCACGGCCATCATCTACGCTGCCAACGGACTTTTTGATACAAATGGAACGAAAAGGCGAAAACCGGTAAAACAAATGATTTAAGTTTCCCTCTCTGCGAATGATTTTTCGTTATAGGATTTGCTTTTGTCTATATGGATGATGAGCGAGATCTTTGAGGATGCAATTCGAGGACTTGACAGGCGAATTTCAAGACAAAGCCGGCATTTGATTTACAATTTAATACTTTGTACTTGCATTATCGCGAGAGAGCTTGAAGAATTATCCTCGAAAGGCTGCTGCGGCTAAGTTCCAAATGCAAAATTGCGGGAAATTGGGCGCAGGTTGGTGGTGCTCATGGTCTACCAAATGATCGCAACACACCGATGAGTAATGCTATGTCAATTCATCCCCGTCTTAGTAGTCATATGAACAATAACAACCACATGGTTGGAAGTGTAGTCTTGAATACTTCGGCCTGTAACCGCATTTGGCTCTCGGCAATTATCGAACTTTGCGTAAAGCCGAACTCCATGAATTCGAATCCTAATGCGCTTCAACAAGAGGCTTCTCCCTTCAATACTCCAATTCGGACACAAACTTCTCCATTTCAAGGTCATGAATCTTCGATTCAGGGGATCAATGCAAAACATTCCAGTTAATGGATTGTCAACCCCACGCCAGCCCTCAAGCAGCAGCACCCAATAAATGGTGCACTACTGGTGAACCAGCTTCTGATCTTCTCAAAGGCAGACCCGGAATTTGCGGCCAACACATGATCCAGCCAGTTTGCTTCATGAGACGATGAATAACAGATGGAGGAAGGGTGCAACAACAATCACACAGTGGGCATAATGCAAATGGACACATAGGTGAGGCAACCTTTAATGTATTAAATGGGGCCACAAATGGAGGTCCGCCAATGAAGGGCGGGTGTTCTTACAGGCATGGTTGGGATCTTGAGAATAGGAACAAGCGATAATGCTCCGGGCGGTATTATCAATGAGATCGCGAGAATAGGAACAACGACTTTAAGACCTTGGCTAATATCAACCCCATGTTTGGTGGTAACGACAGTTTTAGTCGAAATCTTCAAATGACATGAAGAATCTTCACTTGCACGAATTGGAGCAGGGATATAACTAACGAATTCCCCGAGTGGGGCGTATAAAGGCTCCCCGCCATGGCTTATGGTTGGAGGACAAAGCTGATGTCATTGTTGTTGTGGGTGCATCTGCATTTGTTGCAAGATGCACCGTGTTTTTGTACAAGACCATTAGGCAAATCGAAATGATTGTGGGGATTATATAACCCGGATAATCACGGGATTTCTAAATTAGGGGTTTGGCGGTTTTGCGGGTTTGCCATTTCTAATTCATCAAGTGTAATCTATAATCGGGCGGTTGATGTGACTCCATTAATATCTTGATATGATATTGCAAACCCCTGTCTACTTTTTAAGTTGTGTTTTACGTATTCACCGATTGTCGGTTTCAACCTGTTTAGTCATCAACACTTCAAAAATGCTCTTTCATTTCTTCCCCAAGATCTTCTTGTTTTGAAAACGTTTATTTGTTGACTACTATTTTCATGTAAGTTCTCCATGTAAGTTTCATGTCTTCTATCTGAGAACATTAGCTCCGCGGTTCATTACTATAAATATAATGGGCACATCGCCCATGGTCTAGGACCGAGAATTTAATAAAGGCGACATGGTGACTCTATTCTACTTGGTGATAATTCTTACAGAGACCTTAAGTAAGACTAATTCTCGGAGTCTAGGATCGAGAAAGCCACCAAAAAAGCACTCAAAACAACAAAATTAATGGAACAGCCGGTCTTTGTAAAGCCGGTTACAATAGTGCCATTTGCAAGTTCAAATGGAGAAGCTCATGAGATATGACTCTTTTATGCTTAAAATAGTTATTAATCAGTGGAAAAAGTAATGTTGTAATAAAATCGTATAAGATTCATATAACTATATATTTTAGGATAGTATCATTATCTCATAGTCGTCCTTTTCGGATGTAATTAAAAACTTCTAATTACAGTCAAATTACAAAACAAAATGGACTCTTCACCCTATGAAATATATATATACCAACCACATACGTGCTAAACACAATTTATTCCATGACAATATATGTTTTTTATTAAACTACTATAATAAAAAATAAGATAATCAAACATACAACAAGAATCAAACATACAACAAGAAGATCGTGGAGTACAAAACAAAACACAATGTTTCAATTGAAGAGTGCACTTAGAGAAATTTTCAAAAAGAAAAGATTTATGAAGAACCGATTAGGCCAGTTCAATATTTGAGAACTATCGATGCGTGGCGGATGTCGCAATCAATGTGCCTATACTAAGAGAATACCATCAAGATCCAAATTATCCTAGCATAGAAACATCATTTGGAACATACCAAACCAAGAAAGTTGACTCAAAAATGTTGCTTTGCAGGAAATGTCATACGCTATCTACAAATGATATACAAGTTTGAAGTACTAGATGTGAATTACAACAAACTCATGACTAGGCGTGAAGAGCTCTCTGAAGCAAATATTCAAGTAGAAGAACTTCAAATCTTGAGAATAAAGCATTGTGCATAATGAATATAATTCGGTTATCGCTTAAACATATAGTATGTTTTGAGTACGTGTTATATTTTTTGATTGTTGCCCTATATTTTGATATAGTTTATATAGGTAGATGATAAGAATTGTTATTTAGGATAATAATAACCCAAAAATAGAAATAAAATCTTTTGTCAAAACCATTCTAAAAAATTAGAAAAACATAAACCCTTCAAATAAAGTATACAATGAATCATTAGCTATAAATATACATATATTATTTATTCAAGTAGATTTTAGGCTTTTGAGTCATTAGCTATTTATGTAGCAAGTCCGGCCATAGGCCGGGCCAAATGGCTAGTTTAGTATATAGATAGCATATGCTTGTCATTTCTAACGATCCATGACACGGGGAATAACTAATTAAATTGTTGTGTTTAAGGATGACACGGGGAATAACTAATAATTAAATAAAATACACACTGACACACCATAGGCAGAGTGTCGTAGAAAACTTTGAGACTTTCGAAAACAAAATATATAAAGTGATAAGTACGTGACTACGCTCTTTCTCTCTCCCACACACATATTTTTTTTTGTTGCAAATGGACTGCTGCAAAATCGGGAGATCATCCCTATTTCCTCTTGGACCAACTTCTGGACTTCGACTCTCTCAACCTCCAACAAAGCTAAGATTATCTGTGCGTTCTAAACTTTATTATTATTTTTTTTTTTGTATAATATAATAATATTCATTATCCGTAGTCTTATTGTTTGTTTGGTTATATATATATATTTTTATAGAAATTAAGGCCTTCGAGCTTAGTTAGAACCTTGGTGGTAAACAAAGCATCTGGTCACGAAGAAAATGATTCAGGAAATGGGAATGGGTTTTCAGTTCCTCCCAGCAAGATTTTTATGGAAGAGGTAGTCAAGTTTTAATGCCATTTAATTATTTTATATTGCATAGTTTTGTTTTGTTTTGGGGTTCTTTTGTAGTGTATAGTTTCTTGTTAAAATGTGAAAAGTTTTGGATTTAGGTGTGTGGGCATTAATCACTTTGAAAGAAAAAATTGATGGAATTAATGGTTTTTAGGCAATTGGAGCTGAATATGGTGAAGGTTTTGAGACTTTTAGACCTGACGGACCACTTAAAGTCGACGTGGTAAGGAACTTTTATGAGTAAATCTACTGGCCAAGTTACTTCATGTTTTCGAGAGATACAGTTGTGGATAGTTTGCTTAGAAATGGGTATTGTTTTCTTTTAGGATTTTTTGAATGATAGGTTGCAAGAAGGATTTTTAAAAAGAATTCGGTATGCCATGAAGCCGGACGAAGCTTTCGGACTTTTATTTTCTTGGGACAATGTGGTGGTAATTTTCTGACTTTGTGTTTTTTCATTCATCTAAATGTTAACCAAGTCTAAATGGTGAAATATACGTTCATTCTGAGCATGGACTTCAGTATCTACTTGTTTGACCGTAGCCATGTCTTCTTTGTTCTTGTCTAATGCAACACCATTTTTTCGATTTTAGGCTGACAGTCGAACTCTGAAGTTGAATTCGTGGAAGCAGCTGGCCCATGAAGAGGGTAGGTTAATTGACTTTGTCCTCCTAAATGAAGATTCCCTAAATTTGTTGTTAGAGTTTAATAAGGGTCGGTCGTCATAAAGACGCCACACATTTTACCAAGGGATGCCAACTTGTCTACAGGTAACAAACAAGACTCTCAAAGTTATAAGGGAAGCAAAACCTTTACATCTCACCCACCTTCCAATTTGCCACCATGCATGGTGCCGCTTTCATCGTTACAACTGCTAAAGTGGAAAACAGAAAAAGAACTGAGGTTTTAATTTAAGCGATAGAAATGGAAAAGGTTTATATCCCCTTGACAATTGGGTTTTTATTTTTCAATTTCTCCTCTTAAAGTAGAAAAATAAAAAACAATATTTTTTTCGTTGAACACTAACAGCAATACCATAGGTTTGTGCTTTGACGGACTGTAACTGCACTCTAGGAATCAGACTTTGTCTTCCCAATCATTTGTCAACAGAGACTATTGTCCACTACAGATGTTCAAGGCGATGAGCATGCCATTTGGGTGCAAGTATAGCTCATCAGATAGCTTATGCCTGTAAATATTGATAAATAAATCTGCAAAAGATAATTAACAATATGATTGAATGTGTAATATAAATATATAATTGTAAAATCAATTAGATCAAACCTGTAATTTGAAATATTTTCAAATTCTAAGGGGAGAGACAAGGGGTAGGTTGTAGCGGGGAGCTGGGGATGGTGGCAGGGGAATGGTGGTGGTTGTTTAGATACAAGGCAGTGGAACAAAAGAGTTTTGCTATTTAAAAATTTGGGCAGCCTTATCACATTTAGAGGTTTGATTGTTTGCGTTTAAAAGGTGGGCAGTCCTTGGTAAAATGTGTGGTGTCTTTATGACAACTCTTTACTAAATATAACTTACAGTTACACCACTGCATGGAGGCTGGTACATGTCAGTTACCTTTTCTAATCAAACTTTACCTGAAATAGACAGAAGTAATTCACTTCATTATATGCCGACTTATTGTCTATAACTTTCAACCTGGATAAATATTTCTATCAACATTCCACAATCCAGAAACCCTAAGAGTATATTGTCCTTGTTAGTTGCTAGAGTCCTTCAACTTTCTTTCGCAAGTTTGTGCCCTTAGTTTAGTCTTATTGGAGTTATACACCATTTCAGTTAATGCAGAGTGTTAGCAGAGATCAAGTGTTTATTTCAAATCTTATACTTGCATAAACATAAGGCGTGCCTGTTTTCCGTGTCAATTACTTGAATATAGTGATTGAGTCGATCAGGTAGACTGTCAGACTATCAGTATTATTGTTGTACGCTTCCGTAGTTTGCCTTTGTCAATTGCTTTCTATGTTTACTCAACCTTTCTGTTTTCATTCAGCTCTGTTGACGCACTTTAGAATATATAGTGATGAAATAATATACTTAGATACGCATAACTATCTAAGTCTTTGCTTTTCACTGAGTATGCATCTTTCAAATCCACTTGCTAAGAATATGTTATTGTTCAGGGAAGGATATTCCTGAACATGGTGATGTGCAGAGATCCATTCTTTATCAAGGCTCTGATCATGTATTACGTAAGGTTTGTCAAGCTCTTTTCTTTGTCAATTCTCTTACTCTATACATAATCTTTTTCTTGGTAATAACTTCCCATGATTTGGGCCATATGTTGGATAATACAATTAGGAAAGAATCATAAAAAAATAAGTTATTATATAGAATGTAACAGAATTTTATCTTGGAGTTTCCTAAGATCCATTAGACCAGCATTTGTAAAAGGAAATATGTTAATAATTTTAGTTGGAGTTATTCATCTCTTGGAGTTTTCTTTCTGGTTTCAAGGGAGGTGGAAAATGAAAGGAATATAAAGAGAGAAATAGTTGAGGTTGTGAAAATTGCGTTGGAGCATCCTTTGCTATAAGTGATATGGTTTTGTGTCGAAAGTTTGAAAAAGACATCCAAAAGCCATGGCTCACCTTCCTTCTCTGTCCTCAACAACATTTTAATTTTGGCACCCTGTGGTTGTCTGGCAGACATGAAATCAGCTTGATAGCTGATTTTTTCATTTCTTGATTGTGATTTATAAAAATTGAGTCTCTCTGATGGTCAGTGTCTTCTTTGGGCGCTGATACAACGGGCTCAATTGGATTGTTGCTGTTTTGTGCTGAGGATTGTGTTAAATAGGGGAAGAGTCTTTCCTTACAAGATAAGAGGATGGGAAAGGGGGTTGGGGCAGGGGGGAAGGGATGAATATTAAACATTTAGTAATTTGTTTTCTGCTCCTAGATAAGATATGTTGATAGTTGAAGAATTTGTTTGTAAGGTTTGCTGGGCCTGTCTAACTTATTTTGATAGAAATTCATTAGATTGTTACTGGGCATAGTTAACATATATTGATAGTTTAAGAAATCATTTTATGACTTGGAATTTTCAGGAAAGAATGAATGATAACTGATTAGCAGTGTCATGTTGTAGAAGGAGAAGGGTCGATCAATTTGTCAACTTGTATTGTTGTCAAAAGGCAGAAAGAAATCTTTGCCAGATAAAAGCTTGCTTACGTCTATGGATGATTTCTTTTTGTTGACATTCAACTGTAATTTGTTTATGCAGCTTCTGACTATCAAATATTTTAGGTTTTGTTCTGGGGAGAAGGAGAAAGTGAAGTGGTAAGATTAAAATCAAGGCTTTCACAATTATACTGTGATAATCTACTCCAGGTTAGATTTTTTTTTTTTTTTTCTTAAGTTGATTTTACGTACAATATGTAGGTATTGATTTATCCTTAATATCTTTAGAATAAAATTACTGATGCTTTATTGCTGTTTAGCTTACCACGCCCATGGAAGGAGTCAAGGAATGGTTGGATGCGGTTTCTAAGGCTCGCATCCCTTGTGCCCTAGTTTCATGTCTTGACAGGAAATATTTGGTAGACACTCTACGTCAGATGGGGCTCAATAAATACTTCCAGGTAATATATTGTTGAAGTTTCTTACAGCCTTTCGATATGGAAAAAAATGTTCTAGGAATGGTATGGAGGTAGACACGGCATAAAACTTAATGACATAACATTTTGATATCATGCATTGTATTTGTTTCTAATTTTCTATTAATTTATTGATAAGAAATCTACATTTCTTTAAAAAGAAAAGAGTGGACGACAATGATAGTGGAAAAAGTGACAGATACGACTTAAGAAATTAAAGTTATGTGGGTGTATAATGGATACAAAGAAAGAAGTCGTCTAACTTTCGATATGGTGATGCACCGCCACTCTAAACAAATCTTCAGATTGCAATTAGAACAAATGTTGTTCTTTCATTTTTTCTTTTTCCTATCCTTTTTGGGCTTGGTTTGTTTTTCTTTTCTTGGTTTTTTTGAAGCATTCAGAAGTAACGGTTTCGTAGTTACTGGTAGAGCTATTCAACACTGATGATGCCTCATGCAATCCATCTCTTGCATCCATTCTCCGTCAACATAATTATCAGTTTGCAATTTAACTTTTTGCATCTCAACGTGGCACTAAATCTCGAGCATTGACATGCACTCTCCTGATATATGATTCTCCATATGCAATTGAAGTATTGAACTGAACTCGGCTGAATGTAATTTTTTGGGGATACAGGCAATTGTCACCGAAGAAGATGGCATGGAGTCAATGGCTCATCGATTTCTTTCTGCGGCAGTTAAGGTGAGAGCTTATTAATTTACTATTAAGAGCTAATACATCCCGTTACTCTGTAATGAGTTTGCCATGAATGAACGGAAACTTACTTTTTGACACCAGACCGTTTTTGCTCCAAAGAAAAGGTGACAAACTACATGTACTTCCCATTGATATTTTTGTTTTTCGTTTTAGAAGCACTGATTTTAGTCCATTTTTTTTCTTCGATTGATTGATTTCACTGCATTGATGTGGATTCCCCAGTCACTTTATTTTATTAAGTGGTTAATTATTTATCTTACAGTTGGATAGAAAACCATCCAAGTGCGTGGTGTTCGAGGATGATCCAAGAGGCATAACTGCTGCCCATAACTGTACAATGATGGCGGTTGGTTTGATTGGTGCTCACCCTGCGTATGTACTAACTTTTTTTCTTCCCATCTATTCCAACTCTCAATACCAGATCAAATTCGATGCTCGTACTGTGTGTCTCGTTTGAATCAATTTGGACCCTCATCCATGCTACTATTCCACAAATGGTTGCACTGCAGTACCTTGACGTTGGAATTATGTTTAATAAACACCGTATTATTTTTCTTATAATAAAAAAGTGTTCTACATTCACCATAGTTCCTCGGAATGCACCCCTCTTCTTCTTTTCTGTTGTCCTGTTCGAAGAGCTATTTTCTTGAAAGCTTGAATACCCTCGCGTCTAAAACTAACTATTGTCTGAACAAGCAGGTATGAATTGGTGCAAGCTGATCTTGCAGTTGCTAGCTTTAGCGAGCTTTCGGTGATAAACCTTCGAAGATTATATGCTCATAAGGGTTCGATATTCATGGATTTACAAAAGCAGGTTGTAGAGAAGTCTCCTCCTAAAAGAAAGCTCACCGTTGACACATTCTTCTGATACATTTTTGTGTATTCATCATGCAAGTAGTCGCTTTAGGGCGCACATTTGCGATATGTAACACAGTACAAAATCATGATCGCTGAAACAGCAGCATTTTCTGAGATATCAACACTAAGTCGCTGAAAAGTTGGCGTATTCAGAGTTAATTAGTGTGCCGACTGTTAAAAATGATATATCTCACTATATATCAAGGCATTTTGTACTATGCTATGTATATGCCGTTCACCTTCAATTTTTTATTTCTGGGTGGGGGGAGTTATAGTTGTATCACTTGGACATGTACAGAAATACTTGCATGAATGCTCTTCGGTTATGTGATTAAGAAATCTTATCTTTGGTTGTAATTATATACTTTGTATTCAACCTTCCTCCCCTACAATTTATATTTATTTGCCTGGCAAGGACATGATCTATCTCGGAACCTATAATCTATATGATGATGATGATGATGATAATCTTCCCTTTATTGTTATTATTATATTTAGAGCGATCAATTAGTTATATAAGTGTAATTACCTTTCGTTCTCAAACATATCACTACTGCACACGTGTTTACACACCAACTCGTATATTCATAGTTTGTACATCACCAGGTCGTACTACGCCACCAGAACGTAACAACGACCTAAACTCAGGTCGTCCCAAATATCAAACATAGCCATATATGGAAGCAAATAATCTACTGCGATCCTAAAGCTTAGTCAATACACCAATTAAGGAAATATTTACTTTGTAACATCAGAAGTAATGAAAAATCATCAAGATAGCACAAAATATAGATCTATACTTGACAACGGCCTGGAGCAAATAAGGAAAATCAGCTTAAACATCTATAAGTAGATAGAGATGAACTACATAGAGATGAACTACGCAAGACTTTATTCAAGTTCACCCAAAAAACTTGATACGTAGGCAACTCTTATCCCAATAAAAAGTGCAGTCATTCCTTATCAAACTCAACATCAGGTCATAGCTACAAAATCCACACCTCTACAGTAAATATACATTTTTTTTTTTATTTTTTTAGTGAACAAATTTTAGTTGGATTATTAGTTAGAAGGGATTCGTTGAATGTAATGGACTGCCCGGTAATTAATCATGTTTTGAAGAATGCCAATCCCATTAGAACTTTGCATCTAGTCGATCAGGTTGTAAATTATGATGGAGATATGCCTCCTTGGGCCATCGGTTGTGTGTTGGTTTGTCCACCGCAATATTTTATTTCAATGTTATAACTTGTGTTTGTTTCGACTTATAAATCTTCTAGCTAAAGGTGGGACTGGATTCAACATTTCAACCCCATTGTCCATGACAACAATGCATTCAATTTAGTTAACCAACAAATAACAGGAGTGTTTGTTTTTTAGCTTTGACCTTTCTGCAGTTTGGGCTGCTGTTCGACTTGAGCTTCAGTATTAAACTAGGCCTAAAATATAGGATTATATTATTTGAACAAATAAAAATCTGATAATTTTCTACACCAACCGAACAATTGAGAAAAGGCCTACACCAAATGATTTCAGAACTGAATAGTTCCAAATTGTGATAAGTTCAGTACTAAAAGGCTTCCTACCAACCCCTTTGATTGGCTACACCAAATGATACCTAGGTTCAAGGCCAAAGAGTATCGAATTGCTTAGATGGTGTCCTTACAAGAAACATAATTAAATTAAACATTACAGCTTAAGTTGAATAGAGAATAACGTGCTATTATAGCATTTCCCATGCATGTCAATATTATTCACCTCCACGTAGGCTAAATTTCTCCTATTTTTCACCGTTTTGGTGAAAAGCAAGGTGAGGCTGCCAAATGCAAAGGTGAATATTAATCTCGGACGGGATGTTAGATTCCGTTTGAATGTAAAAATCGAAAAAACACGCCGGACGAAATGAAACATCCCGTCTGAATTTTTAAAAAAAAACTGAAAAAAAGTCGAAAAAACATGCGAGACGGAATGAAAGATGGAATCCAACATTCCGTCTGAAAAAAAAAACGATTGTTTTTTTTAAAACACACGAGATGGAATCCAATATCTCGTCCGAAGTTCACAACTCAGCCACTATCTCGGTTGAAGGTTTCACTCTCGTTTTGACTTGAGAAAATAGTCACCTTGATATTCACTTTTGCATTGGGCAAAGGTTTTTGACCATTTGGAGGTGAATATTGTCACATCCCCTTGATATTCACCTACATTGGGAATGCTCTTAGAGCATTCTCAATGCAAATCACTATAAAGGGAAATAGGGACTTGTCACCCTTATGAGCTAAAAACCCTTGCCCAATGCAAAGGTAACAAATCCGGTAGCTTGTAACTCAGTGACAATGAGAGTAGTGTTAGAATAGTTATATGAAAACAGCAACTAGAGTAGAACAGAAGGAACAATAAACGAACAGTGAACAACCAAGACGCGGATTAGGTTGTCCTTAAGGAAAGATTTCGCCCCTTCCAGTGGTGCAAAAAGACAACAGTGAGTGGCGTCTTCCTCACAGGATATAATGGTTTAGCAGGCTGACTTGCACTCGAACAGGTTGCTCCCTAAAACGGCAATATAACTCTCTCTGGCGGCTAACAGTAAGAAGAGAAGAAGATGGGCAGCAACAGTAGCTTGGGTTTTGAAGTGTGAGATGTGTTTCTGTCTTGAATCCTTTTATGGATGCAAAGTCCTTGTTTATATAGAGGTAAGTTCGTCTGTTTCCAAAACAAATAAAAACTTCTATTTGGAATAGACACTCGGTTTCCAAATCAGAGAATGACTCCTACTGGGAATAGTAATTTGAAATACTAATCATCAAGAGATTCCAACAAGTAGCACTTAGCTTGCTACAGAGATAATTACTGAGCTATAAACTTCGAACGGGACTTTTTATTCCGTCCCGCGTCTATTTTCGGTTTTTTTTTTTTTTTTTTTTTTTCTGTCGGACGGGATGTTTCATTCCATCCTGCGAGTTTTTTCGATTTTTTTCATTTTTTACATTTAGACGGAACCGATATTTTAAAGTCACCTCTGCATTGGACAACACCCCTCGTAGCTTTTCACTAGAAAGATAACAAAAAGGAGAAATTGTCCTACGTGGAGGTGAAAACCTGCTGCTTGCATTGGGAATGCTCCTAGATTACCAAGAGTCACCTTGGCCAAAGATATATTGACATATATAGGCTGTGCTTGATAGGAGATGTGGAAAATACAAATCATGGCAAATAACACTATTCACACATTTGCCACTATTTACCACTGTTTGATATGATTTCTGACTTGTGGCAAATATTTTTGAGTTTTGCCACAACTAGTGATTTATCATGATTTTGATAGCAAAATTTACTCAGGGGGCCGGTAGTTATGTAAATTTTGCCACAACAAATTACACACAAATTTGCCTCAAATTATTTGTTATCATGTAATCAAACATTAATTGTAGATGTTTGTTAGTTTACTGGACAATGACCTGATGATTTGTGTGATAGAAAATGGTTGCACTTTTCTTGGGATAAGAGTTGCCTACGTATCAAGTTTCTTGGGGTAAACTTGAATCAAGCCTTACGTTTAGTAGTTCATCTCTCTCTACTTATAGATGTTTGAGCTGCCTTTCCATATTTGTTCCAGACCGTTATGAAGTGTAGATCCATATTGTGTGCTATCCTCATGATCCGCCATTATTCTGATGTTACAAAATTAATGTGTCCTTGATTGTTTGCGTTGACTGAGCTCTAGGATTGCGTTAGTTGATTTGCTTCCATAAATGGATGTAACTGATGCTGGGGACGACCTGGGTGTTGGGTCGTTGGCAAGGTGTGATGGATTGGTACAAGCTGATGGGGTACGACCTGATGTGTGGACACGTGTACTGTAGTGTAGAACGGAGGGTACTTACATAGCCTATTTTATTTTATTCGTTCGTTGGACAATTGTGTTGTGAAAAAGGACGGTAAAACTTTAAAACACGTGTTGGACAGCTGGTTGTTTTAATTGGGTTTTGAAAAATGTGCGGGAACTGTTGGGCTGGATTTGTGGGCCCAAAATTGCGGCAGTTTTGTGAGCGAGTTATGATTGTGCTATCTTGGAAAACTGAATCATTTTGTATGTTTTCGAGGTTTGTGTGTTTGAAGGGTTTTGTGTTCGTAGGGTTTTCATTTCCATTCTATCATCAAAAGCAAAGAAAGAAAATGGAGAGAAAGAGAAAAATAAGCAGAGAGAAAAGAAAAATGTCAAGCTCACGTCTTTCTAATTTCAGGTGCGTTTTTTGATAAAAAGTTTGATCATTTGTTTATTTTTGCACTCAAAATGTCTGTTACCAGTGATAGTTTAAGTGGTGAAGTTGAGATAGATAAGTGGAGAGAGAAAACAGTAAGTGCTGAAGAAGTTGAAGATAGGATTTGTAGTGGTGATGAGGCTTTATCGTCTTCATCGTTAGAGACGATGACTGATGATGCGAGGAGGCCTAGGTCGGAGGATAGTTATGCTTCTTTGAGGGAGGAGTTTGGTTGGGTGGAGGCCGACCTGGCCATGTACGACCTGAGTGGGGAGAGGAACTTGTATAGTAGTGACTACTTTCCTTGGGGTGGAGGAGTAGTGGTTTGTTATGGGTAGTTGAAGGCTGGAATATATGAGGTTGCCTTTTTCCCGTCTTACTGTGGAGGTGTTGAACTTTTTGGGAAAAACCCCTTGTCAGTTCTTAGGGAACAGTTGGAGGATTTTTCATGTGTTGGATTTGTTGAATGAGAGGGGCTATAACATCTGCTTATCAGATGTGTTGGAGCATTTCACTGTGAAGAGGTCGGTTGCTCTGAATGTCAGTTTTCAGGTCGAGAAGGGGAAGTCTCCTGTTATTGTGGGAGTGAGTAATGAGGATTCGGGGTGTAGGCCGTTGTTGGTTGTGGGTAGATATTGTCCTTCTCGTTGGGAGTTGAACACTCGTGTTGTACAGTTGGATGGTAGGTCGTTTGTTCTAGGTCGTATTGTGTGTATGTTATATTATACTTTGGACGTTCTGACTTATTTGTTTTGTTTGTGAAGAGGTTCATATTCGTGGTCGTACTGAGACCGGTGCTATAGAAAGGTTTGTTTGTTTGAGCTTGGAGGAGAAACGAGCTTTGTTGGGGGAGGTTGCGCATTATTTTAAGAGGCGTGGAGGAGAGAAAATCAACCGTAAAAAACTGGAGCAAAAGATGAGGGCTCGCAAGGTTGTTGTTAATATCTCTGATTCTAGCTCGGATCCTACAATGGAGAGGGAGAGCCAAAGGAAGGCACCTGTTTCTGGAGGGAGAATGGTTGGAGGGGCTGCTGATAGCCGTTCTGCTTCAATGAGGACAGTTGGAGGAGCTGCTGAAAGCCGTTCTGCATCCAAACACTATGAGGTGGGTGATGGTGAACGTTCTGCATCCAAACGCTCTGACGTGGGTTGTGGAAGTACTGGTTGATAAGTACCTAAAATGGTATATTTTATATATAGTTTTATAGGCACTTTATAATATCATTTATGCTTAATTGCGTATTTTTAACGTAAAACCATATATTTGCTTTATTCCATGACATTATGCACATTTTTTGGTCATAAATGTTTATTTACATATATGTGCATGTCTTTGGAAAAGTCCCATGCAAAATATGTTTTCTTAATTTGGTTTAATATTTTTTTTATAGGAAATAAAGATGGTAGTCAAAGCCCGAGCCCATAAGCCAAAGAGGATCATTTAAATAATCAATAAGTGAGAGCTCATGGAATAAATTCTGCTATCAAGAATGGAAGAAAATGTTAGAGAATTGATAATTATGGAAGGAAATTAAGAAAGGATAATCACAACTACCACTATATATCCTTATTATTTTCACCCCATTAAATATCCCCATTTCCATTAATCATTTATTCCCTTGATTTTATTACATCAAATCATTCTTTAATACTTTATATTTTTGCCACCATATATATTCCACCATATCCTCCATATTCTTGCCAATCACTCCATTCCTAATTCAAACCCATATCATTTCACTTTATCCTTTATTTGATTACCAATTTATAGTTCTTTCCCTTATCATGCCTTGATAATATCTCTTCTATATTCCATTTCCAAAATTTCTTTATCTTATATTCTCTTCCCTTATCACAAAGATTGTTTCCATTTCATGTGAAGATATTATGCACCAAGATATTATTTATAGAAGCTATAAATAGAGAAGAGAATTAACATTGAAAGCATTGAAGTTAGAAGAAGAAAAATACGTCACAATGTTGGGCTAGTTTTAATATTTTGTTCTCTTTGTTACATAGTGAGGAAGAGTTTTGGAGTGTGTACAATTTGCTCTCGACATACAATTCAATAAAAGAATCGGTTCAAGTTTCAATGGTTACTTTATTCTATTCCTTTATGCATTCTTTAAGCATGTCGGGCTAAAATCTCCACCCTAATGGTGGAAGATGAATACCCCAACATGAAGAGTTAGATTAACTTTTATATTTCTATATGTTTCAATTCTCCAATATTTATTTTGTACTTAATGCGTTCCAATGATGTTCTTCTTATTTAATATATTGAGATAAGTTTTCATGAGTTATATCACCACTTTGGGGTATTTCTCATAGTTCATTTATTTCTTTATATTAATTAGAGCACGATTCATTATTGTTTAATTTACTATCCTTGATGGTTAATACATTTTTCTATGAAGTGATTTTCCATGCTTAGATAGCAAAAATATCAATGCTAGAAGAATTGGAGGACATATATATGAGACTAGCGTCTATAAATGTTGTTTTAATTGAAAATCATTAATTAAAAATTATTCATCGAACTTTTGGCAAGCGTCATAGTTTGATGTAGTTTTAATATTGGAGAATGAACATTTGAAAATATAAAAATCATCTTTTCTATAATTAGGGTTGAAGTCTTTCACCATTAGGATTTGTTCATTCATTAATTTCTTGAACAACAATTATTTAGTTAAATTAGTTAAAATATTTAGAAATTAAATATTCATTCTTAGATTAAATTATTTTTGATAAAATCAAAAATCCATAAATTGTTTTAAAATCAATTTAGTTAGTAATTGGTTCATTAATTCTCTTCGCTCGAATTTTTCCATTTCAAGGTGTGGTTCGACTCTAACTTGTCACTGTTCTTTTTAATTGTTGCAGGTTTAGAAAATTATATTTATTGATTTGCAGATTCTAAATGACAAGAATTTGTGTAAATCACTGGTGGAAATGCTGGTGGAAGTGGTGATGCTCTCACTTCGTTCCGGAGGCCTATTCTGAAGAGGCGCTCCGAAGTGGTTGAGACGGAGGGGGCAAAGAGGTCCCGTACTGAGTCTGAAGAACGACCTAGTGCTTGTGAAGGTTGTACTTTTTCAGGTCGGGTACCTTTGAAGAAGATGAAGTTGAGTGATTTGGTTGTTGATGCTGGGGTGGCTGAGGCCCGTGGTAAGAAGAAAGTTGGGGAGGCTGAGCCAGCTGCCCAAAAATATCAGGGGTCAGGTAGTGCGGCCCCGGATGACAAGAGAGGAGATGATGTTCTGAGTAGGTTTGTCATGTATGAGGACCCTGCGAGTGGGCTGATGAAGTTTGTGAAGAATGGGGACTGTAGTTTTAAGTCCTCATTGGTGGCTGGAGGCACTGTTCTAAAAATCGGTCTAGCGCCGCCTTTGGGCAAAGGTGCTTGACCGACTTCGCCCTAGGCCCTAGTCGTTTAAAAATCGGTGAACCGACTAAGAGGCGGGCTAGGGCTAAATGGCCTCTAAGGCGGTCCAAGTTTTTTTTTTTTTTTTTTTTTTTTTTTTTTTTTTTTTTTAAATGATTAAATGTCGAAAAATAAAGGCTCGTGTAGGCTTAAGATTTAAATGAGTTTAAAATACTTAAGTCTAATGTAAATTATGTCACCGTAACAAAGAGTATGTTTTATATGAAGTCAATATTCTTCAACTATTACACATTTTGTAATAAGTATTTTTGTTTGTGTTTATTTTTTTTGAATTATGGTAAATGATTTTCTTTATTTCTTGTAGTATATGTGTATATTACTATATATATTAGGAAAAAAACCTAGCTTTGTCTAGGCACTGCCTAGAAGGCCTAGGCACTAGGCAAAAAGCCCCATCGCCTACTACCACCTAGCGTTTTTAGAACAACGGTTGGAGGGTTCTTTGGAGAAACATTGTTCTTGATGGAGATAGGCGTAAGTTGGATTCT
Organism: Coptis chinensis; assembly: GCF_015680905.1. NCBI lineage: Eukaryota > Viridiplantae > Streptophyta > Magnoliopsida > Ranunculales > Ranunculaceae > Coptis > Coptis chinensis. The sequence goes on from NC_141462.1 coordinate 94,835,431, forward strand.
GGGAAAGGTTTGGATGCGCACCTGAAAGAGATGGATCAGTCGCTATGCTTTGTGAGTGCTCTGCTAATCTGAGCTTGTTTTCTTTATGCTTTGTAAGTATTGCTGATTTAACTTATTTTGTTGTTTGTTAGGTTCTGGCCATGTACAGGAAGTTAAGGGATATGGCAACCATCTCCGACCTGTACAAAAAGGAGCTGGATGCTGCCAAGGATGCCTATGACAAGCTTGTGGTTGTGCAACAGGTGGAGAGGGCTGAGGTTGTTGCTCTGAGGGCTCATGTGCACGATCTGGCTGGGAATGTGGCCTTGTTGCAACCTGCTCTTGATGCTTCAAAGCTAGAGACTCAACACTGGGCTGGTGAGTTCAAACAGGCACAGGTCGTTGCTGAAAAAGCTCAACTTGAGTATAACGACCTGGTTGATTTGGTAGAGAGTGGGGTTGAGTACGTTCTGACAGATGATTATATGGAGTTGGATCGTAAGTGCAACGCCCTGAAGAGATCTGTCGAAAGTGGGGTTGCAATGGTAACTGGTGAAAGTACTGCTACAGATGCTAATAGACGATTTGATCTGCCCTCCGACCTAGGTGCTATTCCAGTTGCCTCTCCTGATAATGTTGTCATAGATGTGTTGAAAGTGGTTGATGATCCGGCTAGCAGCTCTGCTGCTGTAGAGGGCTGCGATGGATCCTTTGAATGTAGAGCAAGTTTCCCGTGTTGTGTAGTATTGAGTTTCTCTGGTTTGACTTTTTCGGGTCATCATCTGTGCCCAGATTGACTTTTTCTCCTGGTTCTATTTGAGATTGTTTTCCTTTGAGCTTGTCTGCTGCAGTTGCTGGAGGGCTGGATGCTTGAGGATCTTGCTTCTTTGGAACGTCCTTGTCTTCGACGACCTGAGGCTTGGGTAAGGTCGTTATGCTGATGTGATTGCATCTGTGAGCTTCTAGTTGGTTGCTTCTGAGCTCCATGATGCCTCGGGGTCCGGGGAACCGCAGGACTTGGTGCAATGCTGATAGAATTGCTTGGATCTTATGAATCCATCTGCGTCCTAGAATGGCAGTGTAGGATGACTTGACATCGATTATACTGAAGCGTGTTAAAATTTTCACCATGTCATCTTTTTTCCCAATGGAGACTGGTAGGATAACATCTCTAATGGCATCAGTACGATCTCCATTAAACCCATAGAGTGGTGCATTTGATTCTATAATCACCGAGTCTGATAGGTGCATGTCTTTGTAAATTTGATAGAAAAGTATATCGCACGAGCTGCCTGGATCGATGAGGACTCTTTTGACTGTCCACCCGTTGATTTTGACGTGCACTACCAGGGCATTATTGTGGGGTAGACACACCTTGTCTAGATCATCTTCGGTGAATGAAATTGTTGTTGTTGTTTGAGGGTTGGTGGGATTGATCACCACAGCTTTATGGGAGAGGTGATAGATTTTTTGAAGCACTCCAATTCTTCTGGCGCTTTTCCCGACCTGAGGTTTCGTCGTTGGAGGTGTCTGTAATCACGTTGATTACCTTTTCCTCATCATGGTCGGAGGAGTGTTGTCTCCTGTTATGCCTCAACCGACCTGGTGATTTAGATCGTCAGGCCGTTCGGCTTCTGCTCTATCGTTGGCAGCTCGTTCATGGCTGCAGCTCCTACTTCTGTCGCTTGGCATCTAGCTTATGCCTGAGATCGCTGTCTGGCAGGAACTCCTTCAATTTGCCTTCCTCCACTAAGTCTTGGAGGTAGTGCTTGAGGCTCCAACATTCATTGGTGTCATGATGATATAGCTTGTGAAAATGGCAGTATGGACGTTCAGGTATGGGGATCACTTTGTTGATGTTAGGCTTGAAGTATGGTGTTGTATATATCTTCTTCAGGATTTGGCTGGGTGTCTTGGAGAAGTTGGAGAATTTCCTTTTTGTATAAGAGGGTTTGTTGGAGCTGGAGCCCTTGTTGTAACTGTTGGTGTTGTTGTTGTTGCTATTGTTGCCTGAATAGTGGTTGTTTTCTTTGGGTCCTCACTTGTCGCTTATTGCGAGGACTTCTTTTCCTTTACGCTGGGCAAGCCATTCTTCGTACTTGATGTATTTGTCAATTTTATGGTACAGGTCGTCTAAGCGTTCTGGTTTGTTGTGCATCAGAGATCCTGCTAGGTCGGAGTCTTCTAGGAGAGCATTGGTGAATGCTGAAGTTGCAAAACTGTCCTTTAGGCCTGGCTTCATTGAGAGGAGTTTCTTCTTGAAACTTTCTAGGAATACGCGGATTGTTTCGCCATGAGCTTGTTTGAGCTGAAACAAATAGTCGAGGTCGACTTGCTTCTTTCTGTTGTGGACGAACTCTACTGCGAACGTCTCAGCTAGCTTGTCAAAGTTGCTAATTGAATCAGAAGTTAGTGTGTAGAACCATTCTAAAGCTTTGTCCTTCAGGCTGGCTGGGAAGATCTTGCACTTCAGGTAGTCGTACTCCGGAGCGCTTGTAGAGTGTGAGAGTTTGGCTGAAACGAGCTACGTGCTGGCCTGGACACAAGCTACCATCGTACAATGAGAACTTTGGTTGAATGAACTCTGAGGGTGGCTGCTTGTCCCTGATTTCAGTAGTGAATGGTGACGTCTTGTACGTCTGGAGTATCTTCTGAACGATCTAGAGTGAGCTAGCCTTGTCATTCGACTTCTCCAACCTTTGTGCGAAGTCTTCTAGCCTTTGATTGGTGGTGTTGGTGAGGGCTCTGACGGCGTTGTTCTCCACTGCCTTTAGAGCGCCGTTGTTGGTGTTGGAGGTGGTGTGCTCGCGCATCGTCTGGTTCTTTTGTTGAAGTGTTATGAGTGACTCCTATAGCGTCTTCATCTAATCTGCTAATGCTTGTAGCTGTGCTTCCATGGTGGTTTGTTGTGACCAGCTTCGTGGGCTTGAGAAAATGGTATCTATGTTTTCTCAAGAGAACGAACCCGCAGACGGCGCCAATGTAGATCTTTGTTAGTTTACTGGACAACGACCTGATGATTTGTGTGATAGCGAATGACTGCACTCTTCTTGGGATAAGAGTTGCCTACGTATCAAGTTTCTTGGGGTAAACTTGAATCAAGCCTTACATAGTTCATCTCTCTCTACTTATAAATATTTGAGCTGACTTTCCATATTTACTCCAGGCCATTATGAAGTGTAGATTAATATTGTGTGCTATTCTCATAATCTGCTATTATTCTGATGTTATAAAGTTAATGTGTCCTTGATTGTTTGCGTTGACTGAGCTATATGATTGTGCTAGTTGATTTGCTTCCATAAATAGATGTAACTGATGCTGGGGACGACCTGAGTGTTGGGTCGTTGGCAAGCTGTGATGGATTAGTATAAACTGATGCGGTACGATCTGATGTGTGGACATGTGTACTGTAGTGTAGAACGGAAGGTACTTACATCAACAAATCTAGATTTGCCATAAACTATTTGCAATTACCATTTTAATTACCATAACAAATTTGCCATTGGCAAATGGTGACAAAATTTGTTTTTGCAATAGCTCCTATCAAACACAGCTAATTTGGATCGGTTATTTTGCATCCAAAAAGTGATACGCAACGCCTCGTGACCAATGCTTTAATTAAGCTTTTACGCGAATGAATGAAGAGTTCAGGTACTGCGTGGACAGTTTGCTACAGAAAAGGACATTGAGTTCATGAACTTGAAAATTAGGGGTTGCTTGGTTGGCTCCCTTCTTCCGGGAAGTCGTTTCACAGGTCGACTAGTTTATCTTGACACGTTAAAGTGAAACTGTTTGTTGGAGTTGACACGTGAGAAACAAGTGAAAGAGCCAAAAGTTATGTATCACGTGTTTAAAATTATAAGCGGCAACACGTATCTCATCTTTTTGACTTGCCTTTTGAAGTGGCAGACAATGCGGCCATTTAGTCAAAATTGATCTGCAAATGATCATTCCGCGAACTTTGTTAATAATCTACTTGAAGGTCTAAAATATCAAGATATTTTTCCTAGTTGTCCACCAAAACGAAGTTTTTCCAAAATCTAGCCCATCTCAAAATGAATTTGCATACAACAATAACCATCATCAAGTACCTGAAGTGAAATTTCAATTAACCATCATCATCAATTAACGAAAAAAAAAAAGTGAAATTTCACTACGCCTAATAGTTTGCGTATTCAAAATAATTGAAGTACTTGATTTCAAGGCGTTATAAAGTTCCAAATAATCTGTACTTCTTGCGTGAGGCCGTGAGGGAGTATATGTGGTACGAGTTAGATGGCACACCAAACCATTCTATAACTGTAACATTATTATCACCAATGATCAGATTTGGCAGGATTAGTGGGTGTTTGGGTCTCATTTTTTCAAAAATTATTTTTTTCTTAAAAAATATTTTTATGAAAAAATATTTATTCTAAAAATGGTTTTTAAATAAATATGTTTGGTTGTGATTTTTTTTAAAAACTATTTTATCAAATCAGATTTTACACTATATTTCTTGATATATTTCGGCATATCACGACATAAAATATTAAAGTCTAAAACATTTGGGCAATTCATTTGCCTTGAGCGCCCAAAGTATTTCCCTCAAAGAAAACTAGTTTTTTAACTTGAAAAACAAATTTAACCTAATTATCATAAAACTAGTTTTTGAGACCAAAAAGTATTTTTTTGGATGAAAAACTATTTTTTGTTAAAATAGAGACCAAAAACATTTATTTTTTCAAAAAATATTTTTTCACTAATAAATACTTTTTAGCAATAAATAAATAGGATCGAAACACCCCCTTAAGCTAGCTTAAAATGGAATAGAAACATCTTTCTCTTAGTTGACGTGAAACAAACCGAAACATAACAAAATTAAGTATGTGAAAATGTTGGTATGATTTAAAAAGATGTCGCGACATGTCATTCTTGTGTTTCTTATGTTTGAGGGACCTTAACTGGTGCAGCCCCATCCCAATTGTCCCAAAAAATAAAAAATTAGTATTGATAATAGTATATATACTTTACCAAAAAAATAAAAAAAATAGTAGTATATATTAGTAGTAGCAACTCTGAGTGACAAAATCTGGTTTTTCAAGGATCTGCCCCAACAATTTAAATTTAGAACTGGTAAAATGGGTGGTCCACTTAAATCGACTCTAATGCTTGCAAATAATTTTAAAATCTGGCTGTAGTTTTCAAGAGAGTACACAAATGTACACAGGCGAATACTTTCCAACAATTTAAATTTAGTTTTCATTACCATTCACATTTTTCCTTTAGCGAAAAGAAAATGCATATTTCTCTCTCTCTATTTGTGGAAAATAGCCACTTATTAAAGCGAGTGAGACGCACTGAGCAGTGAGCACAACACACCTGGTAAATTATTGGAGTCGTGCTTGAAGACAACTCATAACCACCAACTGTTCAGCTGCAGATTCGTTCCGCGTAGCGACAAAATAAATTTCCAACTTCACTTCATTGGCCTCACAACTCACAAGAGATACGTTAACATACTCGCGTGAATGGTTATAAAACGCCCTAAGAAAAATCAACACACGTCGCTCTCTTATTAGTCCCCCAAAAAAATACTTGTGGTTGAACTAACCTCTCCAAAATAGGATCCCACATGGCGAATATTATTAAAATATTCGAGTTCAATAAAGCCATTGGTTTTTTTCCTGAAAATTACATAAGTAGGCATAGAAAGTTTTGTTGTTTTTTGAATGGGTAGTTAGGTCATTTGAGAGTGAAAGTAACGGCATATTTCGATTATCTTGAAATATATATATATATATATATTTAATAAAGAGACAAAGACACGTGGTGGTAGATTCCGGAACAAGCATAAAAAGGGCTTTGTAGGGTTTGATTTTTCAGTTGTTCAATTCTTTCAGACTGAAACTTGTTATCAGATCCATTTTTTGAGGCTCTCGATTTTCAAAAAGGTTAGCTGAGGAATTTTCGAATACTTCTCTTTATCTTTATTAAGCTTAGTCAGTAATCGTGGCATATTCTGTTTTAATTTGATGGAAAATATGGTAGATCTAGAATCAAGTCTTTTGAATCTTTGCTTTTAATCTATGTTGATTGATTGATGTATGTAATGATCTGATTATATTGTTATGTCGATTTAGCTTATTTAACTGATTCATTTGTGATTGTTTAATAAATGAGTTATTAAGCCTTTAAGTTTAGCTTATATTTGATAGATCTGATTTAATATGTATGTCTCCAGATAAATTTTGCGCTGTAATACTCACTCTATCTTAAGGCGCTATGTATACCTGATATTTCATCTCGTTTATAGCTTCTGAAAGCTCTTACACAATCACACCATATTGTTTGGTTCCATAAAGGATTATACTGTTGTTGTTGTTGTTTTTTTTTTTTAATAATAAAACAAATAATGTTTTTTTTTTCGAGTTTTTTTTTTTTTTTTTTTTTTTTTTTCAAGTGGAAATTTTATTGATATTGATAACGAATTTTACAAAAAAAATTAGGACAAGCGTGCAACAAGCTGCGGCGCCGCAAGTCCTTTATGAATAAAGCTTATTATTATTATTATTATTTTTTTTTTATATACGGTCGTCAATGGTTGCAACATATTGTTCGTTTCTTGTTTATTGTGTATTTCACTGTTTGTTATTTTAGTTCATTCGATTTATATGCAAGAATATGTGTTGATTTGTCTTTAATGTTTTCAGGTTTTTCTCCTGTCTTTGTTGGTGAAGCCAGAGCTGAAATTTTCTTGTGCTTTCGAATTTCGGCTATTTGTCGTATCCTGTTTATTTTGCATTTTTTAGTTGTGATTGAAAGACAAAAAGCTAGGGAATGCTGAAAGATGTGCTTGAGCACCAAGTATTCCTTTTCTGAGGTGCATGAAGTTGTAGCTCCGCTTGGGCTTCCATTATTCATTCTTGATGAGTGTGGAGATTCAAGTCAAAGCCACTCCCCAGTCTGTGCCCAAGTGCACAATGGGGCCACAAGCTATAGGAAGCCTTCCGTGTTAAAATTTGACCATTGTGAAGACGGTTGAGCTTTCCATATATCAGAAACTCCTGCGTGTACATAGCCTCTTTAAATATAGTAGCAGGAGAAAGTAGGGAATTGTTTTTTATTTTCTGAATTTGGAATGGAGAACAAAGGGAGTGTGTTGATGCAAAGGTACGAGTTAGGAAGACTACTAGGGCAGGGAACCTTTGCTAAAGTTTACTTTGCAAGGAACCTTAAAACTGGCCAGAGTGTGGCCATCAAAATGATTGACAAGGAGAAGGTCTTGAAGGTTGGTCTAATTGAACAAATTAAGAGAGAAATTTCTGTGATGAAGCTGGTTAGACATCCTTTTGTTGTGCAGCTTTACGAGGTAATGGCTACCAAAACTAAGATTTACTTTGTTATGGAATATGCTAAAGGTGGTGAGCTTTTTAACAAGGTAGCCAAAGGCAAGCTTAAGGAAGATATTGCACGAAAATACTTTCAGCAGTTGATTAGTGCTGTTGATTTTTGCCACAGTCGTGGTGTTTATCACCGGGACCTGAAACCTGAAAACCTACTCTTAGATGAAGATGGTAACCTGAAGGTTTCAGATTTTGGATTGAGTGCCTTAGCTGAGTCTAAACATCAAGATGGGTTACTCCACACCACATGTGGGACCCCTGCATATGTTGCTCCTGAAGTTATAAACAGAAAAGGATATGATGGTGCAAAAGCTGACATCTGGTCTTGTGGGGTGGTTCTATTTGTTTTGATGGCTGGTTATCTCCCGTTTCATGACTCAAATCTGATGGAGCTGTATAGGAAGATTGGTAAAGGTGAATTTAAATGTCCAAATTGGTTTCCACCAGATGTCCGAAGGCTTTTGTCAAAGATCTTGGATCCAAACCCAAATACTAGGATATCAATCGCAAAGATAATGGAAAATTCTTGGTTCAGGAAGGGATTCGATTCCAAACCAGTAAAAACTGAAACAGAATACAAGGAACAGAATCCTCTTGTTGCAGATGCCGTTTTGACTCCTTATGAGAATAGCAGTACTCCTGCCGAGACAAAGCAAGACTTATCAAAGTTAACTAACTTAAATGCTTTTGATATCATATCACTTTCAGCGGGTTTTGACTTGTCTGGTTTGTTTGAAGAAAATGAAAACAAGAGAGAAGCACGTTTCACATCCAGGCAGGCTGCCCCAACTATCATATACAGGCTTGAAGAACTTGCTAATATCCTGAGGATGAAGGTGAAGAAGAAGGATGGGGGACTTCTGAAGTTTGAGGGATCAAAGGAGGGCAGGAAAGGAGCATTAGCTATTGATGCAGAGATCTTTGAGGTCACACCGTCTTTCCATTTGGTGGAGATGAAAAAGACTAATGGTGACACATTGGAGTATCAGAAGATATTGAAACAAGACATCAGACCAGCTCTGAAGGACATTGTTTGGGCTTGGCAGGGTGATCATCATTATCAGCAGCCACAACCTACAGAACAGTTGCAGCCTTTGTAAGCCTGATCCTAACCTTTCACATTAAGATTCTCACTCTGTACGAACCTGAGAAAATTTATTTCTTTGTTTTTCCCTTTTCTCTGTCCTTGGCATCTATCCTTGTGTTGTGGTAATCTATTTGTGTTTGTGAATTGTGACTATATACTTTGTATTTATGTGAACTTGCTGCACTTTCTTATTATTGTGTAAAAAACGACTGTTCTTGTACTTGATAGACCTCTCTGTAGTTGGCATTCTTTGTACTCTTTAGTGTGTTGGTGGTTGCTTTGCAACTCCTTAGCCGTAAAGTAGAGCCTGGAGGACTTGAAACATAATTCTTAATACAAATCCTTAAGCACAGTGATCGTTGGGAGATTGTGCAGTGCTCATTATTGGAATTATATTTCATGGAGCTTGCGGGAATCTAAAGCATTCCAATACAGGTTGTTTGATAGTCTATTGAGTCACGGTCGTCTATTCGAGTGAGAGTGAGTACCATCAGTGGACCTCACATACTGGTTAACAGTAGTAAGAATTGTTCATAGTAGGAACGTACATCCTTTTGCAGGATTGTGCTCAAAGATAATCGAATAGATAGGGTCGAGACATGTGGATGAGGTACTGGAAAGACACACTTAATAGATTTTTTGCAGTGTGCGTTATTGGTGGAAGAGTGGGTGCGTAGTATTAGTAACAGAACAGGTAGCTTGTTTCTGAAGAGCTTCAGCCGCCTTCAGCACAATAGTTGAGACCTAACCCAAATCAAAACAGTAGTCACACCATAAAAGTATCACCACCAGTCTGCAAAGTCATAATCTTATGGGGTAACCTAGGATTGATGTCTTGGATAAAACTTTGGTCAGTTTTCTAGGAAGTTTAGTGTTCCCTGAGAGAAACTTTCGAACTTTCATTACTTGTGGACGAGAATTGTTGGATTGAATAAACGTAATATACCAGTAACTTAAAAAGAAATTTGTTATGTGACAGAATTGGGAAAGGGGGAATAATTTTGAAAGAAGTTTTAACTAAGAGTGATGGACGATCGCTACTACACTAACAAGTTATGTCTAGACTCTAAAGTTGTCAATGGAAAGATTGAACGAAAATGCTACTCTGTTACCCAAAAAAGAAAAACACCACTCAAGTCAGTCAATTTATTATGAAAAAACAATTTTTGACATGGTAAGACGACTCCTATTAACTAACGACAGATATCTGTATGCATTCTTCCTGGGATGTATTCATGCTCGTACACACTTAAAAAGGTGATAGATGCCAATTATATATAGTGAAAGTGAGAAACATGTTTCTTCATTTGACGAAATTTGTATACAACTGAAAATGACAGCGCCGTAGATCTCAGGAAGTGAACAGAAGTATCAAATTAACATTAGTGGGTTAGTCATTAGTGGGTATGACAACAGCTAGAATATGTCGTGCGGGTGAACGTAGTCCACATCTCAGTTGAATAGTAGCACGTTTTCCTGCCTCGAGCTTGTGCTTCTTTTAACTTACGAAACGTGTTTTGGAAACTATATGGTTTTTTCTGAAATTATATCTTAGTACCAGAGACTGGAGAAGTGGAGATCCTTTGAAATGGAAAACACTCTGTCGTAGTTGGGAGGGCTCTATAAATTTTCATAAACTCTTGTCGAGCCGTGACCAGCGGGCCAAGGCTGTCGACTTAACAGGCATACTTCCATGAAGATATACTCGAGGGGCAACCAGCGCTAGTCCAATGCACTTTTAGTTTCTGAAGAACACTTTATCTCTTATGGAATGAGGTTTTTCTTTGCTTTCATCATCAAATTCCCATTTCAATTTCCAATCCTATTTCGTTCTTGCATCTAAATTAAGAATCAGCTCGTAGTATCGACTTAATCCTCATCCACTCTCTGACTAATTAGGTGTATAGTGACGTTTGGATCAGCTAGAATTTGGAAAAGTGTCGAAAAGAATATTGAGACCATGACTAGAATAACCTGCAACTAAATCAAATGGTCCTCTTCTTTTGTGAAATAAAATAAAAGGGATATTGGAGTCGTGATCATGTGCTTTGAAGTTCTGCTGTAAATCGAATAATTGACTTTATATTCCGTAGTTACATATATTCATCTGTTTTTAGTATAAAATCAGGTACCCAAGTTGAAATACTAGTTACTCGTATAACAGTAATTTACTTGTGTTATTGGTATAATTTTATTTCTATCGAGGAATAATTTGTTGATATGTAATCTGAAGTCTGAAGAACCTAAGAAAGTCTCTGAAGTCTCGTTGGAGAATCCACATATAAACTATGAATCTGAACCATTGTGCTGCATTCAGAATTTCAGATACAGCATAACGGGGAGTTTGTTTGTATCATTTTGCCATCTTTTTTTGTTTTTCAAAATGCGTAAGTTGCGAGGACTTCCACCTGTTGGTATAGAAATATGAACACTGACACAAAATTCGAATTCTTTCTTTTCTTAGTACGTTTTAAGGTAGAATCAAATAGATCTTTAGATGATATTGTCGGTTTGTCTCAAACATGTTTCAAAAACTTTTTAAACTGCAAATTAAACATGTTCCAAAAGACCCACTTGGCCAATGCTTTTCATTGGTTAAGTCAAAGAGTTACCGGCCAGTGACCCAGGGCTGGCTCTGAGGGTAGGCAGCCGCCTAGGGCTCCCACGAAATGGCCCACTAAAAAGGCCTCCACTTGGGGTGAACTAATACTTTACTACCCAGTTTTGTGTTCAATTTATAAAAATTGTGGGCTGGAATATGGAATGTGTAAGAGCATCTCTAGGTGGTGGTAGTATCACCTCTAAATTTGAAGGCGAAATTTGAAGAAATTAGATGCAAATTTTGACCAACTCTAGGTGGTCGCAAATATCGACCGTAAATTTGATTGTAGGGTCTACCACGCCCAGTACTACTGTCGCGCGATATTGGTGGCGACAGTACCAATATCACGTGCTATGATTGTTTAAATATTGCGCGACAGTCGGACTGTTGTCATTTCACACATTTGTTTTCAACATAGTTTCTCTAGTTCTAACAAAAAAATGGATTCCGACGACGAATATGTCTATAATAACCAAATAAGATAGAGTGGTGACGGTGAGAAAGATCAAAACAGTGGTAATAGTGCACTGGTTTGGAGCAATCCCATGGGTTATCTAGATGATGAACTAGGAACTTCTAGAGCTGGAAACCAGGGAGCTGAGCCAGACGATCCATTACTGCTTTAGTATCAACAAGTCGATTTTGAAATTCCTACTGAGCCTATGGATTTCAGCCATCTTAGACCGGTGTCTAGGAGGTGATATGATAAGCATGTCTCAAGAGTTGTTCTTGAACAACATGTATGTATTTTAATTTTATATATTAACAATAGTGTTTAACTTTAGTAGTTAAATATGTACATTTTTATTTTTATTTTTTAAATTTTAGTATCATTTTGCGTACATCAGAAATGTGTTATGTATTGGGTTCGGTGCACTCCACGTGTGCTTAAGACGTGGTGAGATGATATTAAAAAAGTCGGTGCACTTGACCATGTTAGAGATGCAATTCTAGCGACTTTCTTCGGTCATCTAGTTGACATACTTTACAATAAGACTGACATTCAGGGAGTTATCAATGGTTTAGTTGAGAGATGGTGGGATAGTACACATACTTTTCACTTTCCTCAGGGAGAGTTGGGCTTCACTCCACTAGATTTTTGTATGATATCTAGTTTGAGTATATGATTAGGTCATCCGTTGAGATGTAAAACTGAATTTCAGAGTTGTACCCAAATAATGACTTTCTTTCCTTGTCTGATCGAGGAGTCATATGACAGTGCTGGTGTTAGTTAGGATTTATGGTATTAAGGTTGCATATATTACACCGTTGACTAATGATGATGGATTGCAGTTTTTAATAAACTATTTGTCACTTGATTCTGATGATGATCAAGCACATATTGATGAGTATGTAAGAGCTTTATGTATGTATTTGATGGGCGTTTTGTTTCTTCCTTCTGGCTATTCCACGATTAACTTGGGGTATCTAGCCAACTTTGAGCACTTGTATGAGTTGGGCGGTATTGATTTTAGTGGAGCCATATACTATAATTTGTTGCGTTGTTTAGATAAGGCTTCTCGGTAAACTGGTGTTGTCACTAGTCCCCAGCTGGGAGGGTTTGCCATTCTCTTAGAGGTATGGTTTTATGAGTATTTCCGTGCTGTAAATCCTATTCTCACAGAGTACACCGATGAGAGGCCTAGGCTCAGGGTTTGGCACGGACCTCGTCGAGCTCGTCTGACCAGTAAGATCAGTCATAACATAACTTCTATCAGAACCCAAATCGAGCTTAGGACACATGCTTCTATTGTTTGGAGGCCTTGGCGGACATCTGTGCACGTCGACGCGAATGACTGTAAATACGCATTGTTCATTTCTCATAGGAGGATGGTATTCACTTGCAGGAGTGATATGGAGTGGTATTTAGGGGATAGATGTTATAGACAGCTCACACCATGCTTTGGTACCCCCCCTGATCCACCTACCCATATATCAAAGGCTAAAGACATTACCTTACAGCAAGTCATCGAAAGAAACGTGGATTGGAGTTAGCCAGTAGCTTCTGACCTAGTTACATTGTAGATTTATGAGTAGTATTACCGTTATTGGTTTAAGGTATCTATTGGTCATTTGCTCCCAGTTGTGGCTCGTACAGGCAACATTCATACGGTTAACAAAATGGGTGTCAGACGTGAATAGCAGATTGATCAGCCGTCACAGCCGATGTTTCAGCACACACATTTATTCCAACGCCATATCCCCCTCAATCAGAGTAGCCTTGGGTTTTCAGTTTGAGTGATCCGAGTGGCCAGACGATTTACCATCCCATTTCTTTTATTGATGACACTCGTGTCGTACAGTTATAGCCTGACCTTGGACATCTACCTCTGGTAATTATTTTGATTGGTTTTGGTTTATTATTTTTGTTTATTATGAAAATGTCATAAATTATTAATGAATAATTATTTTAGGATGAGCTACGCATGAGATATGATGCTATTATAAGATCTTTTCCAATCTTAATCCACGCTCTAGTAAGAACAATATTTTTTTAATTTGTCCAATTTAGACCCCTGTCTTGATTTGGTTGTGATATTGAGAGTGTTGTGTGTGAAATGATTGAGTTGTTTGATAAGAATATTTGAGTTGAGTGTATGTAAAATAAATAAGGAAATGAGTGTAGATATATGGATGTAGAATTCTGATCGTTTTTTGCCTATTTTTTTTTCGTTGAAGCACGCGACAATGACAATGGCGCGGAGTGCTGGTCAAAATCAAAAAAATAATTGGGGCGACATTTGCAATAGCGCGTAACATTACCACTGTCAAGCCGCATCCGCATCCGCATCCGAAATCCCAGATTTGCTTCCAAAGATGCGGCTAAACAGGTGATGCGACCGAATTTACTTCCACAAAAAGTTGGATTTTCACGAAATTTTGAGTTTTGAAAGCAAATTTAGAGAAATTAGGAGGTGATACTACTACCTAGAGATGCTCTAAGGTTATCACCAGTAGATTAGATAGATCAGTCGCCATTGAAAATGGATTATTACTCTATAAACAATATGAACAATGTGCATATGATTTTTACTTTACATTTTGGGTTTTACAAAAGTTTGATTTTAAAAACTCACCTAGGGCCCTCACAATCTCAGAAGGGTATGCAATGACCTCTAAAAAAAAAAGAGAGAGAGAAGAAGCTAGGAGTGCGAACTATAGTACACAATATCAGGACATGGGTATTTATTGATACTCAATTTTGATATGTATCGTGGATATATCCTTATATTTAGGGATATTTGGCATTGTTTCCATGCAAATATCGTGGATATATCCAAAATATCAATAAATATCGTAGATATTGTGGATATTTTTTTATATATCATGATACATTATTTATATTTATTTGAAATATAATAGTAAAAATTAAATAAAATTGTTATATACACAAAATATCACTAAATATCTCTAAATATCCCCAAATATCTCCAAATATCCCAAATATTACAAATATAGTTAAAATATCGTCGATATTTGCAGTTGTATATATCTTTAAACATATCGTAATATTTATATATCTTTCTCTGAAATCTAGATAGATATCCCCAAATATCGCGATATATCAGGATATTTTGTACTATGGTGCGAACTACTATCGAGTACTACTCACAAGTTTATCGAGTACTACTCACAAGTTCAATAGCCGGTTTGCTTGACTTGCACTTGGTTATCTATAGCCATCAACTCAGTAATGTGATCCTTTTAGCCCATCAAAGAAAAAATGACTCTATTTAGGTGTAGTATTCAAGTAAAGAAATGAGTGTAGAAGGGAACGTAAGCTCAGATTGCAACGTTCAACTGTTCAAACGAAAGGGTTGGTGTATGGGAACGTAAGCTCAGATTGCAACGTTCAACTGTTCAAACGAAAGGGTTGGTGTATGGGGCCATGGGGGTTACACTGTTACAGTGGCGTTCATACTTCAGACCAGGAACAAGAATTTGCTGATATTCTGCTAGAAAACTTGATTTTCCTCGAGCTACAATTACAAACCAACTTCAAAACTATACAATTTTTTTTTTTTTTTTTTTTTTTGGGCGGTGACTCCGGTGAGTCGGTAACTATACAATTTTGATAAAGCATCTCTTACAATGCCCACTTCACAGCCCATCTCTCAACCTTATGAAAATGATTGATGTCCTATCAATCTTTTCTATCTAGGACTGACACAGATTCTCGAAGTACACTTCCACACTTCTGGCAATGATAATTCAGAATATTGTGCTCTCCATTTGATTAATTATTTTCAGTTAAGGGAATATTGCTGAAGGACACGATCTCTTCAGTAGTTTGAAGCCTTAATAAGCAACTAATGAACATTTGTGATTGGAAGGGAGCACACTTAGATACTGATTCCGAATCATTCGTACCACTTTGTTTTTTTATTAGAAAGATGAGATGGTAAGAAAGCAATAGAGTCCAAATTCCAAAAAACAATTGGGTTTTGAGTTAATGACAAAGTTTACAGAGAATCTAAGTGCACTTATTCATGATTTTGGGTTTCGCTTAAAGCGCTACGATGATAGGGAATAGGGTGGGTTAACTGCATACCTTTCTATGTGGAAGCAGTAATCTTATTAGTCTCATTCAAGCAAAAAACAAAGGAAAAGAAAGTTTATGAGCTATATGGTGCGTTTTGTCCCAATCCATTAGCAGTCCCCACAACCTGTTGCCCTTTGTTTACTTGAACAACTAACAAAAAGTTCAAGTCCCCATCTGATGCGACATTGCCCATAAATCATGCGGAGTACAAGTGTAAAAGTTAAAACCCCATGCCAGGTCCTGAATTTTACAAAAACGGAAATAGACACTAAATTTATTTTTTTGGTAGACAAAAAACGTGTGAATAGGTCTATCTAAACTACTTTAATGTTGGCGAACTCTAGCTACAGTCCCACAACAGTAAAATAGTATTTGTTTATGTATCTTTCCATCACTTTTTCGGTTTTTGTCGTATATATTTTTATTTTTATTATTTTACTCCAAATATTTAGTAGATTGACCATATCACCATGATGTTTTAACAAAAAAACGTTTATCCCTTTTTTTTTATATATAAATCAGGATATTATCTTTCTTTGCTTGAAGCAAAACACACAATCTTGCCTGTATCAGTATAGTTTTTAAAAAGGGAATTTTGATTTAATCTCCCAAAGTTTGGTAGTATTTTGACTAAATCCTCCGTTTTAAAAATTATTTGAGTTTGCCTCCCATTTCGTCAATTTTGTGTGTAACAAACGTTTGTCCTTTACATATTGACCATTTTGCTCTTTCTAAAAAAAGAACAACATTTAAAAAAAAAAAAAGTTTGAGGTTTACTATTAGTTAGTGTAAACCCCCCAAACGTCAATATGATATTTGCATAAACCCCCCAAAAAAGAGTGGAATTGGATTCGGAAAGCATCTTCGTCAGCTCTGAGCAGTATGAAGTATTATTCAATGCGTATTTCTTGAAACACCTTACTGGACACTTGTTGAAGTACCTTAAAACAATTGAAATCATAGATTGTCGAGTTGCAGATGAGGATGAATTACACATTGTGAGATATTTACTTGAGAACGCCATCTCCTTGAAGAAAATGAAAATTGCATACCACCTTAGCGTTAAAGAGAATGTAAACTTTCGAATGCTGATTGCTGAGTCGTTGTTGAAATTCGCCAAGGGTCCTCCCCCAATGCAATAATTGAGTTCTCCTAAATCTTGACAGGTGAGTACTGTAGTCTGCTACCTATCCCTCCCTCTTGTAGCACCCACTTAGTAATATTGAAGTAGGTTCTAATCTTATAGATAACTGTATTAACTGGGATCACAAGATAGTCAAGCATGCACAAGTTTACTTGGGATCCGTTTAGGCTTACTCAATCTTCGTAAATTGAAGTCACATTGATAGAATTTATATGACATTCGTTTATGCTTACTCAAAACCCATTATGTTTCAATGATTACACCTTTTATTTCACCAACAGATTATCCCAAATCACACTCATTTTGTCTGTGATTTTTCCGGCCCTAGGGGAGTTTACTCGACCCATTCCCCAGTTTTCCGCACTGCTCAAGTAAGTGTGCGACTTCGTATGAGGACCTCCTTCCCTTCTGCCCACTCTCCGTTCACATGGTTATCAAAGCGGATGAGGAAGGGTGGGCAGAAGGTACACTACGAGCCCTCTATCCCACACATCTATCCAGAAGCAATTGTAGTTCACCGATTCCACACATTGTTTGCCTTTCGACAGAAACATTTCCCTTAACCGTAGTAGGCGAGCAAGTAAACTATATGGGTTGTTTCCAAAGGCATTCTTTAAAGTATCAAAACTAAGTCTTTCACTGGCAGTCCCTGGGAAAGTTGTCTCAGCCTGGCCAAAAAACGCAATTTCGACTCATCAAGATTCAATCTATTTGGGGGGTGCCCGACGTCAACCTCACAATCGTCTTCCTGCGCTTTCAGGTGCGAAAGAGTAGAAAGTAAAGTTCAGTAAAGGAAGAGAGTCAGACTCACCTCGAGTACTACCAACACATGATTAGCTAACACTCAATTTGGAATATTCACTCTCGAGTTGAATTGTTTATTTGGAAATTAACTAGTGGCTTCATTTCCGTGGAGCAATTTTTAATTTTTGGAAGTATCATGATGATAATACTTTCCCTAGATGTGGGGAAATGGTGATCCCTCTGAATCTACTTTTCATGCAGTAGTGTTTTCACCTGTTAGAAATCGTAAACTTGAAAATTGGAGGGTTTATGCAAATAGCATATTGACGTTTGGGGGGTTTACACTAACTAATAGTAAACCTCAAACTTGATTTGTTTTAATGAAAAAAAAAATGTTGTTCTTTTTTCAGAAAGGGCAAAATGGTCAATATGTAAAGTACAAACATCTGTTACATACAAAATTAACGGAGTGGGGGGTAAATTCAAATGATTTTTAAAATAGGGGGTTTAATCAAAACGCTACCAAATTTTAGGGGGTTAAATAAAAAATTTTCTTTTTAAAAAGATCTGTAACTTAATACTGTGCAAACAGGAATTGAATCCTAAATTTTAATATCATCACCCAAATATTTTACCAATTGAGTTATTGACACTTCCTACAACACTATATATTTAGGCTAAATCTATGGTGCGCAGGTCGTATAGTATGCTATCAAATCTGGGCCACATTACCTGTGCACCATACATCTCGCGCACTGAAGACATGCTCATATATTTATCAGACAAAAGACATAACAAAAAATATCTAAACTACTCTCTACTACTTGTGACTTTTGGCACATTTGTATATAAAATATCAGGTCAATTTTGATGATTCAAGGTTCGTGTTAGACAACTGTCTTGCATATTTGAAAGGACTTTCGTAAAGAAAAAGAAATTCAAAAGAAGTGAGGTCTCACGTGATGCATGCCAAACAATGGGAAATGAGGAGGGTGAAGTGCTTCACTACGATAATATCTACGTAGTTTATGACTTCTAGAAATTTAAACCTGACGTGCATAGAAGGGTATGTATTTCCATAGTGCCATTCCCTCCTGGTTTTTTTGGCTTGGAAATCAAAAACTTTTCTCAACTTTTTAACCTCATTATTGACCTAAATATATCATATCACACTACTGCTTATGGCCCATTTGAAGTTCCATCTCATGTATTATCTGGACCCCGAGTTTTCTACTTTTTCGTTTTATTGAGCATGACATAAAATAAAACTGAGAATCTGTCCTCTTTGTTGGGATTTTTTTGTTTTATATTTCAAAATAATTGTGTAGTGCAAAGTGAAAAAGAAAAACATTTAGTGCTTCTCTTCACTTTGTATTTTTGTGACAGTAACACATTGGTAAACAAACACTAATTTTGTGAGTATATCTAGATTATCTTTAGTCTAAGAGCATGATTTTTGGATACAAATGTTTTTGTGTTAGAATAGAGACTGCACACAAAGCTACACACACCCGCACCGAGCCACATCGTTTCTTGTCGTGTATTGTCGGGTTCGGGCTTGGGATTGGGTGTGATATGTTAGTGGGCTTGGCTAATTCTCTAAATTGTTTTTAGCTTCTCCACTACATTTTAGTCTTCTATTAACAGTAGGTTTCTCATACTGTTTTGGAAACTAAACTGAATTGTTCCAATATAAACAGGTGTTACGTCCATATCAAAATACAGTCTTAACAAATCCTAAACCAGTTCTTTTTCTTCTCCTTTATAGCCTCCAGAGAGAGTTGTGTTACCGTTTTAGAAGAGTAGTATGTTTGAGTACATATCAGTCTGTTATTACCATAAATCTTGTAAGGGGACTCGTCTGTTGAAGCCTTTTTGCACCATCTAAACAGGGCGAAATTTTTCCTTAAGAACAATGTCTAACACGCCTTAGTCGTTCTTGATCATTCTGTCATTGTCTCTTTTCTAATTCCTAACCCCAGGTACTACAATCTTAAGAAAAGAATTTCGATATGTTTGCACCACTCGGTTACACCAACCAAGGAATTTGATAAGAACAATTATGGAGTTATTGAAGTTACTTATAATCTGATGGATGCTTTGCCTTTGTTGTCTGCTCGCAACTTACCTAATATGTTCAAGATTGAATCCTTTAACGGTCTCACTTCAAGCGTTGGAAAGAGAGGGTGTTCTTAGCCCTAGACGTCCTAAACTATGTAAGGTATCTTATTGAATCTGCACCCATGGAAGGTTATATTGATTTCGAAAGAAATCATGTTGCTTGGATAAAAGGTAACAAAGTATGTCGTCATGCAATTTTGAGTACCCTATCTAATGATATTTTTTATATTTACTGTTCATCTAAAAACGCACATGAAATATGGGATAGTTTGAACAAAAAAATATATAATTGAAGATGATAGTACTCAAAAATATGTTGTAGAGAATTTTCTTAAGTTCCCGATGAGAGAGGATAGAGATGTAACGTCTCAAATCTATGACTTTCATATACTAGTTAGTGATATGAAAACTGAGGATATTAATTTACACGAACATTTTATTGTTGGATGTTTAAGTGAGAAACTCCTTGAGTCTTGGAAGCATTATAAAAATAGTATGAAGCATAAACACAAACAGATGACTCTTGAGGATGTGATCATTTACATTTACATAAAGGAGAATAACAAGACTCGGGATGATACACTGGCTAAGGAATTTGACTCTAAGGCTAATATAATTGAGGGTAATCCCAACAAGACCAACAAATACTCTAAGAAGCAAAACTTCAAAAGAAATAAGAATTTCAAAGTCAAAGGCCCTTCTTTCAAGAGGAGTGGTACTGACAATGAAAATTGTTATATTTGTGGAAAACCAAGACATAGAGCTTTTCAGTGCAGGCACAAGAAGGACAATGATGATCTTCCCAACGCTAATTTAGTTGAAGGAGATTGTGAGTACCCTACATCATATTTTCGGTCCAGAACGTACTCAGACCATGGACCGAAAGTGAGACCAGTGGCGGATTAGTCTGGTGGCTGTCAAATAAATATTTTTGGATCATCCGGTCCTCAAATCCGTTAGAGTTCACAATAGGTCGATCTAAGGCCCATCCGGGTAGCCCAAGTTTATGGATCCAATCCATTCAGATGATTATGATCTAGTAACCCGATCCGCGGAGACGAGAAATCTTAGTGCAATCCGATAAGATCTTGCACAAGGATAGAATGAAATCTTAGAGAATGATCTTATTTTAGATAGAATCATACTAGGATTCATCAAGGAAGGCAATCTCCGAGAATCACTTTCTTGGCCGTTAAGGCAGGAGATTGCTATATATACGAAGGCTTCTGCAGCCTCCAGAACTTTGTTTTAAGAGATTTGATCCTGGATTCCTTACTGGGTATATAGACAACCAAAACGTTGGTGCAGTCTCTCTTCTTCAAAAAACCTAATCCCATCTCTTTCGAGCTTTCGAAAGCACCACTACATCGGGAGTGTCGGGTTAACTTTTCGATATAATTGCTGCTGTAGTGTCCCAAGTTTTCATGGCTACTGGCAAGAAAAATTGGGCACTAGATTCTAGTGTTATCATTCACATCTGTGGTGATGTTGAAACTTTCTCAGATTATATATAAGTGAAAGATGAACGAGTCTATATGGGTGACTTAAGATCTGTTCCTATTAAAAGAAAAATCAAAGTTCTTC
The DNA here is from genome assembly GCF_015680905.1 of Coptis chinensis. Lineage (NCBI taxonomy): Eukaryota > Viridiplantae > Streptophyta > Magnoliopsida > Ranunculales > Ranunculaceae > Coptis > Coptis chinensis. The sequence goes on from NC_141462.1 coordinate 94,856,620, forward strand.
TAAAGTTAACTTTAAGGAAAACCCTTTCACTTGGTAATGTTCTCATGTTCCTAAGATTCATCAGAATATGATTTATGTGTCATTATTGGGAAAAGTTGGTGTCAAGATGTATTTTGAAAGTGATAAATTTGTTCTGAGTAAGAATGAAAGTTTTCTTGGGAAATGTTATTGTAATAATAGTGGTCTATTCATGCTAAATGTACTTGACAACATTATTATGAATGAGAATAAATATGCTTATGCTTATTTGCTTGACTCTTTTAATATATGACATGGTAGACTAGGACATTTGAATGTTCAATAAATGAAAATGATGAAAGCATGTGGTTTAGTGTCTAATATTTTTTTATTTTTCTACTGATAAATGTGAAATATGTGCTGAGACTAAAGCTACAACGAAACCTTGCAGACCTGTTTCTAGAGATAAAACTGAATTGCTTACCCTTATTCATACTAATTTGGGTGAATTTAGAAATACAATGTCTAGAGGAGGAAAATTTTATTATATATTACACTCATAGATGATTTCTCTAAGTACACCATGATATATTTACTTAGAAACAAACATGAGACAAGTGAGATATTTCTCACATACAAAGCTGAAGTTGAAAACCACCTTAATTAACTGTAAGATAAAAAGACTCAGGAGTGGAGAATATGAGTCCAACCAATTCCAGGATTTTTGTGACAAGAATGACATGATTCATGAAACTACTCCACCATACTCTCCTGAGTCTAATGGAGTAGTAGAAAGGAAAAAAGGAACACTAAAATAAATGATGAATGTTATGCTTGTTAGTTATGGATCTCCCTTGAACTTGTTGGGGGAGCAATTCTATCTGCTTGCCATATACAAAATAGAATACCTAACAAGAAAACAGGAGATAATACACCATATGAAGTATGGAAGGGTCATGCACTTAACTTGAAATACTTCAAAATGTGGGGGTGTTATAGTGAATGAACTTAAAAAGAGAACATTGGGACCTAGGACTGTTGATTACGTTCATTGGTTATGCTTTTTAATAGTGTTGCATATAGATTTTTAGTTATAAAATCTGATTATAATTTTGTGGATGCTAACACTATTATAGAGAGTAAAAATGCTACTTTCTTTGAAAATGTGTTTATTTTGAAAATTGGCGTTGAGAGGTTGGATGCTTATAATGGACAACAATAATCAACAAATCCTAAAATTTATGAACAAAAAATTCGAAAAAGTAAAGGAGATAGCAAATCCACCAATTTTAATTTTGATGATGACTTTTACACGTTTCTTGTTGATGATGATCTTGTAACATATAATGAGACTATTAGTTATAGAGATGCACCTTTCTAGAAAGATGCAATTAACTTAGAACTAGATTCGATTATATCTAATCATATATGAGAGATAGTTTATCTATCTCCTGGGGCGAAACATATACTTTACAAGTGGATCTTCAAAAAGAAACTGAAAACATATGATTCCATTAATAAATACAAGGTTAGATTAGTAGCTAGTCAAGGGATTTTCCCAGAAAAAGGTATTGACTATTTTAATATTTATACTCTTATAACTAGAATTTCTTCTATAAGAGTTCTAATAGCTCTAGCTGTTATTCATAATTTATTTATTCATCAAATGGATGTGAAAAATGCATTTTTGAATGATGATCTTGATGAAAAAATATATATGATTCAGTCTAAGGGTGAGGGTAATATAGTACTAGAGAATGATCAATAAAGTATGCAAATTGGTTAAGTCATTATATGGGTTAAAACAAACGCTGAAACAATGACATGGAAAATTTGACAGTGTAATGATGTCCAATGAATATGAAATTAATGATGCTGATAAATGTACTTACTTTAACTTTTTGAGTATATCTAAACTATCCTTAGTTTAAGGGCATGCCTTTGGGTACAAATGTTTTTGTGTTATGAGGGGGATCACACACAAAGCCATACATCGTTAAATCGCGGCACTACCACTTTGACCGCCTGAAGATCGAGCCGAGTCGAGTCACGCCAGGTGTCGCCTGGGTTTGGGTGTGATATGTTAGTGGGCTTGGCCAATTCTCTAAACTGTTTTTTGCTTCTCCACCACGTTTTAGTCTTCTATTCCTATATTGTTTTGGAAACTAAACCGAATTGTTCTCTATATAAATAGGACTACGTCCATATCAAAATACAGTCTTAACAAACCCTAAACCAGTTCTTATTCTTCTTTTTTATAGTCACCAGAGAGAGTTGTGTTGCTGTTCTAATAGAAGAGTAGTCTGTTTGAGTGCATATCAGTCTGCTATTACCTTTGAATCTTGTGAGAAGAGTCACCTAGTGAAATTTTTTGTACCATCTGAAGGGGCGAAATCTTTCCTTAAAAACAATGTTTAACAAGCCTTGGTAGTTCCCGTTCATTCTCTCCTTGTCTCTTTTCTAATTCATAACCCTGGATGGATGGAACCTGGGCCATGTATTCTAAGCGGTTGCGTAAGCTTTAAATGATGTGTATGTTTCAAATCTTTAACTCTGTGAAATAACTTTTGCTTGACACCCAATCTCTCTCACTCTCTCCTTTATTGTTCTATTTGATTTCACTTATCAATATGGCAATGCATATGTTTTATTGCTGCACAATGACGCCATAGCAACGACAAGTTTGCTTAGAGAAAAAGTGCGCCATATATATGTGTGTATAGCGGGGCGACATAATTGTGCAGATGAACGAACAGGCAACTTTTCGTTTTTGAGTTCCCTAATACCATTACCTGCGGATAAATCATTAGAATTTCATACCAAAAACTGCTTAACTACAACACCATAGACAAAGGAATGAAGGGTGATAGATGCACGCAGGCAATGGCAAAGTCCGTGTTCTAATTGTTAACAAAAGAATTGTAGGGGAGTGATATCCTCATAAAGTTATCATGCACGCGTGGAGCATAAGCGAACTCAGGACATCGACCTCCAAGACCGACCTGTGAGCAGCTCCCTTGTGAACACACATGTGCGCAGCATAAGCGAACTCAGGACATCGACCTCCAAGACCGACCTGTGAGCAGCTCCCTTGTGAACACACATGTGCGCAGCATAAGCGAACTCAGGACATCGACCTCCAAGACCGATCTGTGAGCAGCTCCTTTCAGGTAGGTGGTACGAACAAAGATGTCTCGGTACGAACGCATGGCCAGAGACAGAACGCCTCGGATAAGGTCACCACCAGGGGTAATCATTACCAAAATCTTACTTGTACTTCCCACCACCGGGAAATAGGGGCGACCGCGCCAACTCCCAATCAGCACATGACTTATAATATAACCAGCCCAACACTCATTCACGATCTCGACCTTACACGTGTGCAAGAGACACACGTGTCTCCCGGATTGACATTTCCTCAAGCCTATAAATACCACCTATTTGAACTACGTCGGACTTGATTCCTCTCTCCCCTGGAAAAAGAAAAACCAAAAGAGGATACGTAGGCAGCTCGCTCATAAGCGAACTTGGTCCCTCCAGAAAATCTCAACTCTCTTCCCTCTCCCTTCGCAAACACTAAGGAAAACCAAAAAGCTCCTTTACATTGGCGCCGTTTGTGGTTTCGATTACTTGAGAAATCACGTTACCCTAACTCAAAAATCTGCAATTCTCAAGCCCACGAAGCATGGTTAGCCTCGAAGCTCAGGTTCAAAACCTTGCAGAACAACTGGGTGTAACAAACGAAAGCATTTCCTTGCTCAGGCAAGAAAATGCTACTTTACGAGCCCAAGTCGACGCTTATCAACAGCAACCAGTCGGTAATGTTGCTGAAAACGGCATCAATGAGGTTAATCAGCAGATTAACGAATTGTCACATAGAATAGGCCAGAGTGCAGTTAGAAAGGATGCAACCCAAATTGTTCAAAAGATGCTCAAGACATACCGTGCGTCCCCGTTCAGTGCTGACGTTCTCAGTAAACCCTCTCCTCAAGATTTTATCCAGCCACGCTTCCCTATGTATGATGGTAGCACCTGCCCCGGTTAGCATGTGGCTCGATACATTCAAATTTTGGCCCTCTACAGTTCTTCCGAGTTTGATCATCTTCACTGTCAACTATTTCCGGCCAGTCTCAAGGATGGCGCACTTGATTGGTTCTTCTCTCTCGAACCTGATTCTATTAAAACTTTTGAGCAGCTTACTGACCTGTTTGCTAGCCAATACATGCACAACAGATGAAAGAAGGCAGATCTTGATTCGCTGTTCCAGTTATCATTCAGAGAAGATGAGACCATTCGCTAATTCTTAGGGAGGTTCAAGGCTGAACTGTTGTGTATGGAAAGCGGACTGAAAGAATCTTTTGCCACACTGGCATTTTCTAACACCTGTCGAGTGCGTAATATCGACCTCTCCAGATTGCTGATGAAGGAACGCCCAGAAACGATATCCGAACTGTACGCCCGGGTTGACAAGTATATCAAGTTGCAAGAAAGTTTGCAGTCCAGTGGTTTAGCCGAGAACCAAGAGGTCGCAGCGATCTCTGATCATACCCCGCGTGCCAAAAAGCGATCCAGGTCGCTGGCCCCAAAGACAGGAACCCGACAGGATAACAACAGAGAATTCGCTGTCTTGACACGCTCTCCTAGTTACATCCTAGACAAGATCCGGCGAGCCTCGTACTTCCGCCCAGATGTGAAGCAGCTAGTAGATCGACCTGACAAGCCATATTGCGCATTCCACAAAGCCAAATGTCATGAAACGAATGCGTGCTGGGGGCTTAAGCACTATCTTCAAGACCTTGTCGAAGCTGGTCACATTAAACAGTACACCAACATTCCTGACGGTGATTTGCGTCATAAGCTCATGGCTCGCCGAGTGCATAGCCGATCTCCAACTCGCCGAGTGCGCAGTCGATCTCCACCTCGCCGTCACCATCAAGACTTTCAAGCTCGCCCCCACCGTAGAGGACGTCGCCAAGAGCGTTCTTCGCCACGAAATTAAGACAACACCTCGATCGTGACAATGCTCGAACAATTCACATGATTACTTTCCCCGATGATTCAATTACCTCATCCAGAGAGAAAAGACGTCGTGTTGGCGCTCTTCAAGAAGTGTATCACTTTACTTCCCAAGAAGAACATGCTCGCGCGCCGCCGGGCCGCCATTCGGAGATATCATTTTTCACGAGGCCGACCTCAACAAGGTCCGCCTTCCTCACAATGATGCACTAGTCGCCCACGCCAATCGATCGCCGATCGATGAAGAAGCCGCGGTCTTGATCGACCGGGGAGTTCCCGACATTTTATTTTACCACACTCTCCAAGAAATGAGTTTACCCAAGTCGGCCTCGATAGATCTGATTGCCCCCCTTTATGGTTTCAATGGTTCCAGAGCCGACCCTGTCGGTGATATCATCCTTCCAGTATTTGTGGGATCTAAAGAGGACAAAGTCAGCTGCAATATGCGCTTCAGCGTCCTGGACATCCAGTCGTCCTATAATGCCATATTAGGACGACGATGGATCCACCAAATGCAAGCTGTACCTTCGACATTGCATCAAGTTCTCTGTTTCCCGGGCCCCAGAGGACTGATGGAGCTGAGAAGCAATCAACTGGAAGCATATCATTGTAACCAAATCTTGTCAGCAGGAAAGATCGACAGTAGACCACTCCACACAAGTAGCAAACCCACTAGTTATACCATGGCCAAAGACCTGGTTGCAGAGGTTCGAGCCAACGCATCAAAGCAGCACGCTGGGGGCTCCAATAAGAAGAGGAAGTCGTCCACTTACACTCTAGAAGTCAATTCAGCCGTTGCCGCCCTATCAGAACGGATTCCTAAAGACGAGTCAGTTGGTGTTAATACCGCAGTCAAGCCCCCAGAAGACCTCTCTACTATTATTATCCTACCAGTTGGCATCCCAATGGATTCCCAGCCATGTGTCGCACAACAAGTTTCCATGCCGCCAATCACTCCATCCCTTGCTCCTGTCCTCGTCACCACAAAACCGATCCAGTTCGGGTGCATCAATGCATTCTCCCTCAAGTCGCTGCAGTGCCACCACACGAAGAAGCGTCGCCACCCAGGCCAGCACCCCAACAGGTCGACAGAGAGTGGGTGAACTTAGGAACTGATAATGACCCCAAGTTTGTATATGTAGGGGCTAACCTTGACCCTACACTCAAGGCCCAACTTGTAAACTTTCGGCTATGAATAAAGATGTTTTCGCCGGTCGATATCGATGTGCCCGGTATAGACCCTAGTGTAGCATGTCATCGATTAAATGTAAATCCTAATGCTAAACTAGTTTGCCAGCGGCCTCGCTGGTTATCTCTGCGTTTTTAGAAAGTCATTAATGACGAAGTCGACAAACTCAAGCAAGTCGGTTTCATCAGGAAGGTGGAATACCCCGATTGGGTCACTAACATCGTGGCGGTCCCCAAAAATAATGGAACAGTTCACCTATGCGTCGATTTCACGAATGTCAATCAAGAAACACCGAAAGATAGTTTTCCCCTACCACGCATTGACCGACTTGTCGACCAGACTTGCGGACATGAACTTCTTTCCTTTATGGATGCGTCATGGCGATAAATCAAATCCCACTTTGCCGAGGAAGATCAAGAGAAGACCTCGTTCATTACCGAACAAGGTATTTATTGTTATAACGTCCTCCCGTTCGGCCTTAAGAACGCCGGAGCAACATATCAGTGGTTGGTAACTGACATGTTCCAGGACATGTTAGGAGAGACCATGGAGGTTTACATCGACGACATGGTCGTCAAAAGCAGAAAAGCAGTCGACCATATTACTCACCTTGAGTAAGCGTTCTCCGTGATCTCCCGCTCGAATGAAGTTGAACCCGGAGAAATGCCTCTTTGGAGCGTCCTCTGGTAAATTTCTCGGATATCAGGTGTCACAGCGCGGGATCGAAGCAAATCCAGACCAAATCCGAGCGTTCTTAGACATGCCTGATCCACAGACAAAGAAGCAGATACAGAAGTTGTCAGGCATGGTCGCTACACTTAATCGATTCATATCCAGGGCGTCAGACAAATGTCGTCCGTTCCTACAACTCCTCAAGAAAGGCGAGCAGTTCTCATGGACCGATTAATGCCACCAAGCATTCGCCACTCTCAAAGAATACCTCACCACGCCTCCCGTCTTAGCCACCCCAGTAGATGGAGAGACACTGGGGCTATACCTGGCAGTATTAGATTTCGCAATCAGCTCAGTTCTCTTCAAAGAGTGGAACAACTCAGAAAAGTCGATCTACTTCACCAGTAAGACGCTCACGCCAGCTGAGAAGAATTATTCTTTCCTTGAACGAGCCGTACTTGCTTTGGTGTATTCGGCAAGAAAATTCAGGCTGTACTTTCAAGCACATTCGATCAATGTACTGACCGACCTCCCATTGAAGAAACTTCTCCACAAAGAAAACAAGACTACTCGTATGGCCGTATGGGCCGAGGAGCTCGGTGAACACCACATGGAGTATGTACCTTGCACCTCTCAGAAAGGTCAAGTCGTCGCCGATTTCCTCGCCGATTTCCCTGTTAAGGACCCACATTGGGAACCATAGATGGAGCTTGCTGTTGACAAAGAGCGTGTCAAATCAATCTGGTCTCTCTTTGTGGATGGATCTAGCAACCCCGGAGGGAGTGGCATCGGAGTCGTCTTAATGTCTCCCGAAGGACTTATGGTTGAAAAATCAGTTCGACTCGACTTCGCATCTTCCAATAACGAGGCGGAATACGAAGCGCTGATCATGGGCCTTCGTATGGCGCTACAACTCGATGTGCAAGAATTTCAAGTCTTTAGTGACTCGCAACTGGTCGTTCGCCAGATTGCTAAAGAGTACACTACTCAGGAAGGTAACCTTTCGAAGTATCTTCAGGTCGTTCATCATTTGTTGCCTTCTTTTAAGCGATCTACTATACACCATTTTTGCCTTGATGAACCCGGCCACGCCAGACAAATTTAGCTTACCTAGCCACTCAAACACCGAGTTGCGTTCCATGACAACTCCTCATTGAGGTAGTCGACCGACCTGCATACCAGATCGAGCATGCCCTCGTTATAGCCGATCTGATCCCTCTCTCCGAAGATCAGTTGAGCCAGACCTGGATGCAGCCCATCATGGACTACATCCATCAGGGCACGCTCCCTGTAGAGCGTGCCAAAGCTAGACAAATCCAATATCAAGCACGTCGTTATTGCGTGTTGCACAATAAGTTGTTTAGAAAATCTGCTGGTGGATCGCACTTGCGATGTATTACTCCAGAGCAAGGACAATTGATATTTGCCGAAATCCATGAGGGAGAATGTGGAAACCATGCCGGAGGTCGCTCCTTAGCCCACAAGGCAATTTCCCAAGGCTACTTTTGGCCCCGTATGCAGACCGATGCCAAGGTGTACGTCCTCAAGTGCTTAAAATGTCAAACATTCGGCCACAACATCATTCAGCCTGCACGCGAGTTGATCAATATAGCAAGCCCATGGCCATTTCACATGTGGGGCATGGACATCATGGGACCATTCGTCCCCCAGAAAAGCACTGGTTTTCGGTTCGTCTTAGCGGCAACCGACTATTTCACTAAGTGGGTCGAGGCCATTCCTTTAGCACATGTCAAAGAATCGCATGTCCGCAATTTCATCTGGACTCATATCATCACCAGATTTGGTTTGCCACATACACTTGTAATGGACAATGGACCCCAATTCAAAGGCAGAACAGTTAAAGAATTCCTAGCAAAGTGGAAGATAGTTCATGCATTTTCTACTCCACAGTACGCTCAGAGTAATGGTCAAGTAGAAGCCAGTAACAAGGCCATCTTAGAAAATTTGAAGAAAAAGATTGAAAAGAACAAGAGCCAATGGCCGAACCAGTTGGAGAACATCTTGTGGGCTCATCGCACCACAGCCTGGTCCAGTACCGGCGAATCTCCATTCTCCTTGTGTTATGACACAGAAGCTGTCATTCCCACCGAGCTGACAGTCACTACGACTCGGTCCGAGCTCGTTGAGACAGGACACAATGATTCTGTCTTAGCACGAGAGGTCGATTTGCTCGAAGAACGGCGTGACTTAGCCACTATCAGAGTCGCATCTTATCAACAAACCCTGAAGAACTCCTACAATAAACAAGTGCATCCTCGATCATTCCAGCCTGGCGATCTAGTGCTCAAAAAGACGCAAGACGACTCCAAGCTAGCCCCTAATTGGGAAGGTCCGTACATCGTAGAACGTGTTGTGGGCAACGGAGCATACTGGATAAAAACTCAAGAAGGGAAATTGTTACCTCACCCATGGAATACTTATCTGCTGAAAAGATTTTATCAATAAAACCTTTGTTGTTGTATATTCTGTTTTTTAAGCACTATACGTTTAAGGTTAATTTTTTATGTTACCTAGTATAAGCTATTCCATTTACTGGCATCCAAACGTCCTACAGCTCGCATCCGATGCACGACCAGTCTACTTCCCCGCTCTCACACGCTTAACGCGCCATACGCTCTCATAAACGAACGCTCATGCGCGAAAGCGCATTTCTCCGGAGCTTACGGGCTACATAGCCTCTCCAATTCTTGTCACGCCGAGGACCTATATTTCTAGGATCGACTAAACGAGAACGCTTCTCGCGAAAGCGCATGCTCTTCGAGCTTACAGGCTACATAGCCTCTCCAATTCTTGTCACGTCGAGGACCTATATTTCTAGGATCGACTAAACGAGAACGCTCCAGGAAAGCGCATAACTCTCTCGAGCTTACGTGCTACATAGCCTCTCCAATTCTTGTCACGCCAAGGACTTATATTTCTATGATCGACTAAACGAGAACGCGGCTCTCCGAAAGCGCACTTCTCGAGCTTACGTGCTACATAGCCTCTCCAATTCTTGTCACGTCGAGGACCTATATTTCTAGGATCGACTAAACGAGAACGCTCTCCGCGAGCAGACAGCTCTCTGGAGCTTACAAGCTACATAGCCTCTCCAATTCCTGTCACGTCGAGGACCTATATTTCTAGGGTCGACTAAACGGCAGGACGTATATTTATAGAATCATAAGCAGGACGCTAGTTACACACAAGTACACGGTAACATGCATGCGGAGCATAACCAATAACACTATATGACCACTCGTCACATCAACTACATCCACCGATCTGCTGGGATTACCCAGAAAATCCAGATCGGTGTTCATTACAAAATTAACAAAGTATCGAACTGCCACTTTCGTGGAAACCAGTTCTCTGAATAACAAAGGCGAACTGCTCAGGCAAGCCTGAAGACACAGCTCTATTGTTAACTCTCATATAAGAGAGGAAAATGTAAACAACACTTACAATTTATGGCTGACAGAGACAAAGGTAGATTACATCATCAACTCTCAGTTACGACATGCTTATCTTCTGGTGCCGCGACTGGTCGAAGCAGTATGCCGGGCAGATCTCAGCATCACACGCATCCCCTGCCCTTGGTCATCGCTTACAGTCGCTCTCTTCAAAGCGTCATATTTCTCGTCCAGAGCGGGCTTAATACCACTTCTTCGGTATACGCCTTCTTAAACTTTACCACCACCTTCTGACATTTCTTATCATAAGCAGTCACTACAACTAATTCCCTTTCTAGCTCCATCACGTCAGTCACTAACACAACATTCTCAGCCGTAACGTTCTGGTACTTGGTAGTCATTACTTCCAGCTTTCTCCTGTCAACCCCCCACGCAGCTCGCATACACCCTAGCTCGACGTGCGGGTTGTCATCAGTCTCCGTGTTTTGTACAACATCTTTTAACTTATCATATCCTACAAGAAACTGCACGAACGAAGTTAAAGAATCAGATTGCCTTGGAAACCGACATAACCACCTAGTGTGTCATGAACTCACCAAACAAGCGGCCATGTCCATCGTCCCCAGATCGTCTCCATGTCCTCATCTTTCACCTCTGCCTTGTCACCATCCATCACGATCCCCTTCAGAACGCTGGTCGCTATGGGCGCCGAGTGGAAGCTACAGTCTGAGCGTTTCACCATACGCTTCTTCCCCGTCTTCCCCATGTAGTAGAATTCACTCCCCACATCCCCACCTCGCGGGGACGAACTCTCACCGATCGGGCGACCTTTTGCCTCGTCGCTACCCTCCACAAATGGCGATCGGTCGATTAAGCCGCCACCCATTGCGGCGACCTAAACACAATGCCGCCAGCGGGGGCGCCCGAATTTCTCCTCGGTCGCTTATGACCCTTCGACTCTACAAAGAAGCTTTTTCTCTTACCACGATCGCCATGCGTGGGGTTCAAACTCCATCCTCTCCATTATCAGAGGGGACATTTCCCTCATGCTTTCTTCTCCCCTCGTGTATGGATGACATCTTGCCATGATAAATCCTAGGAAATAAACGTACTGTTACATGAGTTAACGTTTTATCCCAAGCTCTTCTCAACAGAATAACATTCGTAAATGAGAATGAACGTACCTGACGGAGTAGCAACGACGGTAGTGCACAGCAAAAAGGCAGAGCGAGAAGACAGAGTTAAGCTTAGGCAAGAAGATGAGGAACTACCTTTTTGGTATTTGATGAGCAGTTTTTATTCAATAGGAAACGTCTTTTCCTAAGCACCTCATAATTACCTTGAGACGCCAAACGCCATCTGCCCGCCATCATTATGTTCCTTGAACCGCTCGTCTCCCTACACGTGTCACACACGCGAGGGACTATTGCCGTTAGCGGCACTGAACACAACGCGATTAGATCTACTTCACGAACCAGAGTCCAGCGATCTGGTGGCCTCGTTATGAGCAACACCTCGCAGCTGACAGCAATTTAACCACAAGACGCTCATACAAGCTTACTAGTCATGTGCAGGGAAGTTGTCACTGCAATGCACTCGCCATGCTTGGTTATACGCAGTATAATCACACATAACTATGATCAAGCAAGCGACTCACACATAATAAGGGAACAAACAACAAGCGTGGCATACCAACAAACAACGACCTGTCCTACCAAGCTTGAAACATAATAAGTTAGCCGGGTTGCTGATACTACTAAGGAAATCCAACCCGACTAAGCAATATTCGTCCTCACATGCGTACCCCAAAACAGAACGGGGTACCATATTACTCGCAGTACTGGCACATACAAATAAAAAGACGAACTGCCCATGTTACCCCAGGAAACCAGCTCTATTGTATCACATCTTATAAGCTGACATCATAACACAACAAACTTACAACTCGCCATCTCTGGGCTCAACAATTAGTTCTCCAGGCATGAGTGATTCATCAATCTCAGCATCCCTCCCAGTCACCATAACAGATACTCCATCCAAGTCTAAACTCATAAGCAAATCAGACGCAGCAGCATCAGTTCACGGTATCGCAATCTCCGGCATAACCTCTGAAGCAGCAGGAGTGCCACTAATTCCTCCTGGCACCTGTTCTACCCCGATGTGAGATGTACAGCGTGCATGATCTGTCTTCAAAGCGTTGTAGTCCGCCTCCAGTTCAACGATGTCTGCATCCAGAACGTCATAGGCTTTGGTAGCGTCTTGAGCAACCTTCTTGCAGTGTAAGACATACTCGTTCAGCCTACCAATTTCCACGGTCCCTGCCAGGACGTTCTCTTCAGCTCCCTATAGTTTTTGCCTCAAATCTTACGCCCGGTGTCTTTCGGCATCTTGGCGGACTTCGGCCACGATGAGCTTTCTTCAGATCTTCCAGTTCCTCGCGTTCCATCTTTGAGACCTCCTGGACATTTTTCAGCTCATCAGACAACTTCACCACCGCTTCTCTATCTACCTCCGCAAACTGGGCAATCTCCTTCAATTTCTGAAACCCACTTACCAGCTGCAAAAACACACGCATGGTTAATAGCCACAAAATGACAGCGTGTATACATAAACAGTTACATCAAACGAAGATAAACACGCGTACCAAGCATTGCGCAATTTCCATTCGTCTCAGGTTATCAGCCAGCCCTTTCTCATCCAGCTCCTTGCGGTTGCCATCCAGAGCTATCTGTTCTAACAGGCAACCCGATATCTTACTCAATCTGAAGCTACAATCACTTCGCTTCACAGTTCGTTGCGCCCCATGCTCGTCCAGATACACAAACTGTCCCTCTAGGTCGTCAGCAACCACAACAACCTTTCCACTCGCCTTACGCGGAGCTTTCGCTTTCGCCAGCGGACTGGGTTCACTCCCCGAGGCACACTAGACTCCGCCCCAAAAGTGGCCAAGTCCATGACCTGCTCAGGTCGCGCCCCACTCCGGCGAGAAACCATAGCCCCAGCCGAGCCACCATCAAAATCGCCCCCTGCGCTGGAGCTTTCCCCAAGAGCGTGCCGCGCTACTTTCGTAACTCGGACAGCGTCTTGCTCAGAGGCATCGCGCGGCCTCTTCTCCGACCTGCTCCTTGCACGAGGGTTGAAAACCACCGTTTCCAACTCCACAGGAGCATCGATCGAACCCCTTCGTGGAAGCCTCGATCCTCCAAATCTAAGGCACCACCTCTAGCAGGTCGCCTTGCGCCCGTTGCCTCTCTTCTCGCGTTACTAAGTCACTCGTTCGGGTCTCCATCACCTCTTCCCTTGTTTGACCTCGAGCTCGATCTTTTTGCGCCTTTCTTTTTTCCCGGATCGCAGGCCCACCCTTCTCCACAAAGAAATATGCAACTTCAGGCAACTTCACTTGTTTTTCTTCACGAGTCAGCCGCGCGAACCTCTCTATCTCCCCACGATCAGTTCGCTTCTTCACAGAAAACTCTGCAGCCAAAGCAAAACAAAGGCCTGTTAGAACAACTATCAGTCGTTAAGTAAAGCAACAACAGAAAAATATTCCCACCCATCCGGATATGTTACAAATCCTAGTTTGCAATCTACACCCGTTCGCACAGTAGTTGCCAACTAGCAACAACGGCCTCTTTGTCCAGGCCTCATTGCTTACACCATCGATCATAGCAGAACGCGTCGTCATTGTTTGCAAACTATAGTTCAAATTCCCAGATCGCCTTACAACATAGTGCTCAACTATGTCGGATACCCCTATGTCGTATTCCCCACTCGCATTCAACAGGTCAAACACCTTAAACAATCGCCAGGTGTTACCAACGAACTGACAAGGAGACTTCCAACAATGGGCCAAGAAGTCACATACCAGTTTCGAGAACGGTATTTGCATATGCGCTCTCAGCTGGCCCTCATAGATTATTATTCCACCATTCGGCGGGTTGTACTCCTCACTACGAAAAATTTTCACTCAACCGTGGTTCAGATATCTCCGTGTCGGGACATTAATCCCATACTGCCGCCCTCGGTTCGAACGAAGTTTGCGGCCACGACGGTTTACACTTCTAAGGGGCACATCACTTGATGACGACATCTCCCCTCGACCTGACGTACTGGCCACGCCACCTTCTGACCTAGATCGGGTATTACCCTCATCTACCCTAGCTTCCCCATCCAACTCAGCCTCAACGCCAACACTTACTGCTTCTTTGTCTTCATACTCTCCGCAACTTAATGATATCTCCCGAACTTCCTCTGATCGAGTATCATTAGAATCAGACATTCTAACGAGTCTTTTTTATCAATTACTCAAGCTTAAACCCTACAACCTTACAATGACCTACGTATTTAACAAATCGCACTTGAAAGAGAGGAATGCAAAGTGAAAACGGAAAGATAACAGCAGCAGAAGTACTCACCTGAGGAACCCTAGCTTGCGTTTTTGCGGAAGAAGCAAACACAAAATACCTTTTTTGATTGTCCCCAATTTGATTTTGTATAAACCGCCCGTTCAGTTACCAAGAAGTTATGATTACAGCCTATGCTCTAGCCCGCATTAATGTTCCAAGATATCGTCTTTTCAGCGGCCCGTATAACGCCGACCGCTTCTTCCTCAATCGCTTTATGATTCTATCACGTGCAAATCATGCCACAACTTCCCTTTCCCCGCCAAATTGTCGGGCCACATGATTCAAAAGTCGCCATCCCAAATGGATCGTCCACCACAGTTAAGCTCATGTTCCACACGTTCTTCCATTTTTTTTTTCTCGCCAGAACGTTTCCCGTGACATAAACACTTTCTACCGGAGGGGGCTGTGGGGGGAGTGATATCCTCATAAAGTTATCATGCATCGTGGAGCATAATCGAACTTCGTGACATCGACCTCCCTAGACCGACTCGTGAGCGGCTCCCTTGTGAACACACATGTGCGCAAAGATAAACGAACTCAGGACATCGACCTCCAAGACCGACCTGTGAGCAGCTCCCTTGTGAACATACATGTGCTCAGCATAAGCGAACTCAAGACATCGACCTCCAAGACCGATCGTGAGCAGCTCTCGCCGTAGGTGGTACGAACAAAGATGTCTCCGATTTAACGCATGGCCGAGACGAGCGCCTTCGGATAAGGTCACCACCGGGGGTAATCATTACCAAAATCTTACTTGTACTTCCCACCACCGGAAATAGGGCGACCGCCAACTCCCAATCAAAGCACATGACTTATAATATAACCAACCCAACACTCATTCACGATCTCCACCTTTACATCGTGTGCAAGAGACACACGTGTCTCCCGGGATGACATTTCCTCAAGCCTATAAATACCACCTATTTGAACTACGTCGGACCTGATTCCTCTCTCCTGAAAAGAGAAAAACAAAAGGATACATAGGCAGCTCGCTCATAAGCGAACTCGGTCCCTCCAGAAAATCTCAACTCTCTTCCCTCTCCCTTCTCAAACACTAAGGAAAACCAAAAAGCTCCTTTACAAGAATGATGATAAATTGGTTATAGTTGCATCTCGACATATTTTATAATGCGAAAACATTTTGACAGATTTTATTTTACAATATCATATCATAATGCTAAATGACGACACAATACAACGTTATGAAGATCGGTGGGTAGATTCATTTAGCTCAGCCACTACAGCCGTGCCATTGATTGAGCTTGGTTTATAATTTTCATTAATCTGGAGATTTTATTGATGGTCAACGTTCAACTACAGTTTGTGTTCACCAAGAAGAATTATAGAATACATGTATGTAACATGGTATATCTGTTTATGAATAGCCGTACAAATTGTCGATCTCATGTATATCTGTTTACAAATACCTACGGAATCTTGGAAGTTTGAAGTTTGAACTTTGAAGTTTGAACACCAAGATAGATTCATATCATTTGTCGATCTGTTGTTTGACCAGGCTAACTGTTCTTACCAACTGTTTTTCGTGTGTAATACGCAAAGAAAAGTGCCACCCAATTCAGATTACATATTTTAGTTTGTACTGAGGGTTCCCACATACAGACCTACTAAGTCAGTGAGCTTGTAGCCTTGTATGTAGACATGTAGTATTTGTAACGAATACTGCCAAATTCAACCCAAGAACAGTCTGTGTTCAACTGTTCATTACCATTTTATATGAGACGCCATATTAGGACTTAGATCACTGGGTTACGATATCGTGACCCAGGCATGAGGCACCCACTATTAATAAGAGAAATTTGTACACAGATATTATATTGTATTCCCTTTTTAGTAACATCAGTCGAGATTCCCCTTGTTATCTCCATCATAACTCATAAAGTCCGTAATTCCTCATCCGCAAAAGGATGAACAACTAAGCTTTCCTTATGACTGTTACAAATCAAAAGATTAGCACATAACTTGATTATGATGAGGTATTGGACTTCCAGTGGTCAAGAGCATCAAGCTTGGTTACTGGGCTGGTCAGTACCTTTGGTATCTTTCAATCCTATTGGCTATGGGGATATGGATTCCCTATCCAATCAAAATGTCTTTGTACTGTAGTCGAATTTAAATCATTTTGAGAAAGATTTTGGTATTAGTGATACTAGGAAAATTAGAGCACTCAAAATGCCATGGTTAACTTCCATTATCATCAAATTTTGCTCCAATCTTATAATCAACCAAAGCTCAAGCTAGTTTGTAATTTGTATGCTGTTTACTTCATTTCTCGTGAATATGTCCTCACATTTTGAATATTTCTACTGTCAAGTTAAAAATAAATGAAATTATCAGTACAGTACTACAGTATATCAGATGGCCGTATGCCCGTATGTGATCTGTTCATATGTAGCTCCAAAATATTTCCAACTCAAAATTTAATGGTTACAGATCACTTGTGAAATGCATGATCTCATAATTAGGTTTCCCACTAAACACAAAATTGAATCCCGATTCTTTCGGCAATCGTGAGAGTGACCAAATTATACACGGAATCTCGAATCTTTCTCCCTCTCTCTCTCTCATATAAGGAGGAAAAGTTCATTTTCATCGAAAACCAAGACAAAACTCCAAAGCCTCCAAGGCTCCAAAACCCCTCTCTAGTCATCATGGAGGCACCACCTTCTTCTTTCTCCCTCACAACACGACTCAACAACTATGTCGCCAAATCCCGAGTTGGTAAACGATTCAGACTGACAGAACGTAACTCAACTTTCACGACTGAACTACGTGCTGGTACCGCAACTTTTCTTACCATGGCTTATATTCTTGCTGTCAACGCAAGCATATTAACTGATTCTGGTGGCCCTTGTTCTGTTTCTGATTGCATGCCACTTTGTAACGTTCCTAGTATTTCGGCTCCTAACTGTACCGGTATTTCACCTAGTGGTATTAGGCTTGAAGTGAGTCAACCCACTGAGTCATGCAAATTCAACCCAGTAAACCCGGGCTATGCATCTTGCCTCGAAAGAACACGAAAAGATCTTATAGTTGCTACCATCGCTTCTTCGTTAATTGGATGTTTGATAATGGGTACTTTTGCAAATCTTCCATTAGCATTGGCACCCGGTATGGGCACCAATGCGTATTTTGCTTACACCGTTGTCGGGTTTCATGGATCGGGTAATATATCGTATCAAAGCGCGCTCGCTGCAGTTTTTATAGAAGGCGTAATATTTCTAGTCATTTCGGCAGTCGGGTTACGAGCAAAACTCGCTAAACTCGTGCCGAAACCGGTTAGGATTTCTTCTTCTGCTGGTATCGGTTTGTTTCTTGCATTTATCGGGTTGCAAAATAATCAAGGTATTGGTCTCGTTGGTTACAGTTCATCAACTCTTGTTACACTGGCTGCTTGTCCAAGGTCCTCACGTGCTTCACTTGCTCCTGTTATAACAGCACTTAACGGTACCGTTAGTTTGATACCTGGTGGTACTGTATCGGGCGAGATTTATTGCTTAAATAATCGGATGGAAAGTCCGACATTCTGGCTTGGTATCGTTGGTTTTATTATAATTGCTTATTGTCTAGTGAAGAACGTTAAAGGTGCTATGATATACGGTATAGTGTTTGTAACGGCGATATCTTGGTTCCGAAATACTAAAGTGACAGCATTTCCGAATACTAATGCTGGAGATTCGGCGTATCGGTATTTTAAGAAAGTAGTAGATGTGCATAAGATAGAAAGTACAGCTGGAGCTTTGAGTTTTAAAGGAATAGGTAAAGGATATTTTTGGGAAGCTTTAATTACATTTTTATACGTAGATATACTAGATACAACCGGCACATTGTATTCCATGGCCCGGTTCGCTGGGTTCACCGATTCGGCTGGCAATTTCGAGGGTCAATACTTTGCGTTTATGTCCGATGCCGCCTCTATTGTCGTTGGGTCGTTGCTAGGAACGTCACCAGTAACGGCATTTATTGAATCATCAACTGGTATTCGAGAAGGCGGTCGGACTGGTTTAACAGCGTTAACTGTAGCTGGGTACTTCTTTTTGTCATTTTTCATAACACCCTTGTTAGCATCAATTCCAGCGTGGGCAGTTGGACCACCGTTGATTTTGGTAGGAGTTTTGATGATGAGATCTGTGGTTGAGGTTGAATGGAATGATATGAGACAAGCAATACCGGCATTTGTTACGTTGATATTAATGCCTTTGACTTATTCCATTGCTTATGGTTTGATTGGTGGAATTGGGACTTACATGGTTCTTAATATTTGGGATTGGGGGGTGGAGTTTTTGGTTAATCTAGGAATTTTGAAGGGGGATAAGGGTGATAGTGTGGTTGTTGAAGGAACAAATGGTGTTAGCAGGACTGATAAGCCACTTGAAGTAGTTTAAGTAAATATATTAGCAAGTTTGATTTGATTTTTAAGTTTTGATTTATTTTTGGCATTTGTGTTTTCCAAGTACAGAATGATGAGAAAATTCAAGAGATGATATATTTTTCACAGGTTGATTGTAAATGCATTTGTTTTGGTTTTATATTAGTAGTGATTCCATTTTTAATTGTTTGTTTTACTCATGAAGTTATAATAAAGCAAATAATTTCCTTTTTCATGATTGTTTTCTTTGAATCCTCGAGTTGTATAATCATTCTTCTATGAGCCAACGACTAAGACGACTCTCAGTAAGAAATCATCAAATGGTTCTAGCCGCAGAGATCAGAAAGGTTCTCAACTTTTATGACCACATTATGGCTGCCACAGCTTCAGGTCCCAAATCATTAGGATCAAGTGAACGTGCCTATTACAAATTTTCAATGTTGTTTTGGTAAAGATAGTTTTCTCATAATAGAAAATTTTTCTATAAAAAATCAGTCCAAACAAAAATGTTTAATTTTATTAAAATTTATTTTAAAATTTAAAAATTTTAGACTTCTTAATATGTTTAGACATTTGAAATGTACTGATTTGATTTTTCTTTTTCTAAGGGATGATTTACATTGTGAAGAAAATATCTTAACAAAAAATCAGTTCCTAATTTATTGTTTTCCATTATCGATTTTTTTTCAGAATTCAAATAAGTGGAGTTTTATATAACGGGGTAAGTTTATACAATGTTGTTCAGACGATTATAATGTCTAATCGACTATTTTATATTAGCCTTCTTCCCAGTACAGATTAATCATCCTTCTGCCTCACCATCAATTTGAAAAGAGGCAAGTCATTCGAAGATGATGAACAGTGTGTTTTGAGGTTTTATACCATCATGTCCCCTATTTTGGTGATTAAGGTTTTGATCTTAACGCCTGGCATTTTGCTGAAGTGGAACTTTATGCCCTTTGGGCGAATATTCAATCAAGATTTGAATACGAGTTCCTGTCCTGAAAAAGGATGAGGTAACACCGAGCCTGCAATTGATTTTCCCCAAAAGGATAGCTTATAGGCTATAGCTATGCCCTGATGGCGTGAGGCTACACTTGTAGTTCCAAAATGTAAGTGATTGCGTGCCTATATATATTACATTATTACCCCTCAAAAAAGCATACCTATGTAGCTATTTGAATACGATCAGCAGTTCAGCACTGATCCATTTGGTTTTTTCAATACTTTGATAGAGAGATTTTAAATATTGAGTTGACCTATCATGGGATGTCAGGCTTTAACGTGTTTTAGGTAATTCTGGGTCCATACAGTGCACACAGGACATATAACAGTTCGCCTTCGCCAGCCGTATAACTCCCTATAACGCTCCCTATAACTTTCCTTTCCGCCAGTAGTTCTTTGTATTTACATTCATTAATTCTGTCATTTTCAGTTTCTACATCAAAAACTCGAATGGATTTGTAGTTTGTACTGTTGTCTTGAACTGTTGGGCTGTTGTGTGAATCACTGTAGAGTTGTAGTAGTGAATGTTAGCAGAGTTTTGATTGAATATACAAATTTTTTAATTCAATTCTTAGTTGAGCCCGACCCTGTCAGTTGTTTGATCGCCACTTCAAAGTCTATTTGGAAATTAAAATTTAAGCAAATGTGTATTGGGAAAAAAATTTACTTTAGCAATTCAAAATTAACGCCTGTAAAAACTCAGTTTAGGCAATGTTTAGTAAGAAAATCTTTTTTCAGATTAAGAAAAAAACCACAACTTCTATGGATTGTATTCTTATGAGTATTAGGCACTTGAATTTGGAAAGCAAAGGCTAATCTTGAGTAGTAATGGTATTTAATTCGGATACGAGGGACAATATGTGGAGCCTGTTTCACTCTGTTCACTTAGCTATTCCTAGATATGTAACATTCACATGAGGATCTCCATCATATGTCCACTGTGTCTATAAAGGAGATGGGTTGTGAACACTAATCAGGTTATTATTATTAAAGACATCTACTATGGGGGTTGGCATTGGGAACTTAATGTCTCTATTTCTGATGGGCTAACACTGTCTTATGAAAGGGACGTTAGATCTTGGTCAATGACGCCGTTTGGAATTTTTTCTACAAAAACGGCATGGGATTGTATTCGGAAAAAACGAGTCATTCTTTCTTGTTTCAAATATATGTGGATGTATGTTATTCCTATAAAAATCAG
Source organism: Coptis chinensis (assembly GCF_015680905.1). Taxonomy (NCBI): domain Eukaryota; kingdom Viridiplantae; phylum Streptophyta; class Magnoliopsida; order Ranunculales; family Ranunculaceae; genus Coptis; species Coptis chinensis. Next base: position 94,877,867 of record NC_141462.1, read on the forward strand.
CGTGTTCACTTGGAAACTTTGGAATGGAGCAGTACCAGTTGATGAAGTCATTCAAGCTATTCGTATTCCTATAGTTTTAAAATGTCGTTGTTGTACACGTTCATCATCAGAAGGGTTGGATCATTTATTTGAATTGTCACTGGAGATCTTGCTAGAAAGGTATGATCGGTGTCATTTTGCAAGCTATTTTTGGAGTGAACGTCGGTGGAATGTCTACAGTTAATAAGCAGGTTTTTTCGCATTGGTACAGTCATTGCAAAAAATCTTCTCTTTGTGGTTTTTTAAAAAAGGTAACGCCTTCGTTAATTGTTTGGGAAATATGGCTGGCTCGTAACAAAATGTTATATGAAGAAGTTCCTATTTTCTTTATGGCGGTGATTGAGAGAATTTCCAAATGGTTGAAGAGGTTGTCAATTTTTCCTCATCATAAAACCCCATCTTTTATAAATAAGCTTTCTTTGCGGGCATTGGGAGTAGGAGATATACCGGTTATTCATAAATATCCTATTGTAGTTAATTGGAATATTTCAAGCTCAACTCCAACGGCTCGTCGCTTAATAATCTCGGTCAATGTAGAGGAGGAGGCATTATACGAAATCATCGTGGTATGTTTTGTAAAGCATTCATTTTCATTTTCTTTTGGTCATGGTTGTAATACTACGACTGAACTCCTAAGAGCATTTCTAAGTGGTGGTAGTATTTTCTTTAAATTTGAAGTCGAAATTTGAAAATTTTGAAAACAAATTTTGACCAATTCTAAGTGATCGCAAATTCCATTAGCAAAAAACAATCTAAATGACATTATCACTGTCGCGCGACAGTTTAAGTGTCGCATGCACAATTCCAAAACAACCCATGCGATATTAGGGTTTAAAAAACAATTCAAAAAGTTAAAAAAAAAAAAAAAAAAAAAAAAACCCCACGACATTTTGGTTATCTGAAAATCATCGTGGTATGTTTTGTAAAGCATTCATTTTCATTTTCTTTTCAACAATCATGGTTGTAATATTCGGTCCAATAAAACTCCGGTAAAAATACATTTTTTTAAACGTGGTAATATTTTCTTTAAAATTTGGCTATATATTTTACATTTAAAATTTTGATATATAAATTTATAACGTTTTATTTTTATTTTTTAAATTTTATTCATGAAAAAATAATCTAAATGTCATTTTATTAAGCCAAACCTTATAATTAGGTTTATAATTCGCAATAATTAAAGCAATTATAAAACAACCCAACCAATTCGCGAATTAAACCGTATCATTCAAAAATTCAAAAAAATTATTCATTTTAAAAAAAAAATTCCCGAAAATTAATAATTGAATAATTCGCAATTATTACTAGCTATCTCGTGGTGGTCTTTGGTCAAAATCAAAAAAATTTGGGCGATATTTGCAATGGCGCGCGACATTACCAATGTCGCTCTACATCCATATCCAAATTGCCAAATTTGCAAACAAGAATACGAACGAACATGTTATACGACCGAATTTACTACCACTTAGAGTTGGAATTTCAGAAAATTCCGAATTATTTTTTCAAATTTAAAGATTTTGACAAGTGATACTACCACCTAGAGATGCTCTAACTGTTATGGAAGGTTTAATTAATGATATGCTTACAACATAATTTTAAGCCATTAACTATTAAAGTCTTGGTTGGTTTTATGACAGGGAAGGCCCTTCCTAGTTTTTTAAGCGCACATGGTCAATTGTATTAGAGATGGTGAAGAATTTGAATTCTACTTTTATCCCTGTATTTAGAGAGGTTAATTGTGTGGTTGATGCTCTAACAAGGTATGCAACAGATGAAGAGTGCTATGATGTCTTTAACAATGTTAATATACTTTTTAGGAAAGCTAAAGGTTGATATGTTCACGATAAGATGGGTATGAGTAATTTTAGAGTTTAAATTAGGCTTACTATGTTTTTCTTTTTCTTTTTTGGTTGTTTCCATTCTAAAAATAATAATAATAAATAAATAAATAAAATGTGCACTGTGTCTATTTTGCTTCAGATATCAATAACGTACAGTTATGCTTATAAAAAATAAAATTAAAAAAATAAACTAATTAAATTAGAGTTTTTGTCCTTAAAAATTTGTGAACTAGTGTCCACTAGGATTTGGATAGGAATTTTTTTCCCACAATTCTAAACTTCTTCCGTCGTCGATCCTTTTCCTTGAAATTTACTGATTTTTAGCCAACTTTGAGCTTTGATTCCCATCCTCCCGCACCACTGCTTCTTTATGTACAAGTTTTGGTTGACTTATTTCATTTTTTTTTTATACTAATTTGTTTTCTTTCCTTTCTATGAGAAAATGAACAGAAAATGGGGCTCAAGTAGGGGTGATAATTCGGCCCTCATGCCCTCAACCCGGCCTGACCCAACCCTAAAAAATGCTTGCAAAAGCTGGCCCTCATAGATTTGAGGGGAGGGTTGGCTCAACCCTCATGCCTATCAAGGGCGGGCTAGGGCCTAGGTTTTAGAATATGAGTTCGACCCTCATTAGGCTCTCACTTAGCCCTCATAATTGTTTTTGTTATTTTACATTACACTAGAAAGTAGACTTGTGCATACGCACAAGCTCTTTTAAAACTTTCTCAACAATTTTTTTGTTTGCTATCAATTTTCTCAACAATCATAACTATACATATATAAATTTTCTAACAAATCGTGATTCCTGTTTTCGTCGCTAATCCGTTTTAATTTTCTAACAAATTGTTTTAATCAAGTCTTAAAAACTCGTTTTAATCTCTCAACAAATTGTTTTAATTAAGTTTTAATAACCCGTTTTTTAATTGGGAGAGGGACCTCAATTTATTTTAGAAATGTGATTCCCATTTTTAATAGGAGAAGAATTTCCATTTTAATTAGAAGTATTAGATTTTTCTTTTTTAATAGGAGAGGAATTTCTATTATAATAGGAGAATGATTCCCATTCTAATTAAAAATGTTAAAATTTCTCTTTTCAATAGGAGAGAAAATCTCGTTTTAATAGGAGTTAATGACGTAAAATTTTAAGAGAGCTAGAAAAGTACCCATTGTGATATATATATATATATATATATTTATATATATATAATATATATATATATATATATATATATATATGTTTTCTACCTTAATTATCTAGGTTATATTAACTTTTTTCACTACAATTAGTATTCAATAAGGAGTAGATCGACTAGAACATAACATATACATTTTTTGTAATTAAATTAAAGAGAGGTATATAGGTTATATAAAGATAAAGTTAACATGCAATTCTAACGTAGTAACATGGTTAAGTATTGAAAATGTAAGGCTCTCATCTCTTCCACCATATATATATTTCATTTTATAAAGGTATAAAAATAAGTTTTATATCCTTAGTTGAAATTGATATACATAATCAAAAACATAATAAAAATAATTAAAACCACAAAAAAAAAAAGTAAATTAGTAGTGTATAATTTATTCATTTGGCCCTCAGAATTGAGGGCCCAGGGGCGGATAAGGGCTTGCGTATTCAGTTATGAAGACTTTTATAGTTTGAGGCCCTTTTAACACCCCTGGGCTCAAGTATTTGTTAAATGAAATATATGAACGCAGGGGAGAGCCAACTAGCTCTGGGTTCGAGTGACATTTCACCTCTAACCACAACTCATCCGCTAATTCTTCGATCAACATTATTCGGTTGGGAAAGATACTATGACTCGATGAGTGTATGACACATTAATATATAATTAATTGATGTTGGAACAATTTGGCTTTTGCGAAAAATGGATTTGATTGGATTGCTACTTGCATTACCACCACATCCTTTTCTGTAAGAGCATTTGCAATGTAGGTGATAGAGGGGGGTTTGTGAAAACTATCACCTAGTTGGGTCCAAAAGTGTTGTGCAATTTGATAGTTTTCCCAGCCCAAAACAAGGTGAACATTCCACCGAAGTTTTTCATTGACTTGTTAACTTCGACGGGATGTTGGATTCCGTCTTTTTTTTTTAAAAAAAAAATGGGTTTTTTTTTTTTTCGATTGTTAGATTCTTGATTTTTCGACTTTTTTCGGTTTTTTTAAAATTTCGGGCCGGGATGTTTCATTCCGTCCGAGTGTTTTTTCAATTTTTACGTCCGGACGGAATCCAACATCCCGTCCGAGATATTTTTTATCACCTTTGCATTGCACAGCTTCACCTTGTTTTTCACCGGATTAGTGAAAAGAGGGTGAATAAGTGATGAGGTGGCGGTTAGGGGAATTATCACCTGCATTGCAAATGCTCTAACTATTAATGAATACCATAGTAATTTTATACTTACATTGTATAGGAAAATTGAAGTTGAAGTATAGGAAAATGCATTACGAGTTTATTGACAAAGTTACACTTAAATAATCATGCTTTAGAACAAGAAGATTAATTATGTGAAAATGTCCTATGGTACACAAAAATAGTGTTCACGATTTCGAACTGGAATCTCATAATTCTTAATTTTACCGGATATTTTGGTTTTTTGAAAAAATAAAGTTCCGAAGAATTTGAAATCATTACCTATGCACAAAAGTATTCTAGCATCTATCTTAAACTTCAAACATGACAGATTAGACTGGTAAATAGGATGCTGAGCACGATGTGAATGATGGAATTTGCCACGTAAATAATTTTGATACTTGATCGAATTATCTTTTGTTTCATAATGTAATCACCTAGTAAGATACTATTTAACTCTTCTTTGTCCAAGAAAAACTGTAATTAGAATATATTCTTTCATATGATCTGGCCCAAACTGAAGTTACCGAATGAGCAGATCCACATCTAAAAAGTCCCTTTCCTTCAACTATCTTGGGATTTTCGGCTTCCTGTTAAAATAAGGGATAAATGTGGGGTTGCTCATAGAGCACGTCGCCATGAGTAACATCTACTGCAAGCAAGATGTGCACGTATAGAGGTCGTTTCAAAAGCGTTTTTTAAAAAGGAAATCCTCATCTCTCAGAGTATCAAGCAATGCAACAAATATCACCAAAACTAGCAAGGGCGGAAACAAAAAATTCATGTTGGGCCAAGCTAAATTTTAGACAAAAAATGCGTGGGTTTTCCTAAGGACCATTTTCGGCCTTAGTAGTTCACGTGGGAGTTTTTGAATGTTATTCGACCCTTATTTTTAAGGATTAAGTGGGATTACAGCATCTTAGTAGCTTACTAATAATAACTCTCTTATACACAGCGCCTAGTTCAATCCTCGCTCCATTACAATGTTGATAAGTTATTCGGGCTCTTAGGTACACCTGAAGTCACACTCAACTGGTTGTTCTATAGATCGTGGATTGATACTGAAGAAAGACAACTAGTCAACTAATATATTAGGCCCTAATACAGTAATACTCATTAGGATTCCAATTCTCGTCCTCACCAAGTTACCATGCTCCCGAAGCGCCGAAGCTTCTTTGAATGCATATTCAAAGTTTCCACACCCGATTGTTGGGCCCCAGTTGAACTAATGCCCAAGCCGCTCCTTATTGGATAATTTCATATTCATAATTCACTCGGTAGCTGGGCCTAAGCTAAACTAAATCCTAATGTTTGTATCTTAACTTTTACAGTTTTACCACTCATCAGATCAGAAACATCAAACATAATACATGTAGGAACTAGGATCAACTTCGATTTTCTCACAGATTTCATTAGATGACTCCGCTTCTATGGATGCCGAAGATACTTCACTGCCCAGCCAAATAGGAACAAATTATCATACAATGAAACATCCAACCATTGGGTCTTTGCCTGAACAAAAAACCCAACCTGGTACATCTGGCACCAGCTCCTATATTACGTACAATGGAGATGCCTAAGTCGTCCATGAAAGAACAGTAAAGAGTTTTTTTAGTTTTTGGCCCATGTGATAATAGGATAATTAGACTTTGGCCCACCCTTAATTCAATATTAGGTTTTGGCCCATCTAAAATTTCACACCACCACTTCTTACCAATGAAGCACGGACACGGACATTGACGCGGCGACACATCCACATCTGAAAAAAGTAGGTCGCAGACATAACAAGGATGTGAATATTAAATAAAATTTAAAAATTTATTTGTATTTATGTAGCATTGGGTTTAGGGTCATATATCATAATGTATAAAGATTCAAAACTACAAGAACAATAAAAAGAGTAGTTGTTGGGGGCGAGAGACTTTGCAGACTTTTGGAGACGATTTATGAAATCTGTTTATTTGCTTAGACTAGACTATTATTAGGTCATCCAAATTAGAATTGTTCTTTTGGGATTTTTCATTTCCTTTTATTCCATTCCAGTCGTAATGAGCGTCCATGATGTGTCCAATCTACATCCATACCACATCCAAATTGTTGTGTCACGTGGGACGCATCTGATGCGTGTCCAACACCGGCACAGTGAAATTTTTGTAGTGTCCGTGCTTTAGAGCTTCTAACATTCAAAGTTTTTTAATGGTCAACAAGGTCAAAGGTTAGTTAATGGGCCAAGACCTAATATTGAATTAAGGGTGGGCCAAAGTCTAATTACCCTGTTATCACATGGGCCAAAAACTAAAAAACCCAACAGTAAACTAGCCTATAGTTGATCTAGGATTAAAAAGAGTGAGAAATTCTTCTTCTAAGAGCATTCCCAATGCAGTCGACTATTATTCATTTCCACGTAGGCAATATTTCTCCTTTTTTCCACCGTTTTGGTGAAAAACAAAGTGAAGCTGCCCAATGCAAAGGTGAATATTAATTTCGGACGGGATGTTAGATTTTCTCTGGACGTAAAAAAAAAAAAAACGCTCCGGACAGAATGAAACATTATGTCTGAAATTTTAAAAAAAAAAACCGAAAAATCACGCGAGACGGAATGAAACTGTCCGAAAAAAAACTTATTTTTAAAAAACACAAGACGGAATCCAACATCCCGTCCGAAGTTCACAACTCAACCACTATCTCGGTTGAAGGTTTCACCTTCGTTTTGACTTGGGAAAATAGTCACCACCATATTCACCTTTGCATTGGGCAAAAGTTTTGAACAAAAAAAAGGTGAATAAAGTCACAAACCCACCGTATCCTGGGAATGCTCTAATGTCAAGACCACACTAGGAACACTGGGGACTAGAGGAGGGGTTCAGAGAAGTACACGCAACTCCATTATCTGAAAATAATGCGTCAGGCGGCATGTAAATGTTCGTTAGAAGTAGAATCATATCAAGCAATCAGGTTCCCTATAATTTTGCAGCAAATATGGACTCTCATTTTCGCTACAATAAAACAGAATATTGGAATAATGATTCGGGGTGGATGCCTCCCCGAGGCCCTGCCACAATTTGATCGTCTTATCATTCAAATTGTTATAAGAGCATGAGATTCTGTAAAACTACTGAAAAGAAGGACCGTTCACTGAATATGCTCTTATCAATAAGAACATGGTTCTTGAAAGTGGCAGTATTTATTGGCTTGTTGCAAGTGCCATAGAACACTAACAGGACCAAACATCACATCGGGGACTTCACTATGGGCATAAGAAGCATGCATTCTGAAAGCAACAGCTAGAAATAAATTTTCTTTAAGAAATGTCAAATGAGTGTAATTTTTAGTGTACCAATTCTTTGTGTACATACATGTAATATGGTTATTCAGTTAACATGACGCACCAATTAATTAACACCGGGGAATTGGGTTACGACCCTCCTAAGCCTAGCTTTACGTCGATGGATGCGAACACTAAAAGAGCTATTTGGTTTGGGAGTATGCAACCCAATTCCCTTGTGTAGCTAGCATCATTTCCCCTATTTATTTCTCTCTTCACATAATTGTACAGGCATGAACATTGTCATCATTAAAAAGATTAGCAGTATGGTCGTCAATGATGATGGAGTGTGGGGGATCAGGAAAGTATCCATGGAACTCACTCTCATTATAACCATGCCTATAGTAGTTATATGTGGATGAGTATGTAGTATCTTCAAGGTAATGAGTTGCATATGGATGATACCCCCCGTCGTAAGGATGGGGCCAAAATTCCGCCTTCCTTCCAGTGCGTCTCGCCACCTTGAGTACCTTCCTTCGATCAATATACCCCATCACTGTTACTTTCTGATTATCCATGTCTATATCCAAGCTATCAACACCTGTTGAAAACAGAATATAAACAATCACCTAGTGCATATTTATTCATGCAATTTTCATGAATGTACGTAGAAAATTGATAGATCAACAGTAAACAGTGAACCCTGCATGTGCTTGAACAAGTAAATTAATCAACACAAAAGAAAGAACGTCGTCTTGCCATCTAATTTGGAGATTGCTTTTCTAATCCTTCTCTGGCAACCATCACAATCCATATGAACCAAAAGCTCCACAGTCTAACAATATATATACTTTCAAATGTTAAAAATTAAATTATCAAACTGGGATCACTTATGAAGAACTAGCTCAAATGAAAGCGAAATCCAAATTTGTATCATACTTACTGATATGGCATTGGCTGGCTCTGGTTTCCTGAAACATCCGAACATTGTTTCACGAGCGTAGAGGATAAAAGAACAAGTTGAATGAGTGAGTAAGAAGCTAGCTAGCTTATGTTCTGTTGCCTTCATTTTATATACATATATGAGACATGCTAAAAAGGTACCAATATTCTTGACTAGAAAGTTCTTGCGTTTTGTACAGGGAAAAAAAATACTTGTATAATCATGGCTAAGGTAGCGGATCCTAGTGTTTAGTTGTTGTAAGACTTGGGTTGTACGTCCACATGTGTGTTGGATTAGGACTCAAGTCTCCAGTGGATCTAAAACACTTAGAGAGATTGATCCGGATAAGAAACAACCACATCTCTTTATCCCTATATATTTAGCTCCTAAATTCCCATTGTCACTTTTAACTCTCTCTCAATTCAATTATTGGCAAGCAAGCTCTTTAGGGTTTTATAGGCGTGAAAACAAAACCACTATTCTAGTATCGTGGCTTTGATCATCAACAATTCCGCTTCCGCTTTTGATCTCACTGTTCTATTTGGACAAAAGGTATGTGTTATATTGTCTTTAGTTGTTTACACCGTAATAATTGTTATATCGTGCTTTATGTAGTGAAAATACTGAAATTGCAGTCTGTCTAATATAGGGATGGCATTGTATTTAATAAACGTAGTGCGGTTACTTTATTTACTTTATTATAGAAATTAGACCTGTGCATACGCACCGACTCTTTTAAAAACTTGATCAACAATCATAACTATACATATAGAAATTTTTAAACAAATAGTTATGGGTTAAATGCATAGATGGGTAACGAACTATACACGAAATCAAACATTGGTGTATAAACTTTTTTTTAAGCAAATTTGGGTAACGAAGTGTACCACGTTTTGCAATGTTTGATTCTATTTCATTTCCGTCCAATTTTTTCATACGTGTCAAGTTTTTTCATACATGGTAGATTGCCACTAGATCGCCACATAGGAAAATAAATGACACAAAATTAGAGAAAAAGAAAAAAAAAACTTGACACGTGTGAAAAAAATGGACAGAAGTGAAACATAACCCAACATTGCAAAATGTGGTACACTTCGTTATCCAAATTTGCTAAAAAAAAAGTTTATACACCAATGTTTGATTTCGTGTATAGTTCGTTACCCATCTATGCATTTTTTTCAATAGTTATTCATGTTTTCGTCGCTAACCGGTTTTAATTTCCTAACAAATTGTTTTAATTAAGTCTTAAAAACCTGTTTTAGTTTATCAACAAATTGTTTTAATTAAGTTTTAAAACCCCGTTTTTTAATTGGGGGAGGGTTTCCATTTTAATTTAAAAGTGTAATTCCCTTTTTAATTAGAAGTGCTAGATTTTTCTTTTTCAATAGGAAAATATTCCCATTATAATAGGAAAAATATTTCCATTTTAATTAGAAGTGCTAGAATTTATTTTTTCAATAAGAGATGAATTCCCGTTTTAATAGGAGTTGATGACGTGGAATTTTAAGAGAGCTGAAAAAAAAAATACCCCTTGTGGGAGCTTTAATATTAAATGAGATTAGGCTTGAAGCCAAATGTTCCAATTTAATTTTGGATAAAAGACACAACTTTTTCTAATTATATAAAAAGCCCATCCGGTCAATTTATTAGTAATATTACAAATTTGTACCTCACCCCATCTTCTCTAAACATAAATCTAAATAGTTTGAAAAAAAAAAAAAACAAACCTTTCCCCCAAATTGAATTGAAAGTTTGAAATGTGTAACATGGAAATTCAAAATGAAGAAATTAATGACGATTCCACCGATTTTGTGCAATAAAAACCGAAATCTACTCGAAACAAAAGACAACCAACTACTACAAATGTGAAAAACTAAATTTAAAATCTCTCTATCTCTCTTTCTCCTTATATATATATGTTTAATTTCAGTTTTATTTTGTGCTTTGGTTGAATGAATTTGTTTCTTGCTTAGATGAACATAAAACTTAACTGTTCGTTGATGCTTGTTGTTTGATTTTACATGTTGTTTTCAACTGTTAACTCCCACTACAACATGAGTGTTGCAATGTCAATTATCACTGCAACATGGATGTAGCATAGTCAATTACAATTCCAACAACCACTGTCAACTCTTACTGCAATATGGATATTACACTATCAATTACTACTGCGACATGAATGTTGCACAGTCAATTGCTACTGCAACAATCATTGTCAACTCCTACTGCAACATGAATATTGCATTGTCAATTACCACTACAACATAGATGTTACACTGTCACCTCTACTGCAAGATGGATGTTGCACTATTACATTGATATCAAATAATTGAGATTACATGCACTCATATATAAATGTTAAAGAACTTAATGGCTATACACAATTGAAAGTGCACTTATTACTTTTGATTCAAATGTACTCTAAGTATTGTCGTGATGAAGTTAACATAAAAAGAATGGATCTTTAGCTAAAAAAGGTAGAGCACTTGGGAGAAGAATCCTAAGAGGATGGTGGTTCAAATCCACCAATATTCTTTTATATGTGTATATAACATTATTTTTGTAATATCGTTTATCAGGTGTACTGTGTGCTTACAATTGTGTAACATCTATATTTTTAAAAGAATCTTCCAATTGTCGACGTTTACAATTATCGACGGTCACAAGCAGCTGGTGGTGGCTTGCTCTTAAATGCTAGTATCCTATGTTTGTTCATGTTGAATACCTCAGTCAGTTGCTTCCTAAATTCCAAGTTTCCAACAAATGGGTTTAACTTTGTCTGCATTATGAGTACATGATTCCAAAGACAAAAGCACTCAGTTTAAAAGGAGAAGTCTCCTCTAAAAGAGATGGGTTCAAAAAAAGTAAGTCTCACGCATGGTTCTTGTGCAATATCCCACTGCAACATGGATAGATGTTGCACTCTCAACTCCTACAGTAATATGAATGTTGCACTATCAATTATGACTGCAACATGAATGTTGCACAGTTAATGACGGCTGCAATATGGATGATGCACTCTCAACTCCTATAGCAACATGAATGTTGCAACATGAATAATGTTGCACTGTCAATTACGATTGCAACATGAATAATGTTGCACTGTCAATGACGACTGCAACATGAATGTTGCACTCTCAACTCCTACAACAACATGAATGTTGTATTGTCAATTACGACTGCAACATGTATGTTGCACTCTGCAATATTATGAATGTTGCACTGTCAATTATGACTGTACCATAGATGTTGCACTCTACAACATGAATGTTACACTGTCAATTATGATTGCATGCAACATGGATGTTGCACTCTCAATTACGACTGCAACATAAATGTTGCATTGTTAATGACGACTGCAACATGAATCATTTCACAGACTATGAAATTCCATTATAACAAATGAAAAATAAAATAAACCAACTAGCGAATAATCTCAAATGAGTATTGTGTGATGATCTTTCCTAATCTAGAAACACAAATATTTTGTTGATGATCAAAGAACAATGTGAAGTATTGGATCAAGAAGAAGATCGAAGAGATGTAGAAGATGATGAGTCGAACCACGTTCTTTAATGGCTGCCTATGTATCCTGTGAATAGGAATCAAACTCAAAGCGTAGTTCAACTATTATATTTATAAGAATAGATGAGGTTTCCCAATTAGTGTTTAACTAGGAGACCGTCTCTTGTTAAGTATCATCTTGATGAATAGATGAGGTTTCCCGGCCAATTAGTGTTTAACTAGGAGACTGTCTCTTGTTAAGTATCATCTTGATGAATAGATGAGGTTTCCCTGCCAATTAGTATTTAACTAGGAGACCGTCTCTTGTTAAGTCTCATCTTGACTATTCTAGAAGCCCTATATTTCCCAAGTTAAATAGGTCACCTTTATTGACTTAAACAACATAAAAACATGTTTAGGTTCGGAGTAGTAGTTAGAGCTCTGAGCCTAGTAGTTGAGCTCCGGATTTGGAGTTCATAGTTAGGAGTTGATTATACGAACCTACTACTCCAACTAGTTCCAAAGCCTACGAACCTGCTCCGAACCTAGAAGTTGAGTTTCGAATTTTGAGTTCATAGTTAGGAGTTTGTTATACAAACCTACTACTCCAACTAGTTCCAAAGCCCACGAACCTGCTCCGAACCTAGTAGTTGAGTTCCGGATTTGGAGTTCATAGTCAGGAATTGGTTCTCCGAGCCTACTATTCCGGCCAACCAGTTCCGAACCTTCAATTCTCCGAGCCTACTCCAACCAATTCCGAACCTCCTCTTCTTATTTCACTCCTGAACCTAGGAGGTGAGTTAGTCAAGACCTGGACTTAAAGTGTGTTCTGTTCTGGTACTTCCTATCCACACTAAGACCATACCCGAGCGTTAAGAAGATGTTGTCACGTGTCACATATTTATTTGCTAAAATATGTACACACAGATGCCCCTCTTTTTTCTTCATGGGTTGTAATTTGAACTCTTAAGGAAAAAGGGTAAAAAGGTAGACGCTCGTCACATCGCGCAATCATATAAAAAGAAGTGAGCAATATACCTCTATCTGTTCCTTGAAATTTTTATACAAAATTGACCATTATCGCAGCTAAAGGAACAAGTCCGAACATACAATGACCACGACTCGGACTGGTTTTATAATAAACTGGACTTGAACATATGAGGACTTTTCCAAATCATCATGACCCGGACTTGGATAGATAAACTCCATCTATATAGCATGCATATATAGATCATTTATGTCAAGCGTAGGAACTGTAACTCTTTTTTTTTACTACCCGGACTTGGATAAATCCAAACCGGCCTCATGATAACCCGGACCAGAGCACATGCCGCGCAAGACCCGGACTTGAGATTAAAAAGGAAATCACTAAATCAGCACATGTGATCTGACCCAAAACTAATTATCTTTGTTTTCATTTACGCACGTCCGGACATGGGCTCACATCCCATAAGCCCATAATTGTTCACTTCCCTTGTATAGTTATACCCTTCGGCTTCTTTGTTAGTCCTAACATTTCAGAATTGTGAAATAAAATATCAGGCACCCACACTTACCCATCCGGAGTTGGGAATACTTGAGTCGGGAATACTTGAGTAGGAGATGTGAAGCCCACTACTCATTCGGAATTGAGTCGTCATCCGGAAGAGAGAATAAAGGAAATTCTTGACTTCACGTCCTTCCTTGAATCCTTTTCATGTATCTATTTGGATAGCTCCTTTGTAAACACTATATAGGTTCCTTGCTAGCTGCCATTAGTACCTTAAATCCATAGTTTCCCCATTGACAATTTCTTAAACTTCCAGGTGCTTGCTTGTTGTTTTAGAAAATAACTTGCTTCTTCACTGTCGATTGATTCCGTTGAAAACAGAAAACAAGCACTGAAGATTTTCTTGCAGAACTTGAGTTATTGGTTGCTTTGAAGACCTCCATACACAAGGTGTTGAACCTGTTCTTTCTTTTATTGCTACCATATTGGATTCAAAGGAAAGTAGGTATACTGCAGTCGTTTTTCTCTTTCTTTCCCTGATTGAGAGTTTGAGTCCAAAGTGTGTTAAGGTTTGCATAGAAGAACTTGAAGTTTTGGGTGTCAACAGCCACATTTTCCTTTCTAAAGTTGAACAGGCAATTCTGGCTTTTCTACCACCACTTCCAATTCCGAATATATCCTTTTGACTGTGCACTCTTAATCAACTTTCAATGTCTCACCCATCAGCTTCGGGTCCTTTAAATAGCAAGGCAGTTTTGGATTCAGTACCGGGCAATGTCGTTTCAAGTTCAATTGCTATAGCAGTTCCAGGTTATAGAGCAATTACCGATGTTCCTCTTTCGACCGCGCTGAAAACTAAAATCCCCACTTTTTATTGGAATATTATTCCATTCGGTGATATTTCGGATTTGGGAAAGATCAGTAACACATTTGCAATTCCAAAAGAAATCAAAATTGAATATCCATGGACTGCCGACCTTGGAACCGATGAAAGTCCCTCAATATTCCTTGGACTGCTGAAAGATGGACTCCGACTCCCCTTGCCTTCGTTTATGGCAGATGCCCTCGAGTACTTCCAAGTCTCGATCAAAAGAATAATGTCTTGGTTTGTTCACAACCGTCACATACATGCACATATTGGGCAGAAAGCACAATATATTGGTGACTTAAGGAAATTGAAGTTTTGGTAGCCAATAACCACATTAAGAACTTAAACAATCAGTTCCAGTGTTGGTCAGTACTCAGTATCGGCTTTTCTAGTGAACCAGCATGTCAATATTGATCAAGTTAGTACCGTTGCTATCACTGCGTATTCCCAAATCCAATGTCTCACCAATCAATGTTGGGCTTTTCAATCGACAAATTAAAACAGTTCTGAATCTAGTACTGGGCAATGCTATATATTGTCGAGGTAGTTCCGGATATGTTAAGTTACAATGCAATTCGGATAGGCCGGGTACTATAGTTGACAATATAGTTTCGGATTCTTTCGTCCACAAAACAGTTTCGGGTTTGTTACTCGAGAGAACAGTACCGAACTTGGACTTTTTGTGTTCCTTATTAACTAGGAAGTGGAGTTCCGAACTTAGACAAGTTCCGAAAGTGGAGTTCCAGGCAAGCTAGGAAGTGGTGTTCCGAACGTGGAGTTCTAGACTAGCTAGGAAGTGGAGTTTCGAACTTGGACAAGTTCCGAACGTGGAGTTCCTGACTAGCTAGGAAGTGAAATTCCGAACTTGGACAAGTTCCGAACGTGGAGTTTCAGACTAGTTAGGAAGTAGAGTTTCGAACGTGGAGTTCCTAACTAGCTAGGAAGTGGAGTTTGGAACTTGGACAAGTTCCAAACGTGAAGTTCCAGACTAGCTAGGAAGTGGTGTTCTTTTCTCCTTATTTGCATAAATATGTAT
Organism: Coptis chinensis; assembly: GCF_015680905.1. Lineage (NCBI taxonomy): Eukaryota > Viridiplantae > Streptophyta > Magnoliopsida > Ranunculales > Ranunculaceae > Coptis > Coptis chinensis. The sequence continues at coordinate 94,893,223 of NC_141462.1, forward strand.
ACACAGATGCCCTACTTTTCTGTCATACGATGGTTGCACATTCGACCGTTGAGGGAAAATGACAAAAGTGTTGAATTATATTTTATACAAATTCATATTCCGAATCTTAGAAAAACAAGGTTTTGTAGGAAAATAGGGTTTGTCCCCGTGTCAATTCCTGTAAATACCTTTAGTTTTGTTAAGAAATAAGACTTTGTAGGAACGTAGGGTGTGCCCTGTATTATTTCCTGTAGAGTCCTTAAATGATCTGATATCTAATGCATAAAACGACACTTATAAGCATAAGGCATTAGAACTGCTCTTAGGAGGATAAATTAAAATCCAAGCTAAGTTAAACTTTCTCCATCACACGGGGAACAACACGTGAGATCTTTCACTCATCATCCCGAGAAAGCTTTCTAAAGGTTTTGATACAACTTTGGCCAACATATGGGATCTCTCACCCAACATCCAAAAAGTATCCCAACAGAAAATTATAAAAGAAACAATGCTCTGAAAAGAGAAATATAACTTTTATTGAGAATTGATTGGCATAGATCATGCCCCAAACATAGTGGAAGCAGATCCAAATTTGTGAAAATTTTGTCTCTTAGAAGCTAAGAGTAGTGTAACATTACTTGGAAACAGTACATGTTAGCATCGAGATTCACCGTTGGAGGATCTTTCATGAACATCTTGTTCCTGGTTAACTTCAAAGATGTCCTCATAAAGATAAGTTAAAGTGGTAAAGTCCTTATCCTGTGGGGGTAATTTATTACTTCCAAACGTGTCACAAGTCTTCTGTCTCTTGAACTTATCTTGATAGGAATTCCTGTCGACTAACTTGTGCTCCGACTATGGTTCCTCTGACTTCCTATCATTATAATGACTAGCAGAGCTCCTACCAATAGGAGTGGAGGTGACCCTGGTTATCACTCTTTTATGAGAAGATTCCCTATCCAATTGGTCTTCTTCCAGTTCCGCATACTTAGCGATCCGAGCCTGCAACTCTGTCATGTTCGTAGGCTCCTCTTTCTTCAAGGACATGTATAGACTAGAAGTGGGATCTAACCCCTTTCTAAAGGCCACAATGGCGAGGGTCTCATCGATGTTGTCAACATGCAATTGCACCTCGTTAAATCTTTTGGTGAAATCCCTAATACACTCGTCCTTTCGAATCTTCATGTCAAATAGTGCATCAGCAGTTTTAATGTAGGGTCGGTTGCAACTGAATTTCACAATGAAATTGATGGATAGCACCTTAAACTCGTGAATGTTGCCCCTAGGCAGCTTTGTGTATCAAGTGAGTGCCGAGTCTGTCAAACTTAAAGCAAAATACTGGCACAAATAATGATCTTTCTTAGAAAGACCCACCATTGCTTGATGATAAACGAGCACATGAGAGACCAGATCTCCTTTGCCATTAAATTTAGAGAACTCCGGTGGTTTATAATAATGAGGGATGTATCCACTCATAAAATGTTGTGAAAAAGGAGTTCCAATGTCTCCCTCGATTGCTGACTAAACAACTAACTCATCCATCTTAGTTGGTTTTGAACCTCACAGTTCCTCCAGTTTTGCACCTTGAGCTGTGTAAGAGTAGTCGGTTGATGAATTTGAGTTCTCTCGTTGTTATACCTCGGACCTGGACTCTTGTAGTTCTCATCTCGATGATAACGTGGTTCCAGATCCCAATATCGAGTGGAGGAGTTTGAAAAACTGGATCGGGGAACTGAGGGATTCCGAGGCAATGAAGGTTCCCTTGGAACTGAAAGTCTTCTTCTTACCAAGGGTGACCTTGATAGTTATGGATTCCGGGAAAACACATTCGGACGTCCATCCCTCATACCTCTAGAACTTGAATACCAAGAGAAGTCAGTTCCGTGTGAACTCGAGTGTCGGGTTGGATCCAATTCCAGATTATAATCCGAATCTGGTTAATTGCTATGATACCCAACGAAGTAAGGGATATACCTCTAGAACTTGAATCCCTCACCATGGTCGAGACTTGGTGGCCAAAACTGCCCCCTCGAGTTTCCATTAGTAGGCAATACTTTTGGAGGTGAACGACCCTCCTTCGTACGGTAGTAGTCTTGGAAAAAATGCAAATGAGCCTCCTGCCAACCACGTTCTGCCATCACAACATCCATAACGGCTTGGTTGGTTATGGCAGATTGGGGAGTATCGTTGTTAGGCTCATCTTCTTCACGTCCCTGTCCAAAATGTTGATCTCCTCTATGTTCAGATTGTCTTTGAGAAGTAACATGTGGGTTATTGATCTCGTTATTCCCCTCATTATCTTGATTCGCGTTGGCTCTTGTAGTAACCATGATTTTGAATCAAAGTGAAGAAAAGAATTATTATTTTTTTTTAAAGAACAACAAACCAAAGAAAAATTGGTGGGTAGGAAAACCTAGAATCGAAAAAATTTCGACCAAGAAATCAAATCAATTCTGTATGGTGTCCCCACAGACGGCGCCAATTGTGTGATGATCTTTCCTAATCTAGAAACACAAATATTTTGTTGATGATCAAAGAACAATGTGAAGTATTGGATCAAGAAGAAGATCGAAGAGATGTAGAAGATGATGAGTCGAACCACATTCTTTAATGGCTGCCTATGTATCCTGTGAATAGGAATCAAACTCAAAGCGTAGTTAAACTATTATATTTATAAGAATAGATGAGGTTTCCCAATTAGTGTTTAACTAGGAGACCGTCTCTTGTTAAGTATCATCTTGATGAATAGATGAGGTTTCCGGCCAATTAGTGTTTAACTAGGAGACTGTCTCTTGTTAAGTATCATCTTGATGAATAGATGAGGTTTCCATGCCAATTAGTATTTAACTAGGAGACCGTCTCTTGTTAAGTCTCATCTTGACTCTTCTAGAAGCCCTATGTTTCCCAAGTTAAATAGGTCTCCTTTATTGACTTAAACAACATAAAAACATGTTTAGGTTCGGAGTAGTAGTTAGAGCTCCGGATTTGGAGTTCATAGTTAGGAGTTGATTATACGAACCTACTACTCCAACTAGTTCCAAAGCCTACGGACCTGCTCCGAACCTAGTAGTTGAGTTCCGGACTAGTTCCAAAGCCTACGAACCTGCTCCGAACCTAGAAGTTGAGTTTTGAATTTTGAGTTCATAGTTAGGAGTTTGTTATACAAACCTACTACTCCAACTAGTTCCAAAGCCCACGAACCTGCTCCGAACCTAGTAGTTGAGTTCCGGATTTGGAGTTCATAGTCAGGAATTAGTTCCCCGAGCCTACTATTCCGGCCAACCAGTTCCGAACCTTCAATTCTCCGAGCCTACTCCAACCAATTCCGAACCTCCTCTTCTTATTTCAGTCCTGAACCTAGGAGGTGAGTTAGTCAAGACCTGGACTTAAAGTGTGTTCTGTTCTGGTACTTCCTACCCACACTAAGACCATACCCGAGCGTTAAGAAGATGTTGTCACATGTCACATATTTATTTGCTAAAATATGTACACACAAGTATCAACATTCAATAAAAATATACAATGAGTATCAATTTCTCATTAACAAATGTCAGAAAACCAAACTTAAAAATCTCAATTAAGATAACAAAAAAAAATATCGTTTGCCGAGAACATCAAAATTGATCACAGACTAACGAATCACACCGGTGCTTTCAATTATTTTCTTCTTGGGTCTACCAGGATCAATCTTCGAACTACACAGAAAAACCGCAGGAGAATCAAGCATGCGTCTTGGCATAGAACCATTCAAAACTGGCTTGATAGAATGTGAGTAACATTGCCTAAACGCGATCACATTATATCCTTCATCAATGTAGCCATAACATTGGCTAAATGCGATCATCGTATATCCTTCATCACCCTTACTACCAATATAGGCGATAACATGTATGCAAGGGAAATTATCGATACGCCAATAGTTACAAGTACATGTTCTATTCATCAAATCAACTGAATGCATAGATGGAACTAGGGGGTGCATGTGGGGGCGGTCGCACCCCCTAGACTTTGAAAAGCTCCACTACTACGTAAGTCATTGTCGAGAAAAATATCCCAAGTTTGAATGAATAACATAGCTATAAACTAGAAACTGATTTTCATTGGATCTAACCACCCTCAAAGTCCTTGCAACTTCAACCTTGCTAGCTAATACTATCTCCATTTTTGGACATAAAATGGAATTCTATTTCATAGACTCCTCCAATATGTTCCAACTCATTTCCATGATTCCAAAAAGCATAGGAGTAATAGGCAGGAAATGCTCCTTAGTGATCCATGCATTGAAACATTTAGCTAGTGTTGAGCATATCTCATTGTATCTAGCATCGCGGAAGTATGTATTATTTGCCCAATTTTCCAATCTAATATCTGTGACAAATACAGGAAAATAATTACCACAAAATCCAAAACAACAACAACAAATTCAAAATTTCAACAACACTATACCGTATTTAAAAGCGACTCAATCTTGAAGAAGTAAATCTTTGCGCACTAACACAAGTTACCATTGTCGAACAATCTCTAGACACAACTACAATATGAACTCTACCAATTTGTACATTAACAACACCCATCTCCTTAATACAACAACCCTTTTTCTCTTTTGCTCCTTAGATAATATCCTTAGTTCTTGCCACATAAAACCCTAAAAAATTGTAATTCAATTAATAAGATAAAACCCTAATTCATAATAAATTAAAAGTTCTACCTTGAGAATGAGCAAGAATTAAAGTTAGAGGGTTTTCTAATACTGCTAATGGATGTGTTGGTGGGTTTTGAAGATCAAAAGTGAAAGGTTGAGGTTTTAAAGGATTGGAATGACCAATTTTTTTGAATAGCAAGTCTTCTAATTCTTTGAAGTCTCATTCTTTTACTTCTTTGTCTAATTGGATGACACTCTTTTCTTCTTCTTCTTTCGTTTATGTCATTGGAATTGAAGTTTAATGTGTTCAATTTTGGGATTTTGAAGAAATGAATAAGAAATACCGTAAAAGGGTATATATGGTATTTTGAAAAAACAAATAAGGTACGGTTGGTTTTTTCTCGCGACTTTCCAAAAATGAAACCTTTATTTCACACTTTTAAAAAATAGGTGGGCATTAGACGTAATTCATAAAGTCAACAGGTTTTAGGCTAATAAAGACTAGAATCAGGGTTTTGAATTATGTAATATTAATTCGAAAGTAGATCTGTGAATATGCACCGACTCTTTTAAAAACTTGCTCAACAATCATAACTATACATATAAATTTTTTCTAATAAATCGTGATTCCTGTTTTCGTCAATTAATTTAATCAAGTCTTAAAACCCGTTTTAATTTGTCAACAAATTGTTTTAATTAAGTTTTAAAAACCCATTTTTTTAATTCGGGAAGGGATCCCGTTTTAATTTAGAAGTGTGATTCATGTTTTTAATAGGAGAATGATTGTCGTTTTAATTAGAAGTGTTAGATTTTTCTTTTTCAATAAGAGAGGAATTTCCATTATAGTAGGAAAAAAATTCTAGTTTTAATTGGAAGTGTTAGAATTTCCTTTTTCAATAGGAAATAAATTCTCATTTTAATAGAAGTTGATAACGTGGAATTTTAAGAGACCTAGAAAAATACCCTTTGTGGGAGTTTTAATATTAATACTAGAAAGTAGACCCACGTGCATACGCACTGACTCTTTTAAAAATTTGTTCAACAATCATAACTATGCATATATAAATTTTCTAACAAATCGTGATTCTTGTTTTTGTCGCTAACTTGTTTTTAATTTCCTAACAAATTGTTTTAATCAAGTTTTTAAAATCCGTTTTAATTTCTCAACAAATTATTTTAATTAAATTTTAAAAACCCATTTTTTAATTGGATGAGGGATCCTGTTTTAATTTAGAAGTGTGATTTACGGTTTTAATAGTAGAAGGATTCCTGTTTTAATTAGAAGTGTTAGATTTTTCTTTTTCAATAGGAGAAGAATTCTCATTATAATAGGAGAATGATTCTCGTTTTAATTAGAAATGTTAGAATTTTTCTTTTCAATAGGAGAAAAATTCCCATTTTAATAGGAGTTGATGACGTGAAATTTTAAAAAAGCTAAACAAATACTCGTTGTGAGAGCTTTAATATTAATACTAGTTTCTATGCCCGTGCATATGCACCGGCTATTTTGAAATTTATCTTTTTTAAAACTTGTTAACTTGAAACTTAAATTACCTGTTTGTAAGGGTAGAGATCTTGTACTTAATTTAGAAGTGTGATTTAATAGGTGAGGAATTCTTGTGCATCTGCACAGACTATTTGGATATTTATCTTGATTAAATCATATTACTGAGAGCTTTAATAACCCATTTTTTTGTGTCAGTTTAAATAGAATAGTCACTACACCATAATAGCCATTTTGTAACAGTGCAAATTTTCAATAGGTAACGGATATAATCAGCATTCGATCAAAGAATGATTATATCCGTTACTTACTACAACAAGTGTTACTTAAAATCTTGAATTAATATTTAATAATGTTTTTACGGTTATTTTGGGATATGCTAACATTTATATCCGTTAGAAAAGGAAACAAATATGCATAATAAATTGAAAAAAAAAAAAAAAAAAATCACAAGCGGGCAAATTTGGTAACGCGGTCACATTTCCCCCTTCTTTTTTCTTATTTTTTTCGGCTAACAATTAGAAAATTAGAAAAGGAATTATAATCTCGCCTCTTTTTTCGTACGGCAGGAAACAAAAAAAACCACTCTCTCTCTCTCTCTGAAGAACCCTAGTTTCTATTCGCATCTTCTACGATTTCTCATTCTCGACCTTACCAAGTCAATCTCTTCATAGATTCTTGATTTAAAAAGGTTAGTTTTTTTTACTCTCTCTCTCTCTACTCTTGGTTGTTTGTATAACTTATGGATGTAGTCCCAATTTCCAAAGGATTATAGAATTTGTCTCTGTAAACACATAATGCTCCGCTTTGCCACATACACGAAACGGACTTCATTAGGATATGTTTTTCGTGAGGGTCGTGAGAGGCTATCTCGAGAGAGGGCATTCTCTGTCATCGTTATTTCATTCTTGGTGATGAAAAATAGTTGTAGAGATTAAGATTTATATAGTTCGGCTTTGCCGCAAATAATGCGATAGTGATCGATGATTTCGAGCATCTGCAACTCCGGTGTCTTGTTTTATTGATGGTCTCCTTGTTCTCCCTCGTGTTTTGGTTATGGTTTGCTTCCCCTTTACTTGGAGACCCGAGTTTTGAGTTAGGGCCTTAGCTGGTATCTTTGATATTGTTCGAGACGATTTAAACTTAATGCAAGCTTAAGTCAGAATTTATAAAAGCAATATGTTTGTTTGCAAATTGCAAAAGGCATACTTTATTTGGTTAAATAGGAAATCAATCATTTACTCTCTAAGGAAGCCCATATGCATCCACACTCATTACAAACTGAAGCCTTAAAATCAATTATCCACCCCCCCTTCTTCCTCTACCTAACAATTGGGAGATCGATAGTTTTGTTTATTTTCTTCTTCTTCTTTCTATTAGCTATTTTAATATGAAGTTCTTATTTTCATTTATATCACTAATAAATGTGTAATTTTTTGATGCATCTGCGAGGTTCATAATGTTGGAGAAATGTTTGTTGAGTGTAAAGAGTAGGAACCGGGGTTAGCTTTTGCTTGGACTTTGGTTGCTTTGTGTTGTGGTTCTCATGGTTCACATATTTTGCATTCTCTTGGTATTCATATTGCCCACGGTATGAATTTCTTACTTTTTATCTGTTTATAGTGTAGTACTTGAAATGAAACAATGCCTAAGAATTTAATCTAATGCACATCGAGCTCAAAATGTTAAATGTTGAAAAAGATGCATCTTGAAGAAAAAATTGTTGAAGTACTTGATATGTAATAACATCATGTTTATCACAAGTTATGGAACTAATTGGAAAGAACACGACTTTTATCTTTAATTACTTCGGTTAGTTATCCAATCTTTGATATGGAAGAATTGTAGGTTTTGTAAATGTGTTCTCGATGTCCGCTTATTTGATTTGTTGGTGTAGGATCATTTTTCGATATATTGCATAACTCTTATGTGAAAGGTGGTCTTGCTTTGGGAGCTCATTGGGCCCGGGCGAGGTTAGTTTTGGTGTGCTAATTAATTTACTAGTTACGCTTTTCAACAAGACTGGATTTAGGTGCTGAAATTTGAAAGTAACCGTGCTTAGATTGAGTCATTGACAGTTTTGGTGGTTTCATTTGCTTTCAGACTTGCTTTTTGATGGTCTGTTAGCATTTGGCAAGGGTTCACCAAATATGAACTCTTTGTGGGATTTGGATCTATTCTTTTGCATTTCTTATAAGTCACGGTAAGGTTTGCCGAAAAAGTAGATCAATTTCTTATATAAATAGTTTTTTGAGTGATTTGGTTTATCCGTTCCTTTATAAGTTGTCTCTCCTAGTAGGTGTCATTGCTAAACCCGGGCTTGGATGGGATGCATCATTCTTCGATGAACCGGTGACTTTTTATAATCTTAATCTTTTAACTCCCCGATTGGTTTCTTAATGTACTCATGTACTTGTTTGCATGCCCAATCTTAGTTAATCAACAAGAGTAACCTTAGAAGTATGAAAGTATTAGAGGCATGTTTTTTTCCTTAGTTTCCATGGTCCACTCTTTGTGATATAAAACACCTATAGAAATCTAGATATCGAAGCTTTCTTGATCGGGCAATCGTAGATGAGACACTGTTTTGTTCTTCAGTATATGCTATAGGAAGAGTGCATTACTAATATGCATCATATTATTAATCGATTGAACTCGTTCATCGCTAATTTCACTACATTGTAATACGTTCTCCTTGCTAATCCTTGCCAATCGTATACTTAACTTGTAGGTCTGATCTCAGTGCCTGACTTAGATTTGAAGTAGTTACACTAAAATATATTGATAGGGAAAAGGTTTTGTTGAATATCACGAACAATATCAAAATATGTTCAAAACAATGAGACCGGAAAAACTTTTTTTGCAGCTCCCAAATGGACAAATTGTCAACTACTCATGGCAATATTATGTATGAAAAAGATGAACAGTGTATCCCTTGAATATAGTTCTCAAGATAAGCTGTGGTTTTTTAGTATGCAGGTCATGCTTCTTGGTTTTGTTCTTCTTGGGCGGCTCTTTGAAGAAAAAGCGAGACTTAGTGCTTCTAGTGACATGAATGAACTCTTAGTAAGTGCAACTATTTTTCAGACTTTAATTAATAGCATTCTAATAAAAATATAGATTTCTCTATGTCCGAAGTTTGAAACTAACTCAATTTTCTGCAGTCACTAGTATCTTCTCAATCACGATTAGTGATTACCTCGGTTGAAGGTGACCTATCTGGCGATATCGTACTCGGTTCCCGATTCAATCTGCATAGAAGTTCCCTCTCATTGATGATGTATGCGCGTCGGAGATTCAGTCTTAGTTTTACACAGGGGAAACCATTCCCCGTAGATGTGAGCCATTTAAGCAAGCTTTTACATTTCCTATGAGCTACTTACCATTTCTTCGTTGGACGGCCGACTTGCTTATGTGTACTATAACCGTCTTTTGACTACCGACTCGAGGGAAGGTTATGGCAAAAGTGAGGTGTTGTTGATGAGTCTATGCTTACAGGAGAATCTCTTCCTGTGTATAAAGAAAAGGGCTTTGCAGTTTCAGCTGGAACAGTAAATTGGGTATGCTTGCGTAAGCTTAGAGCTATCTGACTTATTAAAGGTTCAAAACGTTAGTCAAGTATAAAGTGGAATCTGGGTTTAAAATGATGTTTTCGTAGGATCTTTGGGTGAAATATACCATGGTGCTCTGATTATCTAACTCTAGGTTCTAAACTGGACATATTGCTTAAGGTGATGCTAAGTCGACTACGTGGAAAGAGTGCTAGAGTTAAGTGCAAATTTTGAAAGTCATTATCTGTTCTTACACATATTCACCTGCCATATTACAGCTGAGCGGGTGCAATCTGCAATTCAGAACTTAAGAGAGGAGTTCGGGGAGCAGCGTGTGTGGGTACTTAGCTTTTTCTCTTTTTGTTTTTTTCGTTTCATATTATCATTCTAATGTAGTTGGGCCTGTGCTATTGTCATGAGTACCATTTTTTATCGTAGGGTACTACCTGTGATGTTAAAGAAGGGAAGGATGTGAAGGCACTAGTTGCTTTTGCACATACAAGCTCAAACATATCGATATATGGGTATGTTAGTTAGAACTGTTTTCTCCTACAAAATCCTATCTTCTTGATGATATTAGTATAAAATGAATACTGTTTTCTACCCTGTTACACAGCTATTAGTTATAAGCTGCAGCCATAGTGAACCTGATATGTTTGTTTGTTTGTTTCTTTGTCTGGTTAGTTTGGGGCGGGGTGGGGAGAGTGGGAGGGGTCACTGAGGGGATTAATAGAAGATGAAAATTGTGCCTCGGTTAGAATTTGTCAAATCAGCTCCTGGTAGTCAGTATAGAATGAAGCCTCAAACAAAGACATCAGGAACTTGACTACTGTGAATGTTTTGCAGCCAACTAGTGAAGACTCAAAGTCACTGACCGATTTGAAATTTCACTAAAATTGGCTGCATCACACTTAAGTCATTATGTGGTTAGATAAAACAAGCTTAAGTCTGATTACAAGGCAGTTTATGGTTGAAATTATCTTGTGGATATAGGTCTCATCTGGTTGTCTTTTGGGTATTGTAGTCTTGCGCACCATACTTATTATAGTCTGACTGGTTATGTCCTATTTAAATGCTGTAAGTTAAAACTTTTTTCAACTGACAATTAAGTTGTCTATTCAACTTATATCGTTCTTTCATATTGGGGCTCAGTGTTTTGTGATCTCAACTTTTTGCCTCACTTCCATTTTTCACTGCACTTTGGGAAAGGATGCAGATCAATAACGCAGGATCAAATGCATACTGACTCTGAGGCCATTGGCGTAAACTTCGATGAAGATCTTATGTGAGTTTCGTGGAGAATTTTCTTACTGGATGTATTTCTTTCTCGAAGTTATTGGTCTTCTTTTTCGCGGATGCTCAAAGTAATCAGTATCATCATATGTGATGTCTAACCAATAAATTATTGGAACATGACATGGAATATGACGATGTAGTAAAAAGTTAAAACCATTGGAAATATTTATCTCTTGATTCACCCTTTTCAATCATTTATTGTTTTACGCAATTTTCTTGTGTAGTGAAGTTGTTACCACGAAATACCCTTGGCTTGATGATATGTTGTCGCGAGGTGAATATATATGCGGTTATCCGTCGTTTAGTGAATTTGTAAGTTCCACCAAAGTCCGGACACGGTTTATGGGTGATAATGATCTGCAGGGCAATAAATATGATGTTGAACCAAAGATCGAGGTGGTCATGTTTTCAACATGGATGGAGCTGGTTCAGATGGAAGACCGACTCCTAGGTATCATGTGTTTCTGCCCCTTATATTCTTCCTTTGCATATTGTAATCTTTAAAACTTTTGACTGATGAGACTAGCATCAAGATTATTTAGCTCTGTCGTGTCCTAAATGTTTTTACGATTTTTATGATTTTAAGAGGTAAAATCAGGTTCGTTTTTGCCTTATTTTGTTTTCCAGGTTCGCTGCTTATGGAGCGACAAAGCGCAGTGTGGTGCATCTAACAAAGTCATTACAAGTCTGTATTAAGCCTTAGTAGGGGTTTCTCCTCTCCTCTTTCTGAGCTCTAGTAAAGTTTGATGGAACAATTTGTCTAATTATTCCCGTGTGAATTAAAGATGCAGGATGTGAAAAAAAGTTGTCGTTCACAACTTGTCCAAAAGTTCTTTTTCTTTGTGACTTTTTTTCATATCTTTTAGCACGAAATTATTACTTCATAATTTGCCTGGAAAAATTAAGTATTGCTTGTTAACATCTTGGAAATATTCAACTATGGGTAATGTTATCGTAATTTTCTTTTAGTTATTGAATAAGAGAAGAAGAAAGTTTGGAGAAGAAGAGAGAAAAGAATATATGGCTTTAATAGGTTTTAACCTTCTCTCACACATCTATATATAAGAAACTAGTAAGGGTTTACATAATAAAAAAATCCTAAAAAATCCGGTTAAATGTAAAGTCATATTTAGTTATTGAATAAGAGAAGGAGAGAGAAAAGACTACATGGCTTTAATTGGTTTTGGCCTTCTCCCACACGCCTATATATAAGAAAGTAGGAGGGTTTACTAACATCCTAAAAAGTCGTGTAAGGGGCCTCAAGTCGTCGTGAACCCCCAATGGACCGTCCACAAGCAACGTAACTGCCCGACCCTTAGATGCCCTCCGCAAATGTGCCCTAGGATTCTAACACTATGAAACAAACTCTAATGTTGGTTCATTTCTCTAACCACCGACTATAGCAACTTTGAACCATGGTGATCCCAGATGGTTGTTTTTCTCCTTCTTGTTTTGTGTCCCTTGTATTTATTAATTGGGCATCCCGACTGCTGATATTTACACCCCCACCAACACATGCACACACCGAAAAAGCAAGGACCGAGATAGATTAGATTCTCGATGCATTGTAATTTGATGATGGTAGCTCACCCGCTTGGTGTCTTGCCTAATAGATCTGATTCTTTAATGAAGCCAAAATCGATATGGAATGTTGATGATACACTATGCTCAATGTTGGAACATTTACCGCAGTTGGAGCCAATAGGCGTAAGTTTCATTATTCGATTCTTTTACCATCTCGGTATTAGGAGAGGATACAAAAACCACAATCTAATTAATTTTGGCGAAACAAAGAGATCCTTAAAATAGAAGAAGAATACTATATGACGATCTAGTAAACTATAGTGAGCCAAGTAGATTTAGTGATTCTTTGCATAAGGTGCACATGGCAGCGATAATTTCTCAAATGAATTTGCCTAAGTGATCAACGCTACCAATACATTAATATCTAGTTGATGTTTTATTAATAGATAGTTTTTTTTCGCAGAATTCTTAATGCAATCGTATCTCTAAAATGTTCTCGATTTGCGGGCCTTTGGCTGCAGATCAAAGACTGTTGATTGCCTTAAGTTTGTCCATAGTTTGCAGAGTCGTTTTCTTCTTGCTGGGGGATCTTAAAGGTGAGTGCATTTTCTATGTCTTAGATTAAATAGTCACCAGGGGGCGCCGTCCCACCGGTGAGATAGCATCGATGAGAGTCGCTTATGATGGACCGTTAGTATCTTATTGCTTTCCGAGCCACGTTTTATAAGCAAAAATGACCTCATCATCCGTGGTCTTTTTCAAGATATTGCTTTCAAAGACTATTATTGGAGCTACCGTGCACCATTCAAATCGAGTTAATGCTTTTCGGTGACAATAATGAGATTATAGGTCATAATCCCAGTGCAAAAAAATTGGTCGGCATAAGTAGGTGTCTACTTGTAACCCTTGTGTGGTTCATGAATAAACCTTTATTAATTTGTATCCTTAACATAATCTTGACTTATTTCTTTCACTTGCAGTCAAAATTGGACGGCGGCTACCGGGTAACTAAGCAATTTGATCCGGAGACAAAGCAGCCATCTCTTCTCTTCCGGTGTTTATCTTTGTCTAATACTATCCGTTTAGTTAACTTCTATGACATTTTTTTTACCAAGATTCTATCCTAATGCCTTTGTCAAAAACATTTTACTAGAGCTAGTAAAGTCACAAAACCATTGTGGGTCAACTTTTGAAGTGATTTGTATGGGCTTAAAGTATGCCTTCGTCCATAGAAATTAGTTGTTCTTATCCATAAGCTTTATTCAAATAGTGGTCTAATAGGCGAGGAAGTGCTACTGCAAGAAGTCGACATTAGCCCACCACACTAACCTACTCATAGTTTCTTCAGTTCTCACAACCCGATGAAAAGTTTCTTAAGAAATTTTGTAATGTTTCTCTCACTTTTTTTCAGTTCTTGCCGGGCTTTGTCAAATAAGTGGTGATATCGTGGGAGAAGTTATGGGAATTGCAAATGCAATCACTTTAAACCGATGGGGAACACTTGAGAGAGCAATAACAAAGAAAGCAAAGGACGACCAATACAATGGGATATTCTATGGCGGCATATTAGACATCCCAAAATTAGGTTAGGTGAAGTCATTTCTATATAAGTTTGATTTGGATTGGTGTCTATATTTTTATACTAATTAATGTTTAATTGATTAGTGGTTTTGTTTTTGTTATTATATGTTGATTAAGTTTGTGGAATGTGATATCTCTATAAGATGGAATATTCATATGTGCTAGAGTTAGATGTGCAAGGTGAATTTTTTTTAGACATTTTGATCCGCAAAATATAATAAATATATTTTTTTTACTAACAAAACTTTAGTAACAGATATATTCGTTACAAACATCGATATAAATAGCAAGTGGCACATATATTACTAACGAATATATCCCTTACAAATATCGATATAAATAGTAAGTTGCACATCTATTACTAACGGATATATCCGTTACACTAATCGATATTAATAGCAAGTGGCACATCTATTACTAACGGATATATCCGTGACATATAAAAATTGATTTCCCGCTAAAAAAGTAACTAAAGAAGCGCCAAACGTTACTAACACTTACATCCGTTAGAAATGAATAGATTTAACAATTGGCTATCCGTTACAAAGAATTATAGTAACGGATATAAGTGTTACTAAGATTACTTTAAGTAACGGTTATATCCGTTACTAAATTTAGCCTAAGTGACTGTAACACCCCAGAGCTAACAGATATAAGCGTTAGTAAAAATATAAGTAACGGATATAGCTGTTACAAAATGGCTATTATGGTGTAGTGAGTGATTTCCATTTTGAATAGGAAAAAAATTCTCGTTTAATTTAGAAGCGCGATTCTTTTCAATAGGGGAAAAATTCCCATTTTAATAAGAGAAGAATTTCTGTTTTAATTAGAAGTGCTAGATTTTTCTTTTTCAATAGGGGATGAATTATCATTATAATAGGAGAAGGATTCTCGTTTTAATTAGAAATGTCAGATTTTTCTTTTTCAATAGGGGAGGAATTCTCATTATAATAAGAAAAGAATTCCCGTTTTAATTAGAAGTGTTAGATTTTTTTTCTTTTTTAATAGAGAAGGAATTTCCGTTATAATAGGAGAAGGATTCTCGGTTTAATTAGAAATGTCAGATTTTTCTTTTTCAATAGGGGATGAATTCTCGTTTTAATTAGAAGTGCTAGATTTTTTATTTTTCAATAGAGAAGGAATTTCCGTTATAATAGGATAAGGATTCTCGTTTTAATTAGAAGTGCTAGATTTTTTATTTTTCAATAGAGAAGGAATTTCCGTCATAATAGGATAAGAATTCTCGTTTTAATTAGAAATGTCAGATTTTTCTTTTTCAATAGGGGAGGAATTCTCATTATAATAGGAAAAGAATTCCCGTTTTAATTAGAAGTGCTATATTTTTTTTTTCAATAGAGAAGGAATTTTCATTATAATAGGAGAAGGATTTCCGTTTTAATTAGAAGTGATAGAATTTCTCTTTTCAATAGGAAATGAATTCCCATTTTAATAGGAGTTGGTGATGTAGAATTTTAAGAGAGCTAGAAAAATACCTTTTGTGGGAGCTTTAATATTAATGTAGCTAGGCCCGTGCATACGCAGCGGCTCTTTTGAAAACTTGTTCAACAATCATAACTATACGTATATAAATTTTCTAACAAATCGTGATTTCTTTTTTTGTCACTAACCCGTTTTAATTTTTTAGTAAATTGTTTTAATTAAGTTTTAAAAACCCATTTTTTAATTGGGAGAGGGATCCCGTTTTAATAGTTGATTTAATTTAAAAGTGTGATTCCGTTTTAATAAGAGAAGAATTCCCATTTTTATTAGATATGCTAGATTTTTTTCTTTTTAATAGGGGAGAAATTCTCGTTTTAATAGGAGAATGAATCTTGTTTTAATAAGAAGTGCTAGCATTTCTTTTTTCTAATAGAGGAGGAATTCCCGTTTTAATAGGAGAATGATTCCTGTTTAAATTAGAAATACCTATTTTTTTTTTTTTTCCAATAGGGGAGGAATTTCCATTTTAATAGGAGATGATGATGTGGAATTTTAATAGAGCTCGAAAAATACCCCTTATGAGAGCTTTAATATTAACTAGTTTTTGAGCCCGTGCATACGCACTGGGTTTTTTAAAACGTAGGTAAAATTTAATGGTCACTTAATAGTTTATTGAAATAAGCCCAACACAATGGAACTATAAATATATTTGACTTAATTGTTTGTGAAAACAATGTAACCAATAAATGAATTATTAAACAAACAAACAAATAAAATTATGCTAATCTTCAAGAATCATCGCTAATATCGATGAATAATTGTTCGTCGTTTATGCATATTGGAATTGCCGCACCACCCCTTGTCATTGCTAATTTAGCTTCTAAATCATTGTTTTCTTCGATAATACTGCATATTACTTTATGGAGATATTTATTTATCCCAATGTAGTGTTGGAGAAGATCATAATTGATGTCATATATCTGTAAGTTCTTGTAGACTTCTTGTAAGTGTTTTATTGCATTCTTTGTTTGTGATTAACAATCAATTCTTGTGGCTTTTCTATATCCGAGAATCCTTTGTGTATATGTTTTGTATGTACTGATCTCAATTTCTACCCATGCTTAATTGATTGTTTTTGTTCAGCTTGCCTCCATATACCGCTTGAGGCGTTTTGATTTTCTTGAGTGTCATTTTGAGTACACTTTTGAATGAAATTGGTACAATTGTTATTGTCTGCATATAAAACAATATTATATAGTATATTAAAAAGATAAAA
Organism: Coptis chinensis; assembly: GCF_015680905.1. Classification (NCBI taxonomy): domain Eukaryota; kingdom Viridiplantae; phylum Streptophyta; class Magnoliopsida; order Ranunculales; family Ranunculaceae; genus Coptis; species Coptis chinensis. Next base: position 94,910,016 of record NC_141462.1, read on the forward strand.
GAAATATTGAGTGTTTATATACTTGGGTCATAATGTCCATGCATAAGGCTTTTATCACTGGCTTGACTGTTAGTTGATAAACCAATAAGCCATAATGGATCCATGGTAACCAAGACCGAAGGCTAGTAATACATCCCCATATATATGGTAGTAGGTATATAATAGACATATTTAAGTACGTAACTGACTCTAACATGCAAGTGTATTAATTGCTCCTTCTTAGTCTATGTCTATGAAAACCTCACATCAATTCTTTGGCTAACACTATTTTTGGAAATCAATCTAGAAATAAAATTAATGCATATAAAGTTGACAAAATTATCACTAAACATAGTTGTTAATCATACTAGCCATCTGGGCACGCTCGATGAGCGTGAATTGGACCTTCAGCTGTTTATATGCACTAAGCTAATCATTAACGAAAATAACAGTACTAAGCAAATTAAAAAAAAAAAAAAAAGTCTTAAATCTTAGCAATGAGAACTGTAAAGTGGAACATCATAGAATATAATTTTCACATAATTGATAAGTGCTCAAAAAGTGCAATTTAACCCTCGATTATGCCTTTTGTTTAGCCATCTTAGTGGACTAATAGTGTTTGTAAGTTATGTTTTAAGATTCTTCAGGTGAGAAAGAGACTTTTGTAGAATATTAGAGAAAAAGGGATAAAATGAAGCAATTCGGAGCATTAAGGATCACATGGGAAGCCCGTGGACAATCATGGAGAAGGCCAAGGAATTGAAGCTATTAAAGATGCGACTTAGACCTATTTTAAAGCCTATTTGGAAGCCCAAGGCCAAAGGATTTGTTGCTTGGACCAAAGCCCTCAAAAGAGGATAAAATGATAGAGCGTAAAAGAGACAAAATAGGTTTACGCCGTGGGGACGATGGATCGAGCGTCCAGACGATTGATCAGCGTCGAGGACGATGAATAGTCGCCCGCACGCATGAATCGACATTGTAGCCAATTCATTCTCAGTTTTGGAGATGAAGTTGGACTCTGAAAGAAGTCTATTTGTATTAGAAAACAAATGACGGTTTGGAATGCTTCTAGAGCTCATTGTAACCCCTATAAATAGAGGACCTAAGTGCCTCATGTAAATTGCCAATTCACTTATAATCTTGTCTCCATAACTTCGAGGCGGCAGAGAGAGATTAATAATAAAAGATCGGTTTTAACTAGCTGAGTCTTAATAAATTAGTCTTTCTAGTCTTATGTTCTTCGACTCTTCTTCTCGTTCTTCGTGTTCTTCCTTCTATATGGAAGACTAATCTTCTCCTTCAAGGGAGGAGATGAAGCCGGTACTTAAGGTTTAATGATTCTTCTGGTTCATGGTGTTCTTCAATCAGGTTAGTTCTTTATGTTTTTAGTTATTAGTTCCATTGCCTACACCAGGGGATGGAAGTATAGAATAGGGTTTGTGTTTTGCAATATTAATATCATGCTAGTGTTCTTTACTTTTCTTCTAGTAGTGTAACTCTTTAGAGTTAGGGAAGTACTCTTTGTGTTGCCTTAGAAGGGTAGCTCGAAGTGGTGCCTAGGGGAAGTATTCTTTGTGTTTGCCTTAAGTGGTGATTCATTGAATGGCCGCCCTATTAGGAAGTACTCCTTGATGTTGCTCTTGGTAATACATTGAATGGCTGTCCGAGCTTACATAAAAGGAAAGAAGATATTAATAGCATAAACATAGGAACAACCTTAAGTAGAGTTAATTGTTAACGATGTTTCATTCGAAGAGCATCATCGGCACTTGCTTGATTGCCTAATTGTAGTCTACTTGTAATAACAACCATGAAGCAGAAGGTCATAGATTAAAAGTATTGGTGGATTCTAATCTCTTGAATTCCCCTCTTATAAATTCTAAATAGTTTAGTTAACTTAGTTTAGTTTAGCATTAGAATCTAAATATCTATAATCATAGTTTTTAATCCCTTAAACCCCCTTTCCAGTCCTGTCCTTCACATAACATACACTTAAAAGTGGAACGATACCCTACTCATCCTTTACTTATTGAGGGATAATTAGGTTTTGATACGCTTCTATTTGTTCAACGACCATCATCTATCTACATCATCCATACACCATCTACACACAAAAAGGAGCAAGTGTCAAATGGCGCCGCTGTCGTTTTAAGTTGTTTATGTTTAACATTTTCTTTCAAGATTAGAAGTTTGGATCTTGAGGTAATTTTTAGCCGCATCATCCATCCTTTTAAGAAAGAGAGAAGCTTGAAGGACATCTCGAAGACAAGATCTACCATCCAGGTTAGTCGAATCTTCATTCTTTTTATTTCATTCTTAGTATAGTTGCATCATAGTTTAGTTTTATTGCTTTCTAGTATAATTGCATTTAGGATCTTTTCAACAATTGAAGTTGTAAGCCAACACAGCAAAATATCAAACTCTAGTGTTTATTGTCTGAATCTTGACAAATGGACTATCGTCTGTGGGCCGTGGTACTTAAGCAATCCAAGCGATTCACCATAACCCTAGAAGAGACAGGTTTAGACAACGGGCGAGATACTAGCTGCAAAGCCCAAACCAGTTGAAGGAAAGTAGTTTTACATTTTAGTATAATTTAGAATAGTTACATATTATTCAAGCATTGTAGGATAGATTTTTGTCATTTTCGCATAACATTTTCTAGTGTATGCTCCGTCGTCCATATCATCGTCCGGTAAGAACACAACAGTGGACAAGGTTTAACAACCGACTCACAAGAATACTAGACGAGATTGAAACAATGGCCGTAAGCAATGATGGAGGTTGTTTCGACCAGATATGATCAAAACATCAAGTGTTGATAAAAGAGACGAAGAACGTAGAAAAGTAATTTAGAAAAATGATGGTGATCGGGGGAATGATGAGACTGTACCTTGCGGTTGCCTACGTACCCAAATTATCAATGGGATCAAGTCTCAAGAACGTAGTTCTGAATGAAAAATAGTTTGGTATTTATATAGGTAGAGTAGAGAGTCCTTGTAGCTCAAGTAATCTTGTAGCTTGAGTAATTGTGATGGAATATAACTTTCAACTGATAATTATCTCTTTTGATAAGAAACGAATCTGGAGATAAATTAACGTACATTAGTGGCAAACCATGTGGCTAAGGTTCAGCCTTAGACACATGAGTTAATAGGGCTTGTACATCGATTCATGGTATTGCGGATCGGGCTTTAGCCCCGCGATTAAAACGAATAAAGTGGAGATTCCTACCAATGGACGCGTTAATGAGCGTAGGTGGGGTCGAAACACCCCCCTCTTTGGCATGCGAACAAAGTTCATATGGCAAATAAGAAAGAAAAAAATGAAAATGTAATGTATAACGAAGTGTCGTGCGAAAAGAAATAATTGGAAAATTGATCGAAAAAATTAAGTGAATTATCGGGGACTAAATAATGTCAAACTAACGTATACGGGACGCAATGTAGTTAAATAAAAGATGGCCGAAAATGCACAGAAATAAAATAAAATATGCACAGAAATAAAATTGCAAAAAAATTCAATTGGCGAAAACTGTACCGAACGCGTTACGTAATAATACGAAATTTGAATTCGACGATGCGTGCCAACGGAATATCGATACTTGGATTATACCATTGAAAATTAAATGTAGGGGCAGTTTAGTAATAATAGTAATAAAAAAGAAGTTAAATACAAATTGGACTCAAAGTGTTCGGATGAGATAAGAATGTGGAGGAGATAAGAATTGAGATTATGGATGAAGGTGGATTAGCAAAGAATCCCACCAGTACTGAAAAACAGCTCAACAAAACCTTATATAAGTGTTGTGTCGCATATCCTAATCCATAAAAACACTCTACGCTTATCCAACAAAACAGACGTAAGCAGAAATTTTTTTGACGTCGCACAAAGCTTGTCTTCTTCCGTATTACTACTGCTGTGTGGCGCCTTCCATCGAACTAGCACTGTTCAGCTCATCTTGGATTCTCGATAAGTTAAACTTATACTCCTTATACTCAGTTATAGCAACAGTGTTACCACCAAAGGTCCAAGCGATCATGGTAGGAAAGCCTTGTTCTTGTGGTGCGTCTGGAGAATTGTGTGAGTCATCTCCATCATCACGAGCATGGTAAACACAGGAGAAAACTCCTTCGGCAGTTACATTACGCACATGAACCTTTCTAATGCCAACATCAAAGGTACGACCCTCAAGCCCCAGCTGTTCTTCTGGTTTTATATATATATATATATGCATGGCCTTGAACTGTTGCATCTTGTCCTTAGGAATTCTCTGTTTCGAACATGTGTAGACGCCGACAAAAAGGAATACTTTTTGGTGTTGTGCGTGACTTTTTCATGAGCTGCTAAAGAGTGAAGACGATGAAGGCGCTGTATCCAAACCGATATCAATAAAAAATGATACGGTGCAACGCTTCTAAGGAAGGGAACCGTAACTGTCCCATTGATTTGGCCTGGTTCGTCCTTGTGGACTTAGTGAACCCGGTTTTCGAGCAATCTGACCCGATTTTTCTTTTCTTTTTTTCAGGTAGAAACTACCGTACTATACGGGCGAAAAATACTTGAGAAGAAAACTCGATGACGATCGCAGACTTGGTGAGGTGGAAAAGAAGGTGACAGTCTGGCGACTACACCGAAACCGCGATCGATGATCACTTAAGAAAATACGTAAAATACTAGTACTTTCGAAAATTTGAGATGGATGAAGTGTACGAATTTGAAACGAAAGTCGAAGAAGATGAAGTAGTAATGGCTTACACACAATTAAATTGCAGGAGTGCAATTCCGTTGAGCAAAGAAATTGCGCAATTATTGAGTTATTTTGGGCTGCCGAAGAAGACGGAGAAAAGTTCGGAGAATATGACAAAGCGGTGGCAAAAAAATTCGACAACATGAAACAGGTATGTCAGTATTTTTTTTTCCATTTAGCTTCAAATTTTGGTTAAGTCTGAAAGACTAACGAAAAGATTTGTATTTTCTTCGCAGGTTGAAACGGCGGAATTACGAGCAAAAGATATTGACGAAAAATTTCGAACGGAAAGATCACAATGCCATAGAGAAATAAATAAATAAGCTGAATAAAGTTTTCGCTTACAAAGTTAACGTAAAGCGAATTTTTGCCGCACAGAGAAACAACGGTTGTACGAGCCTCGGAAAGTTTCGCCAGTCAGCTCGGCTTAATGCCTTGGAAAAAATAATGAAGCTGTCAAAAAATTTCACTTGGTAAATTTCTCGTAGAAAGATCGGCATAATTCCTTTGAAAAAAGAATGACTGTGGAAAATAGTTAACCGAAAGCGCTAAGCGAAGCGATTGCAGATTTCGAAGAAGAAAATGAAGATTTAATCGCACAACCGTAATATAATTAACAAAGACAATTGATTAGGTAATTGTGTGAATGTAATACCATAGAGCTAAAACTTCTTTTGATGAAAAATAAAAATAAAGTATGTTTTGGCAATTGAATATAGTTGCGATGTCTGATAACATACCTCTGTAAAACTGACAATGTTGTTGATTTATATAGATGACACGAAATAGAATGAAAAAAGTAAATACTAACTTTAAGCTTGCAAAATTAGATTGAGCGAAAAAAATGCTCGCTAGAACTCCATTTAAACGAAGCGGGTAACTTCATCAAATGTTGATATAGCGCGAGTAACCGACTAAGCAAGCGTAAAATCGTTCAATTTAGACTGACGAAATTAAATGTGGTAAGTTCGTTAGATTTTGTCGTAACGATAATATAATCTGACTAAGCGGCATGAATAAATGCGTTCACTTAGGCGCCGAAATTAAACGCGTGGTAATTTAAGCGGATTTTGTTGTAGTGATAGTAACGACTAAAGCGGCGTAAAAGCGTTCAACTTTGATCGAAAAATTAAATGTGGTAATTTCACCAGATTTTGTTGTAGCGATAGTAACGACTAAGCGAGCGAAAAAGCGTTCAACTTAGATTGACGAAATTAAACGTGGTAATTTAATTTCCGGTTTTTGTCGAGCGATAGTAACGACTAAGCGAGCGTAAAAGCGTTCAATTTAGACTGACGAAATTAAACGTGGTAATTTCGTCAGATTTTGTCGGAGCGATAGTAACGACTAAGCGAGCATAAAAGCGTTCAACTTAGACTGACGAAATTAAACGTGGTAATTTCGCCAGATTTTGTCGGAGCGATAGTAACGACTAATCGAGCGTAAAAGCGTTCAACTTAGACTGACGAAATTAAACGTGGTAATTTCGACAGATTTTGTTGTAGTGATAGTAACGACTAAGCGACCGTAAAAGCGTTCAACTTAGACTGACGAAATTAAACGTGATAATTTCGTCAGATTTTGTCGGAGCGATAGTAACGTTGCGATGGAAACAAAATTATAACATTAAAACTCAGGTTTTTCGTTCAATTTGTTAATTTTGTCCGCTCATTTAGTAAAATAATTTGTTGCGACGAGCGAAACAACACCGCGGTATGGGCCGGAAATAAACCAACAATGTCAAGGCCCCATTTCGCAAATGACCAAGGTTTATGGATTGGATGACGCTTCATCGCGGGAAGTTAACCCATACCATATATCATGTGTTTGACAAGGCACACACTTCTCGGACAAACGCTTAACATCCTTTGGCATGTATGGCCACCAATACCATTGGGTCATTGCTATGTGGCGAGACTTAAGCCCTGAGTGGTGTTCACATAGTCTGAATGAATTCCTTCGAGGCCTAGTAAATTGTTCATTACTCGCCCAAACAACGAAGGATAGGATTGAGACTTGTGCTCTTGCGTGATAGAGTTTTTTAGTCATCGAAATTCACGAGCATCATCATTGCATGATGATCGTCCGCCGGTAGATACCGAGACATTATCAGTGCCAAGCTCGTTGGAATCATCTTACAGCATAAGTGGTTAATCCAGTGTTGTCATAACAGTGATGACTTGATTTTCCACGGATAAGTATGCGATAGAATTAGGATGCCTTACATCATAACGCGGATACTGTACAATAATGATAGATGTAAAATTTCATGCAATTCATTGAACGAAGTCTAAATAAACGTCAATTCTATCATTGCGAGCCGCATATTATCATTCAAATTGGCTAACAACTAGCTTAGAATAATTAATCGTAACTTAGTCGCCCCCAGCTGAAGAGTTGTGTGTATACCACAAATGACAGTTTCGGACTCGACCATATTATTTGACGCGTCAAATTCTCAATGTAGAGACCTCTCAATTATGTCTTCATTCAGCTTCAAGATGACACAAACAAGATCGGATGCAGACTTATTATGCGAACTATCGGTGTAAATCTAGCAAGTAGCTGATATATCCGATAAATATTTCAAGTCATCGCCCCCGGGAGGTAATGCCCATTAGAGATCGACGTTTTTCTCATCGAGTAATGCTTTCGACATAAGAATATCATCAATAAGAAAATCAGTCATTAGCGAAACCAAAGTTTGTCTCTATTTAATTATATGAGTATCAGAGACAATGTTGTAAACGCTAAGGTAACTTTTCCATTCTGCGACTCGATCCGTAGGCGTTCTTGAAAAAACTTTGCAAATGGATATTTGACAAGTATAAACTTCGACTATTCCTTCTTTGAAATAAGCTTAAGACGTCTAACAGCATGAAACAAAGCCAGTGTAATATTTTCAATACAAGAATGCCTCGAGACATATGATGGACATTATCCGCAATAGATGACGAAGAATCGTCAGAGACAATAACCGTCTTTGAATAATTTGGCGATCGGTGGAACGATAGCCGGTCGTTATGCAATCGGATGTTGAAAAGGAATAGGAGGGAGTAGTTTGATACCGCCAGGTTGACCTGGAACCGCACATTTGCGATGATCGTCAGTAAGTGCATCGAGAACTTAGGCTTGTCGAGTATTCGTCATAACTTTTGTAGAACGTGATCGTCGGTTTTGCATAAGAATCGCAGACGGCGCCAATTATATTTCGACCAGATATGTTCAAAACATCAAGTGTTGATAAAAGAGACGAAGAACGTAGAAAAGTAATTTAGAAAAATGATGGTGATCAAGGGAATGATGAGACTGTACCTTGCGGTTGCCTACGTACCCAAATTATCAATCGGATCAAGTCTCAAGAACGTAGTTCTGAATGAAAAATAGTTTGGTATTTATATAGGTAGAGTAGAGAGTCCTTGTAGCTCAAGTAATCTTGTAGCTTGAGTAATTGTGATAGAATATAACTCTCAACTGATAATTATCTCTTTTGATAAGAAATCACGGACATAAATTAACGTACATTAGTGGCAAGCCATGTGGCTAAGGTTCAGCCTTAGATACATGAGTTAATGGGTCTGTACATCGATTCATGGTATTGCGAATTGGGCTTTAGCCCTGTCGATTAAACGAATAAAGTGGAGATTCCTACCAATGGACGTTCGCTCCACGTAGGTGGGGGTTGAAACAGAGGTGTTATGAACCCAAATAATCTTGAAGCTATCCCACCCATGCAAGCACAATAAAGGAAGAAGCTGAGTGATTTCTATTCACCAATCATTGGAGACCCACCCAAAAAGATTGTTTTTTCCGGCGAAGCTAATCGGTTTGAACTTAGAGCATCGGTAATCACTATGCTTCCAAAGTTTAATGGTTCGCATAATGTTCACCTTTTTATGTTCACATGAACAAATTTCTATCGATCCTCCGGAACTTTCAAAAACGAGAATATCGGGGATGAGAGTATCAAGTTAATTCTTTTCCCACTCTCACTCGAAGGTAAAGCATCCGAATGGTTAACTGCACAGTCAATCAATTCAATCAACAACTGGGAGAAGTTGAGAACAAAGTTTATGAACAAGTTCTACCCACCACAGAAGACAGATGCCATGCAACAAGCCATCAACAATTTCAAAGGGAAGGTGACTGAAGAATATCATCAAAGCTAGGAGAAATTCAATAATCTGCTAGTCTCATGTCCACATCATGGTTATGATAAGAGCACACTGGCTCATTTTTTCTTTCGAGGACTTTCTACTATGAACAAGTAGATGATACAGTAAATGTATCAAGGTAAGTTTACATCATTGGATGGAGAGGAAGCCTACAACTTTCTCGAGAATTTAGCTGAAGACACTCAACAATGGAGTACTAGCAATGAGGACATAGCTAGAGTGGAGGGGGTGCCGAAGCAATTTGGCAACCAAATTCAAGAAGACCCAAATCAAGCGATGCTATCAATTATGGCAAGCCTATCAATAAGACTTGAAAATCTGAATAAGAAGTTTGATAAGTTCTCCATGAATCCTCCAAAAGCAAACAATTTCCAAGCTAAACCTCAGCCATCCAAGCCTTGTTATTCAATTTGTGAGCTATGTTCTGATGAATGCCACACCACTGAAGAGTGTTCGTACTATCTAGATACTAATGTAGAGGCATGTAGTATCAACTCTTTAGGAAGAAATAACCAGTTCAATTAGGGACATAATTATTGGAAGCCACAAAATACAAATCAGAGGAATTTTCCTCCGTGGATTCCGTAATCCGATCAAATCGGTTCGAATAACCCGATTATCGGTTTCAAAACCGCCCGAACCATATAGAAATCAACGGTCATACGGAACCAAGAATACCAAGCCAACACAAAACGAGAGTTAGTACCAGATCTTATGAGTGGATATATTGCCCCTACCTCGGTCGAGCAAGATGGTTACCCCACATCCGGAAGATGCTATCACCACCATTGTCAATGAGTGAAAACGGACAAATCAAACAACCCGAAAGTTGGAGAATAATTTTAGTGTCATTCAACGCCGGATAGGGCAAATCACTGCCTTGGACGAGAAAGATCAAAAGGAGCATTACCAAGCCAGCCGGAGCCAAATCCGAAAGGAAGAGGTGTCCTGCAGGTGGATAACCTGGAGATTACTCAGTCGAATGCCCAAGTTAATTATGTCACCACTCTGAGGTCAGACAAGAAAGTTGATAACAAGATTGTCTATGAACCAGGAAAAGATTCTGCGGAGCCTAAGGTAACTTATGTCCCCACCATCCCACACAGTTCTAACATTCCAGATATATCTAGTGTTGTGCCACCTGCTGAAGAAATTGTTGCAAAAGAAGTTGAAGGAACTACTGTGAAAGTAAGTAAAAATAAGCCATCACGAGTGACTCCACCTATAAGGGTGGAATTTGAGCCGAGGGCTCGGAGCTCGGCTTGGGCTTGGCTCGTTTAAGCTCGGCTCGAGCTCGCTTGTTTACTATATGAGCCGAGCTCGAGCTCAAATTAAAACTCGTGTAACAAATGAGCTTGATGAAGCTCGGCTCGTTTAGCTCAAATAGCATATTTATAGTGTAAAATGACCGAGCTTAGCTTAGCTATTTGACCGGGCTCAACTCGTTTAAGCTTAGCTCGAGCTCGCTCGTTTAACTATATGAGCCGAGCTCGAGCTCAATTTAAAGCTTGTATAATTAGCGAGCCGAGCTTGAGCATGGTAAAGCTTGGCTTGTTTAGCTCGAATTCCACCCTTATCCACCTGTCACTCCACTATTTGTTACCAAGCCAACCGAAGCCGAAAGAAGAGAACCGATATTGAAGAATCCGCCCGAGACCGTTTCGTTTCCTTGAAAACTAGTGAATACCGAAAAAAGATGACCGATCTAAGGAGATTTTATGATGTATTTCAGAATTTATAGATTAATATCCCATTTCTGACTGCCATCAAGCAAGTTCCATCGTATGCCAAGTTCCTGAAAGATCTAGTGAAGAAGAAGACCAACATTCCGAAAGAAGCTTTTATCGCTCAACGATGTTCATCGTACCTACAAAATCTATCAGTTGTGAAACTGAAAGATCCTGGAAGTCCAACTGTTACATGCAGAATTGGAGACTCTTTGGAGGAACAAGCTTTATTAGATTTGGGTGCTAGTGTGAATCTTCTACCATATTTCGTCTATGAGAAGTTGGGCTTGAAGGATCTAAAACCGACTGATGTTACTTTTACAAATAAGCGATAGATCGATGAAGATACCTAGAGGACTAATTGAAGATGACATAGTCAAGATCGAAGATTTCTATTATCCGGTTGATTTCATAGTACTCGACATAGAACCTACATCTGGTAGGCAGATACCAATCATTCTAAGCAGACCATTCTTGGCCACTGCAAATGCACTCATCAACTGTCAAAACGGTAATATGACGTTATCCTTTGATAATATGAGAGTCGAAACCAATATTTTCCATACGTTACAGCAACCACAGGAGGTATGTGCTGTGAATGAGGTTTGTATGATTGAAGCGTTAGCACAGGATTATCTAACTCATTCATATCCTATTGATGAGTTGTTGAAAGCTCTGACAGACTCAGACTGTGAGGAACTTAGTGTTGAGGCAATGCCTGATGGACCATATAAAGAGCTTAAGAAGGAGCCGCCTAAGCTAGAATTGAAACCTTTGCCGTTTACACTCAAGTATGTTTTCTTGGGAGATTTGGGAACCTACCCAGTAGTCATTGCATCAGATTTGACTGAGGAGCATGAATCCAGGTTAGTAGCACTTTTAAAGGAACACAAGTCAGCTATATGTTAGACAATTGATGATATCAAGGGGATCAGCCCTATGATAGTTCAACATAGGATTCATCTGGAAGAGGATTCCAAGACTTCTAAGCAAGAGGTTGTCAAACTCCTTGGCCAGACATTATCTACCCTATTTCGATAGTCGATGGGTTGGTCCAGGTTCAAGTTGTGCCGGAAGAAGTCCCGAACCACGATGTCGAGAATGAGAACAATGAGTTGATTCCAACCGGGATTCGACCGGATGGAGAGTTTGCATCGATTACGAGAAGTTGAATAAGCGACGAGGAAAGATCATTTTCCATTGCTTTTCATTGATCGATATTAGAAAGATTAGCCGGACAAGCTTACTCACGCTTTCTTGATGGTTACTTCGGGATACTTTCAAATCCATATTCACCCTCGGGACCAAGAGAAGACATTCACATGTCCTTTTGAGGATTATGCGCATCATCTCTCCTTTGTCCTTAAACGTTGTTCGCGATACCAACTTAGTTACTCAACTGGGAAAAATGTCACTTCATGGTAAAGGAAGGGATCTTCTGCTGAAAGAATTCTAGTAGATCGGTGAAAATGTCTGAGGAAGTAAGCATGTTGTCGAAAAGATCGGTTTTGAGATGGAAACCTAAGTATTCCCCACCTTATTAGTTTATGGGATTTACTCCTGTTGACCTTCAAAGGAAGATTATTTTTATGGCTCGTTATAGGGTTCGGTAAAAGTCCATTTGCACATAAGAGGAGAGTCGTAAGCTAGGTTCTTTGTAAGAATTGCCATTCTGAAACTTGTCCCGGGTTCTGACAATTAAAAAGAAAATTGTTGGTACAAGGTATACTTTTGTCAATCACATGCTGAGAGAGATCAGAAGAATTCCTACAAAGTGGAACCTAGTGGGTGGGAGTACTAGTCTTGAGGATCTGACTATAAAGGACTCAAAAGTCTTGAGGATCTGACTTTAAAAGACTCACATTATGTCTTGGGGATCTGACGTAAAAAGACCTAAAAATTTGTTTCTTTAACTAATTCTGATATTCGGCATCAATGGTAATATCCTACCTTTTTCTTATCCATTTTATTTACTTCTTTATACATTGAGGTCAATGCATGCATAAGTAAGGGGATGGTGTACTTGAGAAATGAATTTCGAAAATTAGTTTTCAAAAAAACAAAAATATTTTTGGTTTCTATATCAGTAGCATGAGAAAAATGAATTTTAATGATGAGTCTGGGATATATATTCTATACTGCTTAGTGTTGAGTTTGATAGATAGTTAATATTATTGATTTCATTACCGCTTAGACTATTTATTATGCTCAGACATAGTTCTTACTGATAGAATTCTTTATCAAGGCACCACCATAGTACTTGGTCAATTTTGTGTACGTTTGCTAGAAGAGAGATTTAAACCCCTAGTAAACTAGAAGTAGAATTTTTAGACTTAGCCCATGAGACTTGAGCTTTATACCCATTCTTTGGAGAGTTCTTACGAAAAATCCAAGTCTTAGTGACTCAACATCTTTCAGTTCTTTATGTCATTGTAATATCTCATTATTCGTTGATTTGGTTAATCACAGTGATATCAACCAACTGGGGAGATAGCCATTAGGTCTTGTAGTCTATTCAAAAAGCAGTATCATACTGATAAGTCAAGTAGTGAACCCATTCAGCATTTATCCCACCTAGTAGGACCATCATGTTAAACCCTTTTGAGCCTTACAATAAGCCATTTTCTTTCATAAAACCCTTTACCCGTCACCCAACTCCAGACAAAGAGTATAACCAAAATCTTTATCAGCCATACCCATATGTTTCTGAGAATACGAGGGGCACAAAGAGAAAGAAAGACCACAAAAGGAAGATTACAAGGAAATATCGAGAGAGATACAATGAAGTCCATCATTACGTTCAAAGTGAAAGAAGCTAGTGGAAAACAAGCATATCCAATTACTAATCAAGGATATACCAATCGAGCTATAAAAAAAAAAAAAAAAAAGTTGAAACGAATGGATGGAAAAGCTAAGACAAAGGAAGAATTTTCTCTGCAATACGTAATTTGAAGAAATCTTCCAAAGAAAAAGCAAAACCCTTAGTGTTTTTCGAAAACAACCTTAGAATCCTTTTTACCTTTCCTTCATAAACCAATACCCAAGCCAAGTTACAACCCATGACTTATCACTACAGTATGGTACGAAGTCTAGAATAGGTGAGAGGATGCTAAAGTGAATGACCCGACACTTCATATGTGATTGACATTCTTTCCATGAGACTACTTTTATTCAGAAGTCTGTTTTTCAAGGTAGTATGTGGCATGTTTATATGCATTATTCTTTTCTCCACATACATGAGGTAAAATAGTAGACCATCTTCTGAGAGATTCTTTTCTGAGAGTATGATCGGTGAGGATTGAAAGTCGAGATTATCTACCTATGGTAAACTTAAGATTCCGTTTCTTGGATAGGAGAATATAGGAGATTGACTAAGTACACACATAAGCCTTGATTGAGAATTTTGTCAATTTTTACTATCTCCCATCATAATCTATGAGTCTTTGCAACAATGTAGTTCGCAATGGATACCGTCTGTTGGAGTAATCACTAAGTGGGTAAGGAATTTCTCTCTCTAAAAAATACTATCATTCTTGAACATGCTATTGATTAATTTTGTTGGTATATCACCTGAAAACCCTCATGAGACTATAACTCGTTCTTTTTGGGGAACTTAAAGGTTTAAAGCCTTGTTGCATATGGTAAATGCAATCGCGATGCCTGCAAAAGTGAGTTAGGATTTTATTTTTGTTATTAGGATGTGATTTTGATCACTTATCTATTTTTATCTTATTTGCTAAGAGACTAGCAAAAGGCTAGTTGGGAGTTGTAATAAGTGCTCAAAAAGTGAAATTTAACCCTCGATTATGCCTCTTGTTTAGCCATTTTAGTGGACTAATAGTGTTTGTAAGTTATGTTTTAAGATTCTACATGTGAGAAAGAGAGTTTTGTAGAATATTAGAGAAAAAGGGATAAAATGGAGCAATTCAGAGCATTAAGGATCACATGGGAAGCCCGTGGACAATCATGGAGAAGGCCAAGGAATTGAAGCTATTAAAGATGCGACTTGGACCTATTTTAAAGCCTATTTGGAAGCCCAAGGCCAAAGGATTCATTACTTGGACCAAAGCCCGCAAAAGAGGATAAAAAGATAGAGTAGAAGAGACAAAATAAGCTTACGCGTCTGGGACGCATGGATCGAAGGTCTGAGATGCATTGATCGCGTCGAGGCATATGAATAGTGTGTCCCAGGGCATGAATCAACAATTGTAGCCAATTCCTTCTCAGTTTTGGAGATGAAGTTAGACTCTGAAAGAAGTCTATTTGTATTAGAAAACAAATGACGGTTTGGAATGCTTCTAGAGCTCATTGTAACCCCTATAAATAGAGGACCTAAGTGCCTCATGTAAATTGCCAATTCACTTATAATCTTGTCTCCATAACTTGAGGCAGAGAGAGATTAATAATAAAATATCGGTTTTAACTAGCTGAGTCTTAATAAATTAGTCTTTCTAGTCTTATGTTCTTCGACTCTTCTTCTCGTTCTTCGTGTTCTTCCTTCTATATGGAAGGCTAATCTTCTCCTTCAAGGGAGGAGATGAAGTCGGTACTTAAGGTTTAATGATTCTTCTTGGTCATGGTGTTCTTCAATCAGGTTAGTTCTTTATGTTTTTAGTTATTAGTTCCATTGCCCACACCAGGGGATGGAAGTATAGAATAGGGTTTATGTTTTGCAATATTAATATCATGCTAGTGTTCTTTACTTTTCTTCTAGTAGTGTAACTCTTTAGAGTTAGAGAAGTACTCTTTGTGTTGCCTTAGAAGGGGTAGCTCAGGGAGTGGCTGCCTAGGGGAAGTATTATTTGTGTTTGCCTTAAGTGGTGATTCATTGAATGGCCGCCCTATTATGAAGTACTCCTTGATGTTGCTCTTGGTAATACATTGAATGGCTGCCCGAGCTTACATAAAAGGAAAGAAGATATTAATAGCATAAACATAGGAACAACCTTAAGTAGAGTTAATTGTTAACGATGTTTTGTCCAAGAAGGCATCGGCACTTGCTCGATTGCCTAATTGTAGTCTACTTGTAAGAACAACCATGAAGCAGAAGGTCATAGATTAAAAGTATTGGTGGATTCTAATCTCTTGAATTCCCTCTCTTATAAATTCCCAATAGTTTAGTTAATTTAGTTTAGTTTAGCATTAGAATCTAAATCTCTATAATCATAGTTTTTAATCCCTTAAACCCCCTTTCCAGTCCTGTCCTTCACATAACATACACTTAAAAGTGGAACGATACCCTACTCATCCTTTACTTATTGAGGGATAATTAGGTTTTGATACGCTTCTATTTGTTCAACGACCATCATCTATCTACATCATCCATACACCATCTACACACAAAAAAGAGCGAGTGTCAATAATTAGAAGTTGGAAAAAACTTCTGACCAAAAGTAATGGATATATTGAAACAACCAAAGCAATGAAAACTTCCACCCTATCCTTTTGAAGGCATCCCTTCATTTCAAGAGTCAGACTAAAAAAATAATGCAGTGGCTCTCAACAAATTCTTGAGTATAGTAGTAGTATACAACATCATGTAAAGGGAAGTCTAAAAATCATATATATTCAGAGAGAACAAAACAAATAAAATTCAACGTTACCAACCTAAAACAATAGGATTTGACTCCTATAGTTAAACAAAGTAATTATTTTGTCATCCTCTAACCTTATTTTGAAGTATATCAAACCTATTGAAACATGCACTTCTCTATAATAAACAACGTGACAAAACATTCAGAGATTAAGCTCTCCCAATCATTTCTTTCCAATTGGCTCCAAAGTCATATGCGTGAGCGTGAGAACATTGACCGCCTAATGGATCGGAGAGTATTTTTTTTTTTTTCTTTAGAATTCAGCTCAGCAAAAGTCAAATAAAGAGAGCACTATCAAATTTAAGCAAAAAAACTATATAATCGTCCAAAAAAGAGAAATGCAAATTACAAACAAAAGGTATACAAACATAAGTTGCAAAAAATTACAAACAAAAGTAGAGGAGGTTGGAACACAAAAGAAGTTGCAAAAATTACAAACGAAAATAGATGGAGGCTAGTACTATATAATTCTTTTCAGGACATACATCACGGTTCATGTAGGTACTAAGCTTTTATTGAAGAGAGGCCCAACATACATGCTATATGCCATATGTGCACTTGTCATAGAGATAATCTCAGTAGTGATCCTGTTAACACTTAGAAAAAAAATTATTCAGATTATATGTTACTTATATATGGACATTGTGTACCTTAAAAAAGACGTAGCGAACACCGAAAAGTGGAATCTGAAAAATTGGCATGAGGAAAGCACGAACTTCACAGTCGTTGACAATTGAAGTAGATAGAATAATAGAACAACACATAATTGCTTGCCAAGTTTATGATCTTCATCTTTGATGAGTCAAAAGTGCTTAATAGGGATTATTGCGATCCCGAAATAGAAGTTGCAAAAGATGCAAGAAAAGAACATATAGTATATGGGAAATTGCAAAATAAATTATTGGAATCAGAGAAGATGACCACATTAAGGGAACTTACAATGAGGAGAGATATGACTTATGGAGAATCTGTATTTGAGTGACTTATAATAAAAATATAATCATATCAATAGCAAATATAAATCAATAAAAGAAAAAAAAAGTTTAATAACTTTATTCAATGCAAATTAAATAATCAAATCAATCACCTATAACCACAAAACACATATTCACCTACACGTGCAAGGTGATACAGGAGAGTGTTAAATATTGAGCACTACGAAATGAAAAGATTTTAAGTGCATGCAGAACAACGTCAATAGCTAATGAAACCAATAACCCCCTACACAATTTACAAAATGAATACCCAAATGAGGAAGGTGATTGAGGAGAGTAATAAATATATATGAAAAAAATAGCTCCAAATAAATAACAGGAAAAAGAAGAAGAATTAGAAGAAAATTACACACCTTAGGGTCCGAAAATTCAGGTTGAAAAGTAGCAAGTATCGACACCATTATTGAAAAGTTGAGTTGAATGGAGGTGCCGTCAGAGCTTAGGCAGACTTTGACGAAGGAGGGAGTAATATTGAGGAGGAACAGTAGGAGATTCTAAGAGGGGGTTTGTAACGCCCATATTTTTAAAATACGTTTTTATTTATTTATTAATTAATTAAATAATTTATTTTAAAAAAATTGGTTGGATTGGACTCGGGACATGTGGGCCTGGTTTTTGGGCCCGAGTATGTTTTGGGCTTGGGTTTCGGACCCAAGTATATAAACACATTTTTCTAGAGAATAGGGTTTTAAAATAATAAAAAAATAATGAAAATGGAAAATGAGAGAGAAGTTTGGTTTCTTTGGAGAGGTGGAGCCTTGACGGTTCGGACTCTGGGAGGATTAAATTAGGGTCGGGTTTTAATTCAGGAGTAGCTATTTTGCTATATCACGGATTTATCGTTTTCGAATATCGGTATATTGTCTAATGTTTCTATTTTTATATATTGTTCATTATATTGTTTTATTCGACGTCGTGTTCGCCGAGTTTGTTAAAACTCTAGTCAAACACCGCTGAACTGTTGAAATCCTGTGTTATTGAAATGCATTAGAATTTGTCGAAATGGGATAATGAAGTGGTGTGGATATTGGTTTTAGTGAAATGTGGGAGCGGTTCCAAACTTGGGAGGAGGCGTCGTCCTTGCGAGCCCAATAAAGGAATGGTCTGCATTCTTGCCTTTATTGTTTCTTTGAACTTTTTGTTGTCGTGGGCTATTTTTGGTTGGGTTGATTGGTTGTTGGTGGAGGCGAGATGGATCGGGGTTGGATTAAGTTGTTGGTGATGGGGTCGTGTAATGGTGTGGGGCGGTAGATGGGAGCTGTCGAAGCTCTGTTAATGGCGGAGACGAAATGTCAATCTAGTGTGGAGGAAGGGTTAAATGAAATTTATAAGGTAGTCGTGTTGGTTGTCAATGGAAGGGGTGTGTTGGAGCACGGTGGTTGGGCTGTTGGGAGCCTTGAACAGGCGCCAATGGCGGTCGGGTTGAGTTTTTACGGATATGAGGAATCGGGGTTTGTGGGTATGAGAAGATGGGGTTTTCTAGGGGATCAAAACCGAACCATTTCGGTTAGTTTGGAGGGTCGCGGTGGTGGTGGTGGAGGAGAGAGCGCGAGAGGTGGCTGAGGGAGGGAGGGAGGAAGAAGACACATTGGTCTACTTTGGGCTTGGACTTGGGCGAGTTCAGTCTTTGGGCCAAAAAAGCTAATTAGTTCATTTGGGCGAAATGTTTTAAGTTCTTGGGCCCTAGCTTGTTTTGTTTGGGCCCGGATTCTATTTTAAGTTTTGGGGCCGATTTTGGTTGTTTTGTTTGGGCGAGTTTCTTTTGGTTTTGTTTGCGCCCGGATTCTATTTTAAGTTGTTGGACTCGGTTTAGATTAAGTGGTTGGGCCAAAATCTAACTAGTTTTCTTGGACCGGTTTAATTTAAAGATTTTCGTAGAATCCAATTATGTTTTCGCGGTTCGATATAAGTTTTGGGCCTAAACACTAGTTAGTTATTGGGCGGATTAATCCGTTGTTTCGGACCGGTTCCATATTAATTTGTGGACCAGTTCAATATAAGGTTTGGGCTTGGCCAGTTGGGTCCGAACCCTTACCTTGGTCATGAGCCCATGAGCCCATGAGTCATGCACCTTTGACCTTAGCCATGAACCATGGCTATGACCATGAACCTGTCGAACATGGAAACGACAGTTTGACTTTGACCATGACATGTTGAGTTTGACCTTGACCATGATGTGTTGACCTTTGACTAGGACACGTTGATTTTGACTAGGACATGTTGACTTTGACCAGGACAGTTTGACTTTGACCAAGACCTGTTGACTTTGACCAGGACTTGTTGACCTTTGACCATTGACATTTGACTTTGACTGTGACCGTTGACCGTTGAATAGGAAACGTTGACTTTTCTAGTTTTTCACACGTTTGTTTATATTCATTATCTAATTATGATTTGACGTGAGTAGTGTGTAAAACATATATATATTGGGCTTTGATTATGGATTGTAGACTGTATAATTGTGCTACATTTTATGTTGTAAATGGTATGGACAAATTAAATGTGGAAATGCTGTGGAAGCTGATATAAATCTAGTTGTCATTATCTAATTAAGATTTGACATGAGTAGTGTGTAAAGCATATATATGTTGGGATATATATATATATTAAATGGAATAGTTTTAGAGACATAAATGTATAAATACTCCATTATTATATATGTAAGATGCTACTATGAGGTAGCATAGTATTGGTGAATATTTGCCCACGGGAGTGTGGTGTAGTGCAATAATATATTGGCACGTGAAAGTATGAAAGTGGTTATGAGATATAATTGAGATATTTCTAAATATTATGGCTTAGTGCAATAAGGTAATTGACACGCATTGATATAGTGGATTTATTATGAGTCATTAATGTATGACACTTGAATAAATTACGTAACGAAAAATCCTAGAACCCGACTACCACAACTCATGTGATTGTCCCTTCCGGCATTCGCTTAATCTGAATGGCCTTCTTGGCCCTTTTCGGCGTTTGAGTTAAAATTTGAATGGCCCTCTGGCGAAATAACCGAATAGTGGCTTGATTATTCCGTTCGCAAAAATAGAACGATGACGCGCGATATTTTATGCCGAATAGTGGCATTACTTACATAATTGCTTCCGTGTGAGGATTTACTTGGTGTGCGGCATCCCGCTAAGGGTGGTTACGCACGGAGTGGTTCATTATGTAAGGGGAGGCATGTGGATGTACATGTTAAGTTGGGTAGCGATTGTGGTAGCCAGGGAAACTAGGTAAGACATAGATACGACGTGATTTTAGGGACATACAAAGAAAGTCTAAACTAATATAATTATGGTAATATTGTTGGTAAATGATATATCTCTAGATAGATGATTGTATGTGTTTGGCTGGTTAGTATTTTAGTTAGAACCTAAGGCGCCTCGTGGAGGAACTAAATGCCTTTTTATTATGCGTATGGTATATTGTATTAGTTGTTGGAAGTTAAGGCGCCTCAGTGGAGGAACTACCTGCCTAGATTATTGGAGTTAAATATGTTATATTAGTCGTTGAAAGTTAAGGCGCCTCGGTGGAGGAACTAACTGCCATAAGGATTATGTATATATTTGTATAAGTATATGTTGTTTTTAGAGCTACTCACACCAAAGATTTTATAATCTTGACCCGATTTGCATGTTTGCTTATCGGGTGTGTTCATTCAATGAACATAGTTGATAAGTTTTGACAGTTTAGTGTTGAAGAAGGTTGGGTCAGCTGCGTGTGGTTTTAATTAGCATTGCATTTCGGGATGTATTTTGTTTTCCCTTAAGGTGATATAGATTTTCAGTCTAGACAATGTAATTGTACTTTCATTTGTAATTTTAAATAAGGAGTTATTGAAAAGAGATTTGTAACATAATCTTAGTTGTAAATTTTTGTAATAAAGAGGACATTTGTTTAATTGAAATTTTTACTGGTTTTTAATTATCCGCATTATTTAAACTGTTTATGGGTTTTTTGGAAGTGGAGAGTGCGTCACACCTCGGAGATCAAAGAGTCGGGGACAAATAATGTTTTTCCGAATTCTGTCGAAATTCGGGGTGTGACAGGGTTATTATTTTGAGAAAATCTGGTGTGCGCAGGAAAGAGAGAGAGAGAGAGAGAGAGAGAGTGGAGTAGATAATCTGGGCCACTCCTATCAGCAAATGGTACGGGGGTATTGCCCCACAAAGTCTTGAAAACAGTCGGTGATTCTAAGAGGGACTTATTACTTAAGGGTTACAAATATGTAACTTTACATGAAATAGGCGAGGGTAAAACTGGAAGAAGATAACAAATATGCATGTGAAGGCAAAACTGAAAGGAAAAAACGACATATGAATTCTCCTGTAACTGGGGGCGCGTTTTCTAAAGAAGAGAGATGCATATCCTACGACAATCTATACGTGCCAGGACAATTCTAGTGGATTGTAATTCTCCACCTTTTCCTTGACATGATACCAAACTATCAATATTGCAATTTCATTACAACAATCATTTACTTTTTTGCATACCGGCCTATAGCAGAAAATTCTGAATTGAAGAAGCACATCTAGCCAAAGTGCATCTAACCTATCGGGGATTAAATGAATTTAAGGGTTAGAGTTTAGGGAAAGAATTTAGTGAATTTTGTATACATTTAATCACATATATACACAAAAAGTCTTCGTATACAATATAAGCGAGATAATTAGTGGATTAGCAAATGAGTAAAACAAACACGTAGTATTCTTATATGTACAATGTGTGTACATTAACCAGTGTGCATGATAGTAGCATGACAAAACACAAAAAACACTATGGTAGACTGGAAGCAGTAGTACAAATGTGATTAAACCAACGGGTAACTAAGTTGCCAAAAGGAAACAATAACACGATATGGACTGGTGCACATATGCACAACCATTACCAAATGTCTTGGTAGACTTCATAAACAAAGTACACAACAGTAAAAGGATAGATACAATGGTTTATAATGTATGACTCCCATTCATTAGATTTTATTAGAAGTATTTACAGTACCATCAACCAAAAAGAGCTGAAAAAAATATCAAATAACTACAGATGACAAAATTGCACGAAGAAAACAATAGCATGGTTACCTTGGTTATTGTTGTAAACCTACATTTACATTCGAGAAAAAAAAATTGTGTATTAAAATTTATAACTAAAAAATATTAAAAACCCTAAAAAATAAAATAATATAATGATAGAATATCAATGATTAATGGGGTTAAGTTCATACTGCTTAATTATAAGGCTACAACATTCACAAACACCAACCATTCAAGTGAAGGACTCATAGTAAAATACTCACTCCAAGCAAAGAACTACATGTTATATTCCCAAAATGTTATATCCCAAAAGACCATTCTTACTTCCTGGTAATCCTACTATATGTAAGATTTTTCTTCCACACAAAACCGTAAAAAAAAAAGGAAATCAAACATGCTTGCTTTACAAATTTGGTGCTGGATTATTTCCTCAATTTGAAAATGGATATGATAGAAAGAAAATTCTTACTACAAAATGTATCTACATGTACACAATCATAATCACAACCATATTGACTTGCGTGCAAAATAGTCCTTCAAATGACCTATAACATGTATAAATGATTTCAGATTAGAAAGTTAATAGTTCCTTAGAAGTTGAAGGTTCATCAAAATTGCAAAATTCAATGAAAATAGACGGACACAAACATTAGACTTGTTAGGAAGAGGGCCTTCCAATTTCAACTGAGGCATTAGATCTCAGGGGAGATGCGAACATAAAAAACAGAGTGTATATTAACTTAGAGACTTTAATGCCTGACCGAGTATTTCAGAATCTGATGGCTTGGGAAGATCATTTCCTTTACAGTGGCACCATTTTTGTATATCTTGAATATTGGAACAATTCTCACGTGCTCAACATTGGCTACGCTTTGTGCTCACCTCAATATCCACCTTCAGAAAATACCATAAAAAGATATCAAGATATTGAAGTAAAAGGTTAAAGTATAACACCATCATACATATTTTCATTGTGGGATGCTTACCTTGACAAAATTCACAGAAGGATATCGAGCGCAAAGTGTGTTCATGAAGTACAACTCTGGAAGACATTTGGTACAACCCTATTGACGCATCTCAGACTCACTCTGTCTATCTCAAACCATTTGCCTACATTCAATTCCTTCAAAACCCATATTGTCATCCAAGGCTCTGTAACTCAATTAATCGAAATAGACACATCCAACTCCAACAAATGCAACCTAACCTCATACCTACCAACAAATTGCATAAAACCAATTATAAACAATTGCACTGCTAGTTAACCAAGATGCATGGTTATATATCATGGAAAAATCAATGTGGAAATTACCTGAAATCAAGAATTAAATATGAACCTCCAATCCTCCGTTATCATAGAATTCCATGTGAATTTTGTTCTACAGTTCAAACTCATGAAACCCAAAACTCTTCAAGTGACTCTTCTCTAGCAGGCCTATTTTCTCGTTAACCTATTTAGACTCCCATCAAGAAATAGAGGCCATGCACGTTTTATAGTTTAACCTATGTAGATATCAAACCGGCTAATTTAGACTCTCATTTAGATTTCACACAAGAGCAAGCATAAGATATATACATATGTCATTCCAATGAAAGATTTCTTAACCTTGAGAACAGTCATCACCAAACTAAGAATACATAAGCTTCATCCTACAAAGCCAAGTCTCATAATAAAGCATCAATTCAACATACACATAAGAGGCTCAAGTGAATTTGAGATAACCCATCATCCTAAAAGAAAATATATGTATTTGTATTGAAGGCTAAACTTCAAATCTAACATGTGCATTTTGAAAAAGTTTCAAAAAATGGGAATGATGCACACACAAACACTTTAAAATGGCAAGCTCGCTTTTGAATCCCCAAATCCATCCTGAACCACTTGTGTTAGTATTTGGATGGTGTTAGTGGTAGGTATTGAAACATGGATAAACTACCTCTTGACGGTTGCAGTGTCTTTTTGAACAGAGGGAGAAAGATATTTGAGGGCACTGGAAGTAGAGGCAGCATTTAAGAAATTTCATTGTAAAGAGGCATTAAATGAAAACAACCCTTTGGGAAGATGCACAACCCAAGCAAATTGTCCATTACTATTATTTATTTTTTTCGTTTCTTATGCACTGATCTTTTAGAAACCCAATGGTAACGCATTTACTTGAATGTGTAATGGCAGGAAAAAAAAATCAAGGAAAGAATAACCTAGAAGTTTGACTTGAGCTCATAACATCTCTTAAAAATGGTATTTTGAAGCCGGAAACTAAGGTAACCTACTACCACATCGCCTTAATTTATTGAAGGGACTTAGAAAAAATACTTGGGCTTGCAAATATTTTGGCTAGTAAATCACATGTACTAGTCCAAAAATGCTAAACGTTGCAGCACTACCAAAAGCTACTTCTGCATCACTTTGCTTATTTAAAACCACTCTCGCACTGCAAGTGTCCCTTATAGCTTTTGTTTTTGATTCCTTGAAATCCTCAAAGCGTCTGTATATCTTATTCAGGTTCATTTATGAGGGAATACAACCTGACTCAGGAAAACTCATCAAAAGTGGTGCGGTGAAGGGGGAAATTCATTCACATATACCCTCAGGTTCATTTATGAGGGAATACAACCTGACTCAGGAAAACTCATCAAAAGTGGTGCGGTGAAGGGGGAAATTCATTCACATATACAAATACGAACTGCTTGTGGGTTTGTCGGGTACCAAGAATCAAAAATAAAAAATAATAAACTCAAAGATCAACAAAAAAAAACTCATATGAGAAATTACATACCTCTTTCTAAATTCTCTTTCTCCAATAATCATGTCTGAAGAAAATGATATCTTCAATATCAAGTGCACGCCGCTTTGAATTTTGTGGACTTAAAGGGAAGGGGGTTTCTTTTCTAAGGAACAGCTACAAAGTTGCTTTTCTAATGAACACTTTCATCAAAATTTACACGTTCTCTAGTAGCAAACATGACAAAGATAAAAGCACACATGAAATATAGGAATGAAGTTAATAACAGGAATCCACGGAAAGTACCCATCATCTCGACAAAGAATCCGGCTGGAATTGCCTATGATAGCAGCCATTGTTCTAGTAATATTTGATATTCCTGTTGCCAATGCAAAAAGGGTAGTGAGAGAGAGAGAGCATCAGTTGAATATCAAAATAAGATAGAAATTGGTAGTATTACCATGTATAACACCTGAATAATGCGGAGAGATTTCCTGATTACATCCAAAGGAGCAAAAGATCATAAATGTAAGAAATAAGTCAGTTGCAGAGTTCCAAGTCGGTTCTTTAAATTCCAATATACCACAAACCTGAAAATTCACAAGGAAGCCAGAGTGGCCGAAAGACTTCAAGCCAACAGCTACAACAAGCCAAGCAGATGCAATAGTTGGAGTTTTTGCTCCAATTAAACCAAGAAGCGGAAATCCCAGCCCCAGAAAACCAATAGACTGCACAGTAGGAACATAGATAGTAACTCTTTTGGTTCTTGAGCAGGCAAGAAGAGAGGAATAAGATCAATTCGACCGATTGAAATCCGAAGTTAGGAAGGAGACAATCAGGGATATATGTTTTTTTTGGCTTTCAGTTTTTATTTTTTTTTTAAGAGAGAGCAAATTAGGAGAGATTTGGGAGAGAGAAATGGGACATAAGAAGAAGAAGAGAAGAAGAAGAGTGATGATAAAACATAAAATTGAATAGTTTACCTACGTAATGAACGATGAACTCAAAATGTAAGTAAACTAAAACTATCTTATGAGCCTATATGTTTATCAAAGTTTCTACTCTCAATTCTATCGAAATAGAGTGGAGTAACAAATTCGTTCCACTCCTAATGCTCTAGCATGGAATGTTTTCTAGTCTAATTAGTCGGTCTTAAGTCTAATGAGAGCTTTGCGAAGGGTGTTATACTACGATACCTATATGAAATTGATTATGTTGAATTTAACTACGAATGCTATTTGATATGATTGTTTTTGAATCTAGATAAAGGATTAGAGGGGAATTGAATCCACCTCCAACTTAATACCCTAGCATAGATTCTTGTACCTCGATTCTTACGTTCTTACGGCAAGAAATTCGAGTTCTAATCCCTAGTGTTCATGGCATTTCTACCGAATACTAACTAGTATGTGAGGTCGTCCACCCATTCTCATGGCGAATCACGACCTTCTAGATTGGAATAGATTCTACAATGCTTCTACACTATACCACTAAGTTTTCATCAAGGCTTCACTAACCCCTCTAATGGAGGTTTTAGCCTTGAGTCATCAACCCATCATTTCCCATTGAATTATAACTACACATCATATTAAAATTCTAACTTAACTAAATTAACTAACAATGTTTTAATCTACTTAATCTACTTAAACTACGAAATGATAATCAACAAGAATTAAAACTAGATCTATAAATTGAGATGACAAAAATCGAAATTGACAAAATAACTATTTTATTTATCTAATCAATCAAGAACAATGATTCAAAGACTTAATCTAAAACAAGAATTGAAAATGGAACTAAAATTTAATTAATCTACTGAAAACTAGATTTAGAATTATCTATATTGTTTTAGGTCTAACTAGCTACCATTAATAAAGAGCTAAGCTTTGGTTTTTATACTTTCAGATCCAAAAATCGTGCATGGGCTTGGAGCCATGTTTTGGGCCAGAGAATCAGGCCCAAAACCCAATACTTTCAGTCCAAAAAGGCCTATTCAGCTGCAGTTGGCTTCACTAGACTTTTCGTCCACTTCTGCTTCTCTGATTGGATCAAGTCTTAGACCATTGGAAAGCTCTTTCCGAGCCAGTCGTTTTAACATAAGGTAGGCCCAATTCCGAGGTTTGAGTCCAAAGATATGGTCTTCAGAAGTTCTGTTGACTTTGTGCACTATTTCTGCCCGCGTGGACTTTGACTCTTCATCTTTTGACCGGGCTTTACAGAGGCTTTGTCTTCTTGAATCTTGGCATTTAATCACAGAACTCCTTAGCAACCGATCTTTGCTCCTTTATCTCGCTAAAGTGGCACATTTCTACACATAATGGACTTTTACTGAAATGCATAAAACACGAATCGATATTAACTCTTAATTATTACTCACATAATTGGTCTAAAAGTATGACTGTCTGGGTTAAAACTACAGTTTTTGGGCTCTTATAAAACCACCCCAAACAGCATTTTGCTTGTCCTCGAGCAAAGATGAGAAATTAGAATAAGTGACCAAAAATGGAGTTCTATCTACTCGTTTTCTTTGAGTCGCGATTGCATTGACCATATATGCAACAAGGCCTTAAACCACTAGGAATTCCCTAGTGGACGAAGTTATAACCTCGTGAGAGTTTTCAGTGAAGGTACTCACAAACTTCAACTATACTACAATGACTAAGAAATAAAACTATTGTTTCCTCATTCATGTCCCAACTATCTATACATCTCACTAGCAACCAATAAGAATAACCAAGTTAAAAACCTAAACTAATATATGCATAATAATCAATCATCTATGATACAAATATATATACTATGAGTAATACTATGAAATGCCTAGCAGGTTCGTTTCTGAAAACTCGGAATAGCGTCCTTAAGTAGGTCCTCACATAATTGTCAAGACGAAAACCACTCGATTTTTTCCTCTCGAGTTTTCACTACTCCATTTTTTGTTGATGCGATGGGGCACACTTTACCTTACAATCTCAATGACAACAAGGAAGCCGGAGTCAATCAAACACATCTGCCACTTACTATCACCCTAACCTATTCCTAATTGAGCTAGAGGTCTTTATTAGGTGTTGGGGGGATTAGGAGATGGTTTAAGAAGGAAGGAAATGGATATTCAAAAGGACAAGTCTGAGATAGTAGAGTCTTCATATTATGTAACTTCGAGAAAACCTTGTTATTTACTTTTGCTTCTATACTTTGTTTCCATCCTTAGCCATATTTTTTTTTCTTTGGCTTTTAAACTCCTTTTATTCTTTTTTTTTTCGGAGTTTTTATTTTATTTCTATTTCTATTTTTATTTTCTTTGGATGGGAACTTTTTTTCTTTATTTTCTGAAGCAATTAACTAACTTTTGTTTACACCGGTTTTTCTCTTCTTCTTTCTTCCTCATTCTATTCTATGACTTATTCTAGATTGGGTAGGTTGATTTTTTTTTTTTTATTTTTTATTTATTTTATTCTATTTTTGTAACAGGGTAAAGGATTTGTGGTTTATGGAAAGCTAAAGAAAGGCTCAAAGGGGTGACTAGCGGAAAATAATTCATAGGTTTGAATTTCTGGCTATATCGATCCAAAGAGGGCCTAAATTCTCGCTTAGGATATGGCATAGTGATCAAGCAAGTGGACGTGTGATTTCTCTATCCGGATTTTACTTCTCCCTTGTGTCATTTCTCAAATGTTTCACTCATATAAGGCTTTAGGCTATATTCTCACATGATTTGTAGAATAAGTACTCTAGCCTAGATTTCAGAAACTTACTGCTAACAATCATAGATACTCATGTAATATATTTATAGATAGATGCAAAGATTATTACCTACATATTAACCTAAGTTGCTAACAATTATTCTGATGCAAAAGCTACGTGAGACTTCTAGATTGTTAAGCACATAGAGAAGGAAAACAATACCAATATTCCTAAGTGTATAGCATAAACTTATTTATTTATATTTTTGAAATTTTTAACTTGAAAACAAATGCATATTATATATATCTATATCCTAACATATGCCTTAATTACACGTGTTTCTATCCCCCCCCCCCCCCCCCCCAAAACTGCCAAACAAGAAGCATGCTTTGTCCTCAAAGCATTTAAATAAAGAGGGTAGAACAATACCATGGAAACGCGTGAAATTCAGGGCATCCGCAAAACAAATGTTAGAACATACTAATATAGGAAATAAAAATACTGACCCAACTCTATAAGAGTTCCACCCATTATGGGGTTAACAGAATTAAATATGCTTGGGACATAAGCAGACAATAACAAAACTAAAAACTTACCTTATCTCCCGCTTAAACGTCCTCCTCCTCATTAAAGAGATGAGGTTCCTTCGCATCCTGCCAGTCCATTATAACTTGCCAAGCTTGCTGCCATTTATCATCTACTAATGCTAACCTGTTAAGTGTTATTATGTCTGATGGGATGTACGGGGCGACCAATTGAGGCTGCACCTGCCATCCCGGCCTAGTCATTATTCGCAATGAGCGAACCACCCAATTGGTGGGTCTCATGACTTCAACCCTTTTCCAATCTGTGAATTGTGCAATTTATATAGGTAAACAACTTCGCGATGATCGGCTTACCAACACAGGCATAAGAAGATACTTTCTAGCCTCATGGTTTGGGCTCTCTTAAGACTAGCAACTAAAACTTCGGGGAATGTCATATCGGCGTCCCCCTCGCCTAAAGCGAGGAAAATGTCACCAAACCAAGATTGTTTGCGAGAAATGAACTCATTCCCCCAAAATATTCATCGGGATGAATAACATGGTGGTGCCTACGTTTAGGGAAAGGCTACCAAGGGCAATGCTATATAAGCCCACAGTCCATTACTTTCGAAATACCCTCCCCCCATAATACTCATGGAAATATGTATAATCATAAAGATATGCATTATCGGTCATATATGCCCATGTGTGAACATGATCGGTATTGGTAATCCACGAAACTAAAGCGACCACATTTTTATTGAATTAATGTGTCGTGTCATCGACTCTGACGGAGAATTCTTGTTCTCCATCCCGACAATAGAATTTAACGTGGTTAAGTAAAATAAGCGATGAAGTGTGGTGAATATGAATCGTCATCATTTACCCAGTAGATGGCGCCATCCTAATGCGAGGATCTTGTGTCGGAACCAATGTCCATAGGTCACCGATTGCCCAACACGTCTTGAAAAGACTGTTCGGGTATGACTATAGGGGATGTCATCTCAACTACTCTTTGAACAGTTCCAAAAATCCTGGAATGACCCTCACGAAAATTGGAATTTTCCGTTGACATAAAGCAGGCGGAGCGCAGACTTGCTTCGTATAGATAAGCGTGGTCGGCTCGTGGGTTTTGCTATTACGGTGTTTGAAGCGAAGTCACGCCAAGGAGCATGGTCGCGCTCGACTAAAATTTGTGAAATTATCGCAGGCAGCGCTTCGTAGAATCTTTGAAAACAATTTAGAGGAAAAAGAAGGAAAAGCTTGGAGTGAAAGGTCTTGCGGGATGATGGTGGGGTGTATTGTGGTGGTTCGTTAGTGTAGAATGAAAGGAGTTTAAATAGGTTATGAGCTTCCAAAACGAATCGGCAAGTTCCCAAATTGTTTTAAGGCAATTTCGAAATAGAAAATTCCAAACCCAAAACGAAACAAACCATTTTAAACAAAATCCTTTCTAAAAATCCGGTATCTTTCATATTGGATTTAGAATAGTAACTTCTAAACTCCCCTAGATTTCATGCTACCACCACACAAATCATAGATATGCCGATATCGGCCAAATTATCAACCTTTCCTTCAAGACTACTTTACCGCGGATGATCATATAACGAATTATGCTCGGTATAAATATTACCACCCCCAAACAAGTCGGGAAGGTGGGATTAATGATAAAAACAAGCAGTACTCGAAATTAACCAATTATATTAAAAATAAAATTTAAATCCAAACAACATAAAACAAACACATTAATATTTAAATTTAACTACTTAATTAAAATCCAACTAATAAAACAATCAAAACCATGAAATAACAGCTGAACACAACTGATGGTGAACACCTAGCCATGTGATGAAGATGGGCCCGGAGATGGAGATTGGTCCTGGCATGGAGAATGGCTTGAACCATCTGTCCTTCGGCGACGACGCTCATGCCTGTTGGACTCGGCTGAAACAGAGTCCTCCACGGGTGGCATGCGTCATAGCATCTCTCTATTCGAACAATGGCGTGCTTCCATCTCGATCCGAGTCTTGCATCTTGGGCTTGTTGATCTTTGGTGGATAGTCTCCATGTTAGACAAGATATCGTCCTGAACCCGCCGAGCATTTCAAGTCTCGTCTGAAGGTTTGTTTGCTTCTTTCGAACTACAATCTGTCTATCTCGGATATCTTCACAAATACCATAAACGCAACGCAAGGCATAGTCACTAGCATCACACATGAGTTCGAAAGGTTTAGACCAATCGGAGGTCAGATAATTGGTGCAGAGGTTAGAGGCGACTTTTAAAGTTTCAAAAAGCCTGCGTCAGTTAAAATTAAAATCAAAGATTGCATCTTTCAAAAGCAGATTAGTTAAAGGCCTAGCTATTTTTCGAAAAGTCTTTAATAAACCGCCTATAAAACCTGCATGGCCTAGAAAGGCTCTAATATCACGGACAGTCCGTGGGTTTTAGGTAAAGTCGCTATCTTATCTAGTTTGGCCTTATCTACTTGATGCCATCACTAGATACAATGTGACCTAGTACTATGCCTTTTTCACCATGAAATGACACTTTTCCCAGTTTAAAAAACGAGGCTCTTTTCTTCACACCGTGTCAAAACCTTAGACAAAGTTAGACAAACGATCTATGAAGGAAGGAGTCTCCATAGATAGAAAAATCATCCATGAAAACTTCCATAAAGCTTTCTACCATGTCACTAAATATATGAAGCATACACTGCCGGAAGGTTCCAGGAGCATTACAAAGGCCAAAAGGCATTCGTTTATAGGCATACGTTCCAAAGGGACATGTGAAGGTAGTCTTTTCTTGGTCATCAATATCAATAATAATCTGAAAATAGCCCCGAGTAGCCATCCAAAAACAATAAAAAGCATGACCAGCTAGGCGTTCGAGCATTTGATCTATAAAAGGTAAAGGAAAGTGATCCTTTCGTGTCATAGCATTTAAACGCGTCATAATCAATACAAATCCTCCATTTCATAGGACCTTGTGTGACAACATAGTCACCCTTTCCGTTCACGTACCATGGTAACTCCCGATTTCTTAGGAACTACATGAATGGGGCTTACCCATTCGCTATCGAGATTGGGTATATGATACCCGCGCATCGAGTAATCGTAAGACTTCTTCCCCAACCACCTCTTTTTTATGGTCAGGGTTCAAAGCGGAGCGAGGTTCAAAAGTTTTTGCGTTATCCTCCAAATGGATCTGATGAGTGCAAATATTAGGGTCAATTCCTTAATGTCGCTAGGGACAAACCAATCGCAGACCGATGTTCCCCAATCACTCGGATTAAAACGGTGTCTCTTCATTCTTAGATAAGAGAAGATATAATTACCGGATGACTACCATCCGGATCAAGTTGAATATATTTTAACTCAAGGGGAAGATGTTTAAAAAACAGGGTGGAAGGAAAATCAATAGATGTTTAAAACGTCGGTCCCTCCTTTTTTGCATAATGAATACTTGCTTAGGTAGCAAGTCTTCATACTTAATATGTGGAGCAACCGAAAGGGTCTACAATTGGTGTGGACTCAAGGATGGTGCTGACTTCCTCTAAGTAGGAGTCATTTACAAAATCTAAAATTCCAAAAGAAATGAATTTGTACATATTGTTTTCGGGAAACGTGTTGTTAAAATAATCTTGAGCTAAACTCTCGATCATGCTAACCTCCCCATCTATAGACAAATCTGGTAATTGTTTCATCATTTTAAAAACATTTACCTCAACTGTAAGATGGCCAAAAGATAAGGACATCTTACCATCGCGGCAATTTATAAGTCGTTGGCGGTTGCCAAGATGGGGCTCCCTAAGATGATCGGGTTGACTGAAGTCGTTGGCGACCTCAGTACGGATAACAAAATCGCGAGGGATAGTAAA
The DNA here is from genome assembly GCF_015680905.1 of Coptis chinensis. Taxonomy (NCBI): domain Eukaryota; kingdom Viridiplantae; phylum Streptophyta; class Magnoliopsida; order Ranunculales; family Ranunculaceae; genus Coptis; species Coptis chinensis. Next base: position 94,943,081 of record NC_141462.1, read on the forward strand.
AATCCCGAACCTTAACAAGCACGTTTTCCACTACACCCTTAGGATACTTAATTGACTGTTAAGCTAATTGCAACATTATTTTTGTAGGTTGCATTTCCTGTAGACCTATTTGTTTATACAAATAATATGGGAGTAAGTTAACACTTGCCCCGTGTCTAATAACGCAAATCTCCTAAGGTGCATTTTACGATGGGATCTACCGAGGAGGTCCTTGTACTTAACAATTCCATTATTTTCGGATAAAGTTGGGAATTGTTAAAGGACAAGGTTAAAAAGCGTTTTAGGTAGGTATGTTGGTCTTACGCCTAGTAGTGCCAACTCTTTAAGAAACTTAGCGTGGTTAGGGGAGCTTTTAATAGCTTCGAGAAAAGGAAGGTTTATTGTTAGATTCTTGAAAACGTTCCTAATCTCCTCAAAGTTTGTATCCCTAGTTAGCATGGCTAACTTCGAAATAATGGTTTCGCTTCTATATTTAAATATGGCTCGACTTGATGTGTTACCTTGGCTTTCGTTTCTTAGTTTGTTGTTTAACCGGTACCTCTACGTTGGTAGGCTCTTCAAGTTCGATATCCGTGTAGGAGTATCTTGATGGGGTAACTATAGGCATAGTTACTTTGTTATCAACCACTCTTCCGGGAGTGGTGATGGCATTCAGTCACCTACTATTGTCATTTATGTACTAAAGTATTACCGTTTACCTCAAAGGTCAGTATTTGTTGTTTTAGGGTTGGGTATCAACTTTCACGGAAACACGCCTTTTGGTTTGGCTTTCTCTTGGGCTAACTCGTTGTATGCCTTGATTTATGGATTGTAAGATCTGTTGGTTTGACATTGGAAAAGTTGTTGGGTAACCTGTATAAAGGCGTCTATATTGATCCGGATGTGAAGGTGTAGTAGTCCCAAGTGGTGCGGGAATTTATGGGTGGGTTGTGATACTTACTATTGTTAACCGAACGATACCTCTATTGGTATTATAACTATTATAATTACCTCCGACCTTGTGCTAAACCTTGTCGGGTTAAGCTTGGTTGTTATAATTATTATAATTTCCCCTGACTTAGTCCCCGGCCTTGCCTAGGTGGAGCTTGATTATAGTTGTTCGCTTGCCTAACATTTTGGTTATTAGACCACGGAGGTGAAACTTGTTGATTGTTTCATTAAAGTTCGGATGTTGTCTCCATGGGGCATTAGGAATAGGATAGTTATTAATGGAGTACAATTATCTTGCTCTAATTGTTGTTGTTCATAGGCTTAAAGGACAATAGGAGTCGTGGTGCTCGTGGACTCAAACAGACATTACATGGGTTGGAGTTAACATTCATGACGGGGGGTAGGCTTTTGTTGCACGTAAATAGCCTCAACCTTTTTAGTTAGAGATTCGATTAAATTTTTAAGTTCTAGATCGGGTTTCATCTCAAACATACCGGCCTTAATCATTGAAGAAGAACTATTGGGGATATCATCACTACCCCCCAATTGTTATTACGTTTAGTTTGATCTTCTAAAATTTGTAAGCCTCCCAGGCTCCTTTACTTAGGAAACTACCCACATTTATTATGTCAAAGGACTTCTTTATGGTGATGTAGAAGTCCTTTGAAAAAGGCAACGAACTAACGTGTCTTTTGCTAGGTTATGGTGTGGACACTCAATAAGCGGATCGTTGAAATGATTCCAAGCCTAAAAACGATTCATGAGGATTTTGTGGGAAAAAATGAATCTTGGAAAGCATCTCATCCGTCTTTTTAGGGGTGGGTAAAATGTTCCATAAACAGTTGAACAAGTTTAGCCCACGAGTCCCATTGTCCAGAGTTAGGCAGGGCATTAACTATTTATCGGCTAAGGTGAAGGAAATACCCTCGGTTTAATTTGTTCCGCAAAATTTTACCAACCGTAGGATGATGGAATGTTGTAAGGACTTGTTCAATCCTACGCGATGTGTTGGTAAGGTTTTTCATGGTCTAAACCATGGAAAACGGGTAACAAATTAAATATGTTTGGGGAATTCAAAATCCCCTCGGTCCGCTAAACGATGCAAGATTTAGGGGCTATCGCCAAGGCTTTGTAAAAAAACGGAGAGAGGAGTCTCTCTTTCTTCAACCATTATGTCCGTGGTTGGTGGAATAGTAGCTAGAGGTGTAGTGATTGGTATACTCGATAGATTTGTTTGTTGACGTTGACGGTTAATTACGCTTTGGTGTTTTCTCCCACCAGACCTTAATCTCATGCAAGTCTAAGTCTAAACACCACAACAATCCAAACAATCTTGATATATTAGTATGAACCTCTAACCGAGATTCGAGGTATGGAAGAAAGGAATACCGATAGCGTCCTTGCTTCGCTTATAAATAACGCCTTGTTTACGCGTGTTCATTGTAAATAACAAGTTAGAACACTGAAAAACTTAAAAATCGGGTTCAAAAAAACAAACCTCTAGAAATCCGTAAATTTGGCTTAGGCGCAGGATGCGCGCATAGATTTAGCCGCCGTCGTAACTAACTTGAAATTCCAGTGTTTTGGGGGTCGTGCTCGTGTTCCATAACTTAGGGTCCGGTCACGCCCAGCGGCGGCGGTCGGCTCCGTGTTCTAGGCTATAGAGCAAATTTTTATAGGCTTGACGCTTTAGTGCTGTAATTTTGTCGCGAATTTTTCAACTGAAACGGATAACCCACAAGATATGAATCAAACGAGGGTGGGTGGGTTTAATGAGACTTAAAAATGACTAATTCTACTATGATAACAATGCTAAAAGTGCAACTAAGATGGCGGCGGACTCATTTGATAAAACATAAAATTGATATAATTTAATTTACGTCGAATGAATTTGAACTCAAAATGTAAGTAAACTAAAACTATCTTATGAGCCTATATGTTTATCAAAGTTTCTACTCTCAATTCTATCGAAATAGAGTGGAGTAACAAATTGCGTTCCACTCTAGTGCTCTAGCATGGAATGTTTTCTAGTCTAATTAGTCGGTCTTAAGTCAATGAGAGCTTTACGAAGGGGTGTTATACTCGATACCTATATGAAATTGATTATGTTGAATTTAACTTCTAATGCTATTTGATATGATTGTTTTGAATCTAGATAAAGGATTAGAGGGAATTGAATCCACCTCGAATCCAACTTAATACCCTAGCATAGATTCTTGTATCTCGATTCTTACGTTCTTACCCATCGAGTTCTAATCCCTAGTGTTCATGGCATTTCTACCCATACTAACTAGCATGTGAGGTCGTCCACCCATTCTCATGGCGAATCACGACCTTCTAGATTGGAATAGATTCTACAATGCTTCTACACTATACCACTAAGTTTTCATCAAGGCTTCACCAACCCCTCTAATGGAGGTTTTAGCCTTGAGTCATCAACCCATCATTTCCCATTGAATTATAACTACACATCATATTAAAATTCTAACTTAACTAAATTAACTAACAATGTTTCAATCTACTTAAACTACGAAATGATAATCAACAAGAATTAAAACTAGATCTATAAATTGAGATGAAAAAAATCGAAATTGACAAAATAACTATTTTATTTATCTAATCAATCAAGAACAATGATTCAAAGACTTAATCTAAAACAAGAATTGAAAATGGAACTAAAACTTAATTAATCTACTGAAAACTAGATCTAGAATTATCTATATTGTTTTAGGTCTAACTAGCTACCATTAACAAAGAGCTAAGCTTTGGTTTTTATACTTTCAGATCCAAAAATCGTGCATGGGCTTGGAGCCATGTTTTGGGCCAGAGAATCAGGCCCAAAACCCAATACTTTCAGTCCAAAAAGGCCTCTTCAGCTGCAGTTGGCTTCAACAGACTTTTCGTCCACTTCTGCTCCTCTGATTGGATCAAGGCTTAGACCATTGGAAAGTTCTTTCCGAGCCGGTCGTTTTAACATAAGGTAGGCCCAATTCCGAGGTTTGAGTCCAAAGATATGGTCTTCGGAAGTTCTGTTGACTTTGTGCACTATTTCTGCCCGTGTGGATTTTGACTCTTCATCTTTTGACCGGGCTTTACAGAGGCTTTGTCTTCTTGAATCTTGGCCTTTAATCACAGAACTCCTTAGCAACCGACCTTTGCTCCTTTATCTCACTAAAGTGGCATATTTCTGCACATAATGGACTTTTACACCTGAAATGCATAAAAACACGTAATCAGTATTAACTCTTAATTATTACTCACATAATTGGTCTAAAAGTATGACTGTTACAAGGTTAAAACTACATTTTTGGGCTCTTATCAAGTGACGGCTGGTTTCCATGCATTTAATTTCGGTATAAATGATAATAATTTGCCAATTAATGTGAGGGCTAAGTCGCGAACAATTGAATAGTTGCGTGTAGTTGATTTCCGACTTGAATTTACACATGCGTCCTTAAGATACTATCTAATTTTAAGGGTATAAATGGTAGTAAATTTTGAAATGACTAAATAGTCCTTCTTAAAGGCATTGAATAATTTGTTTGAATATTTTATCAAGGGTATTTAGTAGTAGAAAAAAAGTTGGTCCAATTTAAATGTCCATGTTAATTATGGTGTACTCTACTAATTGAGATATGAAATTTAAACCAAAAATTAAAGACGGATTCAATAGTGACAAACTTTCATAAATGAGAAGCATTGAATCTCGGTATTCATTGTGATGATTTCCTTTTCTTTATTCTCAAATCATTTTTCTTGTCTTTTCTGCTAATATCTTTCCAACTATTTTTCTCCTTTTCCTTCATCTCTTTAATTATTTCCTTGAGCTCAAAAATCTTGTTTTTGTTTTCTTTTTCTTCAATCATACAATCTAGCATAACGTTTTTGATGGTGTCAAGCTGAATTTGTTTTTCTTCAACTTTTTTTCTTTTCTTCAAGAGTTCTTTGAAATTAAAATTGTCTTCAATTTCTATTTCACGTTCATCTTTTATAAATTTTATTGCATTAAAAGCAGCCGAATCTTGTGCTTTTTCTATAGAATATGCAGGGATTCCAGAGAATTCTTTAACTATGACGTCTTCATTGTTAAACAATATGTCTTTTGGTACCTGTACTGTTACACTGCTGATGAATCGTTTGTTCTCTATTTTTGTGTTGTACACCGGATCTTGTTGAACATCAAGTTTTGCTTCTAGAATTTCCTTTAGCAACTTATTTTTACATAATTTGTAATTTTCGTACTCCATGACCCTGCAATATAATTTTGTATATAGGAAAACATAATTAAATATGTAAAACTCATAAAAATATATATTTTGTCACACCCCAAATTTCGACAGAATTCAGAAAAACAATATTTGTTCCCGACTCTTCGATCTTCGAGGTGTGACGTACTCTCAACTCCCAAAAACCCATAAACAGTTTAAATATACAGATAATTAAAAACCAATAAAATTTTTAACTTAAACAAAAGTCATCTTCATTACAAAAATTTACAAATAAGATTAGGTTACAAATCTCTTTTCAATAACTCTTTATTTAAATTTACAAATGAAAATACAAATAACCTTGTCTCAACTGAAAATCTATATCACCTCAAGGGAAAACAAAACATATCCTGAAATGCAACGCTAACGTAAACCACAAGCAGCAACCAACCTTCTTCAATACTAAACCTGCCAAGACTTATCAACTATGTTCATTTAATGAACACACCTGATAAGCAAACATGCAAATCGGGTCAGCATTATAAAAAATGCTGGTGTGAGTAGCTCTAAATACAACATATACTTAAACATATATATACACTATCCATAAGGCAGTTAGTTCCTCTACCGAGGCGCCTTAACTTCCCACGACTAATACAATATCCTTAAGTATCATAATTAAGGCAGGTAGTTCCTCCACTGAGGCGCCTTAGCTTCCAATAATAAAAACAATCATATCGATATGTACATACCACATGTAAGGTAGTTAGTTCCTCCACTGAGGCGCCTTAACTTCCCACTAACCACACAACAAACCATACGCATAATAAAAAGGCATTTAGTTCCTCCACGAGGCGCCTTAGGTTCTATCTAAACTAATAACCAGCCAAACATATTCTATACTTACCGCATTTCATGCTCAATTACAGAGTGGGTCGTCTCTCCACAAGTAATTAGTTTGACTCACCTTTCTGCAAAACCATATAAAATCATCTATCTTAAGATATATCATTAACCAACATATTACCATAATTATACTAATTAAGGCTTTCTTTACGTGTCCCTAAAATCACGTCGTATCTATGTCTTACCTAGTTTCCCTGGCTACCACAATCGCTTCCCAACGCCGAACATGTACATCCACATGCCTCCCCTTACATAATGAACCACTCCGTGCGTAACTATCCCGAAATGGGATGCGCGACACCGTAACCCTCACACGAAAGCCATTATGTAAATACTGCCATTATACGACATAAAATATCGCGCGTCTCGTTCTAGTTTTGCGAACGGAATAATCAAACCATTATTCGGCTACGCCAGAAGGGCCATTCAGATTTACTGAAACGCCAGAAGGACCAAATCCCATGAGTTGTGGTAGCTAGGTTCTAGGATTTTCGTTACGTAATTTATTCAAGTGTCATACCTTTATAAGTCTTTATAACTCATAATAATTCCACTATATCACGTGCAGGTCAAATACCTTATTACACTAAGCCACAATATTTAGAAATATCTCAATTATATCTCATAACCACTTTCATTCTTTCACGTGCCAATATATTATTGCACTACGCCACACTCCCATTGGAAATATCAACAAATACTCTACTACCTCCTAGTAACATCTCACAGATAAAATAATGGAGCGTTTATACATTTATTTCTCCAAAACTATTACATTTAATATATATATATATCCCAACATATTATATAATGTCACAATTGCTTCAAACGTATCGCATAACATTTTTTTATAGCGTTTTAGGAATATTATATCTCCTAAAGTTTCTATCTCGTCACGTGTCAAAATATACGCAATATCAACGTCAAATCTTTCTTAGATAACGACAAACAAGGTTATACGATTTTCAACAATATTTTATTACTATATTTGTCCATATTCTTAAATATGTGAAAAACTAGAAAAAATCAACATTCCACGGTCAACGATCAACAGTCAAAGTCAAAGTCAACACATCATTGTCAAAGTCAAACTGTCGTTTCCATATTTATATATATATATATATATATATATATATATATATATCCCAACATATTATATAATGTCACAATTGCTTCAAACATATCGCATAACATTTTTTTATAGCGTTTTAGGAATATTATATCTCCTAAAGTTTCTATCTCGTCACGTGTCAAAATATACGCAATATCAACGTCAAATCTTTCTTAGATAACGACAAACAAGGTTATACGATTTTCAACAATATTTTATTACTATATTTGTCCATATTCTTAAATATGTGAAAAATTAGAAAAAGTCAACATTCCACGATCAACGATCAACAGTCAAAGTCAAAGTCAACACATCATTGTCAAAGTCAAACTGTCGTTTCCATATTCAAGGTCATAGCCATGGTTCGTGGCTAAGGGCAAAGGTGCATGGTTCATGGGCTCATTGCTAAGGTCATGGTTAAAGTCATGGTTCGGATCCACTAGCCAAGCCCAAACCCAAACCTTAGAACCCAAAAGTCTAAATGTTGAAAGACCCATTTAGATCTATTTTAAGTTATACGGACCGACATATCCCAAACCAAATAGAAACTGGCCCAAAGAAAACACTAGTTAGTTCCAGCCCAAACTTAAACTAAACTAGTCCAAAACTCAAGATTAATCCGGCCCAACCACTAATTAGTGTTTAGGCCCAAAAACGAAAATCAGAACCGGCCCAACCAAAACAATCTAAGTTCCGGCCCAAAGACTTAAAAGAAAATTGGCCCAAAGACTTAAAATGAAAATGGCCCAAACCAACTAAAATAGAATTCGCCCAAAGAACCATCTAAGGCCCAAGCCCCCAAGCTCAAACCGGTCATCTCCTCACCAGCTCTCTTCCACCACCACCAAATTAAATTTCTCGCCACCACAATCTCCACTATTCTCATGCATTTCAACCCGGTGTTGGACTCAAAATGAAAACCCCCACGACTTTAATACATGTCAAACTTGATTTCCTCTCCTTCACCAAATAAGACCGGTAGCCAATTCCGCCAAATCATACGCCATTTAACGCCTCATTCAAGCTCCCAACAGCCCTCATACACCCTACACTAGCTACCCCATCACCCACAACCCATTCAAGCCGACAAATTCCAAACAAGCAAAACTATAAAAGTTCAAACCCCAGTATGACAGGGGATGCCATTAACGATTTCTCTAAGCTTCACTGCCCCGACATCACTCAATCACCCAAAGCCAAACATCAAACCAACCATCCACAATCAATACAACAAGAGAAATTTAAAACCACATCAAAAAGTAAAAACTATGCAGGACGATTTCTGCAGGACGATCTTTGTCTAGGCTTGCGCCACCATTAACAAAGCTCCCGAGTTTGGAACCGTTCCAACAGTTCAATAAAATGTATCGACACCCCCACACACACATTATTTGATTATCACATTATTTCAATAAACAGGAAAGAGGAGGAGGTTCGCGCCTCCATTGACGCTCTTTCAAGCTTCGCCAGCACAATAACTTTTGTTTTCAATACTCTAATAACAACTAACCATATATACAGAACTCAGTTTAACACTAACGACACACGACGAGGAAGAACGAATAGTAAAAATGAGTGAAAAACATTAGACCGTAGAACTGTTTCGGTATATCGGTGAAGTAGAAAAACTAACTACTCACCTGTATTAAAACTCAACTCGACGAAACCCTCATCGTCCGAATCATCACGCTCCAACGCTCTAGCAATCCAGTTTCTATCTCTGCCTCCATTTTTATTTTATTTTACGAGTATGCGAACCGTGCTACGCATTGGTGTTTTTTCAAAATTTTAAACCTGTCGCTCTAGCATCTATCTGATAGTATGATTTTTTGAATTCTAGTTATAATCTAAAAAATAATATAAAAACATTAGGAGGGGTTGAATATAATTTGAGTGACGTGAATGAGGTTTTCTAAATTATTTTAAATAATATGAAGCTAATTCTAATTTCAATAAAGTGAGAGAGTTTTTGGTAAATTATTTAAAAAGGAGGGAGCTGATTAGAATAATTAAGGGATGTGATTCTAAAATCATAAAATAGAGAGATTATAAATACACAGTTCGGTTGAGAAATTTTGGTGGGCATTTATTAAATGTGCCATAAATGGCCCGTTAACGTTATTTATGGGTATTCATTGAATGTGTCATGAATGACCAGATTGTTTGGACTGTCCTAGAGAGGAACTAAGGTATTCACCTTGCGGGTTAGTTGTATTCATTGATTGTACGGGTGTGCTTGGACTAGCATTTGAATACCTATAGGATATCTACATATGTTATATAAAATTTCTAACTTTCTTTTGCATGAGGGTAGGACTTAATAATATTTTGTGCAGGGACGCGGTCCTACCCTTATATAGCAGTGGATATCGGTAAGTTTTAATTCAATTAATTAATTAATTATTAAAACAAGTTATTATAACGAGTTAATAAGATGGGAGTCTTGCTTGGGAAGAAACTATGCCGGTTGAGATGACGAAACTTCCTATATCTTTCAAGTTGAGAATGATTATATTATGATCTTTAAAGTGTTAGTTATGATAATTAAAGACTGGAAATGGTTATATATGGTTAGTCTACTCATACCAACAAATTCTATTTTGCTGACCCATGTTTGCTTTGTTTTGGCAACGTGGGTGTGTTCTTGGGAACATAGGTGGAAGGCAATGGAACCGCGGCGTTTGATTTGGATTTGTTTCTGGAGCAGTCTGGGAGTTTATTTTTAATAGGTCTGATCCTTTTGGAAGTATGTAATAACGTAGTTGCATATTCATTTGACATGAGAATACGATGTTAAAGACCTATTATTCTTAGAGTTTTATATTGATGATTTTTTAACGGAAGATAGTCTTTTAATAAAGTGATGGTTGAAAAATTTTGGAGATATTTTGTTGTTAAGTTGATTCTTTATGATGTGGGTTTTAGGTTTTGACATGTGTTGTATCCACCCCGTCATAGCCTAGGTTTTTAGACAATTGAACCAAGTGATGTTTGAGATATTTATATTTCAAATATTCACTTTGTAATTGTTTAGAAATTCGGCCGTGATGAAGAATCGAAAAATGAAATCACATGGGATATGGTTTCTCTACCGGTTGGTGAGAAAAAACAATGTAAATGGGTGCTTTCTATTAAGTATTTTGCATACGGTATTGTGGATCGTTATAAGGCACGGTTGGTTGCAAAAGGGTTTACTCAAATTCCTGGTAAGGATTTCGGTGATACATTTGCTCCGGTGACTAAACTTTCCTCTGTGGGGCTCTTGATCTCTTTGGCATCATCTCATTCTTGGCCTCTGTATCAGTTCGACGTCAAGAATGTTTTTCTCCATGGTAATCTCACTGAGACTATTTACCAGGTAAGGGTGAGTATGTTGGGAAAGTGTGTTATCTTCGAAAATCTCTATATGGGCTGAATTAGTCACCGCGTGCTTGGTTTTCCTGTTTCAGTCAAGTGGTATTATCTCTTAGGTTCATACACTGCCAATCTGATCATACTTGTTTTGTTCAAAAGAACAAGTTTGGGCACCGTGTCCTACTTCTTGTGTATGTTAATGATATTATAGTTACAAAGCATGACATTCCGGTATTGCTTTCAGTGAAATTTGATCTGAGTAAGGCATTTGATGTGAAAGATCTGGGGGCCTTTCACTACTTCTTAGGTATTGAGGTAGCACGTTCTCGACATGGGGTATCTCTCTCTCAGAGGAATTGAAGTATATTTTAGACTTGTTGAAAGATACTAGCATGCTAGGTTGTAGGTCAGCATTGTCACCTATGAATCCTAACACGAAACTCTCATCTGAGTCTGGAGAATTGCTCTCTAATCCATCTCAATATCAGTGTTTGGTTAGGAGATTGATTTACTTGACTAATACCAGGCCTGATATAGCCTTTGTGGTTGTTAATCAATTTATGCATGCTCCTCGTACATCTCACTTGGATGTTGTTTATCATATCTTGAGATACCTCAAGTCATGTCCATGACTTAGTATATTTTATGCGTTAGGTAGACAATCGGGGTTGTCTTGTTATACTGATGCAGACTATGCTAGCTCCAAGACAGATAGACGATCAATATCTAGTTTATGCACTTTCTTTGGGTCACACTTGATATCTTGGAAAAGTAAGAAACAAAATGTTACTTCCAGACGTTCTGCAGAGGCCGAATATCGTGTAATGGCTCAGGAGACTTGTGAGCTTATTTGGCTACGTTCACTCTATGATGAGTTAGGTTTTCCAGTAAGACCTTCTTCCCAGTTGTTATGTGATAACAACTCAGCCATAATGATTGCTTCCGATTATGTGCTTCATGAGCGAACGAAGCATATTGAAGTAGATATACATTTTATACGAGAGAAGGTCAAAGCTAGTGTTATTGTTCCAGTGTTTGTTTGATCGGTAGACCAGACAACAGATATGTTCACCAAGGTAGTTGGACCCTCATTGCTCAAGTGTTCCATTGTCAAGCTGGGCTTGATGGATATGTTCGCCGAGGGGGTTGGATAATATATGAGATAATGAGTATGCGAACCGCATACTACGATCGGTGTTTTTTCAAATTTTAAACACATTAAACTCTAACATCTCTCCGATAGTATGATTTTTTGAATTTTAGTTATAATCTAAAAATAATATAAAAACATTATGAGGGGTTGAATATAATTTGAGTGACGTGAATGAGGTTTTCTAAATTATTTTAAATAATATGAAGCTAATTATAATTTCAATAAAGTGAGAGAGTTTTTGGTAAATTATTTAAAAAGGAGGGAGCTTATTAAAATAATTAAGGGAGGTGGTTCTAAAATCATAAAATAGAGATTACAAATACATTTTCTTGCTATAACCGTATACGCTGGCGGTGTTTTTTTTTCAAATTTTTAAACCTGTTGCTCTAGCATCTCTCTGATAGTATAATTTTTTGAATTCTAGTTATAATCTAAAAAATAATATAAAAACATTAGGAGGGGTTGAATATAATTTGAGTGACGTGAATGAGGTTTTCTAAATTATTTTAAATAATATGAAGCTAATTCTAATTTCAATAAAGTGAGAGAGTTTTTGGTAAATTATTTAAAAATGAGGGAGCTGATTAGAATAATTAAGGGAGGTGGTTCTAAAATCATAAAATAGAGAGATTACAAATACACAGTTCGGTTGAGAAATTTTCCTCCTAAAGATCCGACTATCATATAGTGTAGATATTCTCTAAAAAACTTTATTCTCTAAAACAATACGAATATATACTTGGGTTTGAAACCCAAGCCCAACACAGACTCGGGCCCAGAAACCAGGCCCACATATCCCAGATCCAATCCAATCAAATTTTAAATAAATAAATAAATAAATAGATAAATATGTATTTTAAATACGGGTGTTACATATTTGGATTAAATTGAATTCTTTGCTATATAAGTAAACATTATTGATGAAGATAAGAAGAATTGTTTACCTTAACCGTTTGTTTACTATGTGTATGCTCTTGATCCAATACATTTTAGTTTATGCAATGAGAAAGGCAGAGTGATTGTAAATTTCTACATATATAGGTTTATTTATGTCAATTTATTAGACTTCCCTACGTGATTAGAAATTCAGTTCGTGTATGATTCTAACTTCGTATATATCTAAAATTGGAAATCAAAGTAGATCCTGTATTGTGTTTTGAATTTTATAGTTGTACTATTGAGCTAAGGTCCCAAATAGTTTGGGTCCTTAAGTTGGGCTTCAAGCCCAAAGTCCTAAAAATTCACCTGGAGATAACATAGGACTAACAGACGCAATTTCTGCTGCATCTCGAACCGGTAAAACACCAATCAAACTCTTTTCTTCTCTTTGCCACAACTCTTGCTCAACCAATTTCACACTACACCACACATACATACATAAATAAACAATATTTCAATTTCAACAACATAATAGACCCATCAATTAATTGAACAAAATTACTTGGCTGGGGGAAGTGTAACGAATATGAATAATAGCATCATGTAATAAAACTTTGTTCCTGAATGGTAAAATAGCTAAACAACTCGGTAACTCAACCAATTCCGCCATCTCTTATTTTATATATATTTTTTAAGATTTGATTTAATTATGTACCGTTGATTTGGAGATAAGGTTATGCCAAAGCCGTTTAAAATCTGGAATGAGGTTTTTTCATAATTAGCAATCCTTAAGGCAAAATCCGGAGTCCAAGAAAGACTAAGAAGTGGAGCTAGGACAAAGCTCTGTCTGAATCTTGGAGAGAAGGCAATACAGGGTAAACATTTTTTTTTTTTTTTTTTTTTTTTTTTTTTTTTTGTATTTAATATTTTCATTCTAACTACACCAAATGGCCTCGTCTATTATTATAGGTGCAACCCCATTACTGCATGCACCATTCGGAGTGTTTTTAAGTACTACGGTTTATTTACTTCTTAAAGGTGCTGATCCTAACCGCGTGAACAATAACCAAAGATCTATGCACGCAATTGCACTTGGTGCATGTGTAGAGAATTCCAAGTATTCAAATCAGGAACATTAAATAAGATCTGATATTTTATTATACATATGGGACTAACAATATAAAAGATGATTGTGGATGTAATGTATAGTCTAATTGTGCTATATGAAAGATGAGTTTATTAGTAAGTTTAATAACAGAAAAACTTGTATCTCCTTGACTTTTTTTTATGATTTTTTTAATCAGTATCGTAATAGGTGAGAGAATAGTAGAGAGAAAACGTACCTTTTATCAGACAATCAATAATAGATAAGAATATGGCTGCTAGATATTGGAGATGAAATAAATCAGAGGTCATAAAAGTTATAAGATACTACTTCTCCTTAATCCCTTTATATAGGCAATTGTGTTTGTTCTCTAGATAAGGTTTTCTAATTTGATTTGTAATCTATTTCTAAATTGGCTTGGATTTATGTCCGGGAGTAATTTTATTATTAGTATGTATCTAATCTAAGTATGACTTTTATAATTCCTAAAAAATAGGAAAGTTCTTAGAGTCGGATCGGAGACAACAGACATGTCTTTCTAATATGTGTACTTGTGCTACTTGCTAGTGTACTAATTCTTGTTTGTTTCACTATTGTTGATTATACGTAATGAAATTTGAGATGGTAAACCTGACAAAGAGATCTACAAAAGGCTTGAGAAGGATTATGGAGAGACAATGCTCTACTGCTATTTGGCTATCCCCGGTCAGTTCATAAGTATTTCTCTCAATGGTCGAAAAGAAGAATTCATATTTCATTTTGTACTAATCTCACTCAGGATATTGGATTATGTTCTAGTTGCGGTGGTGGCACTGGGGTTTGGGCTTAGTAGAAGCATTTCTCAGTTGTTTTTGATGATTTTTTGGAGCTCCTAAGCAAGTTCACTATAGGGTGGATGGCCCCCGCCGAGAGAATGATGCTCGGGTTTTCTCGATGGGTGGAGTTTTGTTAGGAGGAGGAGCTTCTTAGTATAGTCTGAAATTCATTATTAGGTAACCCTGGCCCCCGGGTTATGGTGCTTGTTTCAGCTTGTTTCCGAAATAAGAATTGTGAGTTCCGAGCTATTGTGTGCAAACATGTAGGTCATGGAACTAACTTCATAGCTGAATGTCTAGCTATATTGGAAAGTGTGGAGTATACTTTGCATAGAAATTGGAAGAAGTTATGGGTGGGATCGGATTTTACCGCAGCAATTCATGCATTTGGTGGTTCAAATGTGCCAAGGTGAACGAAGCAAAGATGGAATAGATGCACAGAAGGACTAAAGAATTGCAACTTAACTCCAACATGGAGGGAGGCCAATTTAATTGTGGATCAGGTGGCAAAGCATTCATGCAGTCAATCTTCAAGGCAGTGAAGTAATTATTATTATTATTATTATTATTATTTTATAATGTAAAACCCCACATGGATCACCAAATGTGAGGTTCCTGGGAATACTTATTTTAGTGCTATTGTTGTGTAGTGGACTGTAAGTACCTCCTGTACTGTGTAGTTTGTACAACTTTCTTTTTTCTTTAGTACAAATTTTTGGTAACTTAAATAATTTCTAGTGATGTAAATGTGTTCTACACTTTTCTGTATTGGAAATATGGCCCGAACTATCCAATATTTGGAGAATATTGGTGCTATATATGGTATTTCAGGTAACTAATAATGATATTTTCGATATGTATTCACCAATTTCTACTATTTTTCCCTCGACTGAATATGAGACAAATATTTTCTAGTGGAAGTTATGTGTTGAAAATTTAGGCTTCCAATATATCAAATGTAATATTTTGGGCTTAATTTGATATGTATAAATCTTTTAGTAGCACATACTTGGGCAAGTGGTCTGCTACTCAGGCAGTTTTGTTTTGTGGAGGAAAATTTGCCAAATATGGTTGGTACTGCGTTAATATGACTTGATTCTTTCTTTAAATTAGGGCCCGATCTTCTCAATTATTCTTTCGAAGGAAGATCGCAAGAAGAATATCTATTTGGGTTATTTAGGTTTTGTCATATTAAATGAGATGAACTTGTAACAAAAATTTGAACAGTGTTGTTCATTAGGCACAGATTCATATGTCATATGGGAAGGTTGTTACAGGGAGATGCCTCGCGAAATAATTATTCTTTGCTCATGAAAGCATTAGAAAAGAGACTGTAAAGAAAGTGCACACTCATCCTTTGTATGGCTTCAATTGCCCTCAATGAATCAATCATCTTTTCTACTTCCTTCATCTACACACCTTCGAAGAGCAATTTCAATGGTTTTTAATTAAGCTCTCTTTCACTATGCCCTTACTATTAAGAGCTCTGTCAGTGTTGAGCCTTACTCTATTGTCTTGTGGGTGTAGCTATAGCTATGAATACTAAGTGCTGACAGAGATCTTGAAGCTAGACTTGAATTGTACTGTGATACATAGAGAATCAAATTGTATTTTTTGCTACTGTGGAATCTTGGACCTTGGTATTTAACACTTGCAGAAAAATTCTCAGATCCCAGACCAACTTATTGTACGCCATTGTGAGCCGAAGCCACACATCCCTGCAACAAAATGAACCGCCCTTTGTTACCACTATTTCGGGTATTTTTTCTGGTTTTCTCAATGGGTGGAGTTTTGTTTGCAGGAGGAGCTTCTTGTTATAGTATGAAATTCATTATTGAAGATTCATTGTGCTGAAAAGTTCAAGTGTATTTCATACCGCCTGCGTTGGCTCCTTACCGAATGGGAAAAATAAACAGAAAGGGAAAAATCATCAGTGTTGAAGAATGGGAGGGGACCTTACTACTGTCATTTGGGGTAACTGAATCTTGATTAAGTCTGGTTGAATGACTATCAAGGCAAACCATTTTTTACCCTTGGAAATGTAGTATGCAAGTTTCTTCAAAATGAGTTTGGTACTTGATAAGTGCTCAAAAAGTGTTATTTAACCCTCGATTATGCCTCTTGTTTAGCCATCTTAGTGGACTAATAGTGTTTATAAGTTGTGTTTTAAGATTCTACAGGTGAAAAAGAGAGTTTTGTAGAATATTAGAGAAAATGGAGTAAAACGAAGCAATTCAGAGCATTAAGGATCACATGGGAGGCCCGTGGACAATCATGGAGAAGGCCAAGGAATTGGAGTTGTTAAAGATGCGACTTGGACCTATTTTAAAGTCTATTTGGAAGCCCAAGGCCAAAAGATTCTTTGCTTGGACCAAAGCCCGCAAAAAGAGGATAAAAGGATAAAAAGCGAAAGAGAAAAATCGCTTATCGTCTAGGGCGATGGATCGAAAGGCCCAGACGATTGATCAAGTCCGGGACGATAGATCGAAAGGTCCGCATTACACATTTATTAAGTCTGGGGCGATAAATAATGCGTCCGGACGCATGAATTGACATCTTGAGCCAATTCCTTCTCGGTTTTGAAGACGGTCGGACTCTGGAAGAAGTCTATTTGTATTAGGAAACAAATGACGGTTTGGAATGCTTCTAGAGCTCATTGTAACCCCTATAAATAGAGGACCTAAGTGCCTCATGTAATGGGCCAATTCACTTATATTCTTGTCTCCTTAACTTGAGCGCAGAGTCTTAATAAATTAGTCTTTCTAGTCTTATGTTCTTCAACTTCTTCTTCTTCTTCTTCTTCGTGTTCTTCCTTCTTTATGGAAGGCTAATCTTCTCCTTCAAGGGAGGAGATGAAGCCCGCTTAAGGTTTAATGATTCTTCGGTTTATGGTGTTCTTCAATCAGGTTAGTTCTTTATGTTTTTAGTTATTAGTTCCATTGCCCACACCGGGGATGGAAGTATAGATTAAGGTTTTTATTTATTACAATTGAATATCATGCTAGTTTAGGGTTTTATTTATTGCAATTGAATATTTGCTAGTAACATGCTTTTATTTATTGCAATTAAATATAATGCTAGAATAGAGTTTTATTTATTGTAATTGAATATTATACTATTATTCTCTACTTTTCTTCTAATTGTGTAGTGTTTTAGAGTAAGAGAAGTATTCCTTGTGTTTGCCTTAGATGGTGATTCATTGAATAGCTGCCCAAGCTCACATAAAAGGAAAGAAGATACTAGTAACATGAACATAGGAACAAACTTAAGTAGAGTTAATTGTTTAACGATGTTTCACCCAAAAGGCATCGACACTCGCCGATCGATTGATTGGAGTCTACTTGGAGAACAACATGAAGCAAAAGTCATTGAATCAAAAGCATTGGTGGATTTGAATCTCTTGAATCTATCTCTCTCATATTCTCTCCCTATTTCCAATTCTTAGCTTTAGTATAAGTTTAGTTAGTTTAGTTTAGTTTAGCATTAGAATCTAAAATATCTCTACAATTATAGTTTTAATCCCTCAAACCCCTTTCCAAATCCGTCCTTTCATATAAACATACACTTAAAAGTGAAACGATACCCTTACTCATCCTTTACTTATTGAGGGATAATTAGGTTTTGATACGCTTCTTTTTGTTCAATGACCATCATCTATCTACATCATCCATATACCACATCTCATACACAAAAGGAGGCAGTGTCAAATGGCGCCGCTACCGTTTTAAGTTGTTTATGTTTAACGTTTTCTTTCAAGATTAGAACTTTGGATCTTGAGGCAATTTTAGTTGCATCATCCAACCTTTTGAGAAAGAGAGAAGCTTGAAGGACATCTCGAAGACAAGATCTACCATCCAGGTTAGTTGAATCTTCATTCTTTTTATTTCATTATTAGCATAGTTGCATCATAGTTTAGTTTTATTGCTTTCTAGTATAATTGCATTTAAGATCTTTTCAACAATTGAAGTTGTAAGCCAACACAGCGAAATATCAAACTCTAGTGTTTCTTGTCTGAATCTTGACAAACGGACTATCGTCTGTGGGACATGGTACTTAAGCAATCCAAGTGATTCACCATAACCCTAGAAGAGACAGCTTTAGACAACGGGCGAGATACTAGCTGCAAAGCCCAACCCAGTTGAAGGAAAGTAGTTTTGCATATTAATATAATTTAGAATAGTTGCATATTAGTTTAATTGCATTCAAGCATAGTAGGATAGTTTTCATCATCTTCGCATAGCAAGAATACTAGACATTGATTGATACAATGGCCGCACGCAATGATGGAGGTGTTATAGACACCAATAATCCTGAAGCTATCCCACCCATGCAAGCACAACAGAGGAAGAAGTTGAGCGATTTCTATTCGCTAATCATTGGAGACCCACCCAGCAGTATTGTTTTTCCAGATACAGAAGCTAACCAGTTTGAACTTAGAGTATCAGTAATCTCTATGCTTCCAAAGTTCAATGGTTCAGACAATGTTCAGCCATATGTTCACATGAACAAATTTCTATCAGTCCTCAAAACTTTCAAGAAATAGAATATCAAAGATGAGAGTATCAAGTTGATTCTTTTTCCGCTCTCACTAGAAGGTAAAGCATCTGAATGGTTAACTGCACAGCCGATCAATTCAATAGACAACTGGGAGAAGTTGAGAACAAAGTTTATGAACAAGTTCTACCCACCCCAGAAGACAGATGCCATCAACAATTTCAAAGGGAAGGTGACTGAAGAATATCATCAAAGCTGGGAGAAATTCAATAATCTGCTAGTCTCATGTCCACATCATGGATACGACAAGAGCACACTGGCTCATTTTTTCTATCGAGGACTCTCGATGATGAACAAGCAGATGATACAGTCAATGCACAAAGGCAAGTTTACATCAATGGATGGAGAGGAAGCTTACAACTTTCTCGAAATTTAGTCAAGAAACAACAATGGACTACTAGCAACAAGGATGTCGCTAGCATGGAGGGGGAGCCAAAGCAATTTGGCTACCAAGCACATGAACAAGCAGATCAAGAACTGAAGTCTACATTGGCCAGCCTGGCCACCAACATTGAAATTTTGAGTAAGAAATTCAATCAGTTCTCCATGAATCCCTCCAAGATCAACAAGTCTCAAGCTAAATCTTTCCCAATCATGCAAGCTAGCCAATGCTGCGAAGTCTGTTCGGACACTTCTCATGCAACTCTAGAATGTCTTGTTTACTATCAACATGCATCAGTTGGAGAGTACAATATTAACTCATTTCAGAGGCCCAACCAAGGTGGTAATAACTTTTAAGGCAATTATTGGAGACAGAACGATGGACCCCCAGGTTCACAAGATCAAAGTTATATTCCACAGACAAGTCAAGCTTCACAGTTGGTTCCTCAACAACAGTTATACTCTCAGCATAATTCCAATACAAGTGGAGAGTTAGTGCCTGATCCTAGGAGAAATTATGCCACACCTGCCAACCTAGAGAATGCAATTACTTTGCTATCACAGAAAAATCAGAAGTTTGAAAGTGTTCCGAGCTTATTGCACGATCTCCATTCAATCTCCGGCAATCTCGGGCAAGTCAATGTTCTAGAATGGAGTCTCTAGAGGCTAAGGTCGACAAACTCACTCTCTTGCTTTGTGCAGAAAGACACAAGCCACTCAACCTAGCTTATTGGAACCAATATTAAGGTGAAGATGTATGCCACATTAGGACAACTTCTAGTACTGATCCTCCATGATCATGTCATTTCGATTACTACTCTCGGATCGAGGATTGAAGATTGACAACAAGGTTGACTTACCTCTCATGATGACATTGCTACAGAGCAATCGGTCAAGATTTCAAATGAAGTTCGAAAGGAAGTGGGAGAAATCCTTTCAACTCCCATTTGTCAAGACAACCAAGACAAGATATGCAAGAATGCCAAAGAGAAAGAAGAGCGCATTACATGTGTTTGTACCAAAGGCACCTTTTCCTATGTTTTTTACTCAAAGCAAAAAGGACAAGCAATTTTTAGAGATGAAGGAGGCATTTGAGAAAGATAACATCAATATATATCCCCTTTCTCAAAGCAATCAAGCAGTTGCCATCATATGCCAAATTCTTGAAGGATGCATGCAACATAAAGAGAAGTACTCATGTTCCAAAGCGAAGCTAAGCTAGTGGACAAACAACATCTGTTATCCATCAGCAAGCTCCAATCAAACTCAAAGATCCAGGAAGTCCTACAATATCATGCAAGATAGGAGAAAAATTCACAGGTAATGCTCTTTTAGACCTTGGTGCTAGTGTTAATCTCTTGCCTATCATGTGTACCAAGCGTTGGGCCTGGAGAACCTAAAGCCTACAAAAGTCAAATTGAAGTTAGCTGACCGTTCTACCAAGATTTCCAGAGGCATAGTTGAGGATGTTCTTGTTCAAGTAGCCGATTTCTACTATCCAGTGGATTTCATTGTGATAGACACCCAGGAAGCCTTTGATAAAATTCCAATTATTCTAGGACGACCTTTCCTCGCTACCGCAAAAGCTTTGATAAATTGTCACAACGGTGAAATGAAGATCAACTTTGGTAAGATGTCCATGGACATAAATATCTTTCACCTGTTGCATAAGGATTGTGATGAAGCCGAAGGTGGAGAGGTGTACTTCCTTGATAGCATGATACAAGAATTCGTCCCATTCGAAGATACAATTGAAAGTGCTCAATCTACAAAAAACTATGATGAACCTGAGAACCACACCATAGAGGCGTTGCTAGCCATGTTCTTGGAATCTATGCAGAAAATTCAGGATTTAAGTGAGCATAATGGAAAATTGACAGAGAGAGTATCATTTCTTGAGAAGATGAACTCTACATTTCAGGATGAACAACAAACTTCTGCCCAGAAAAATCAATTACTAGAAAATCAGCTTAAAGAAATTTTGGAAAAACAACAGAATCTAGAAACTGAAATGAGTCTTCTAAAGCAGAAAGTGAACCATATTGATAAGGAGAATTGCACTATTGAAGCTTCTTCTACACCATCATTGTCTAAACGAGAGAAGTATGTGAAACAGTCTACCGCCCACCTTGAGCGCAGTCAGCAAGACATCCATTATCATTATTGTGGTGGTAAAGGGCACATCAGATATTATTGTCCTGTTAGAAAGAAAGATTTTCGTCAATCTTCTACACAGAGGAACCACAAGGCCTATCACAAAATCATCAGACCTGAAATAGTTCAAGGTAGAAAAGCAACTTCACCATCAATCTTTCCGACATATCAAGGAGTATTTTTGATGACCCACAAGGTGAGACCTCCTCGTCCTCCAAACATTCATCAGATTTGGGTGAGAAAATCTGATCTCCTCACTCCAAATTGATAATGCATGATATAAAGTCTTGAGAATCTGACTTTAAAAGACTCACATTACGTCTTAGGGATCTGACGTAAAAAGACCTAAAAATTCGGCATCAATGGTAACATCTTCCCTTTTTCTCATTCATTTCATTTACTTAATTTCTATACATTAAGGACAATGCATATGTTAAGTTGGGGGAGGGTGTACTTGAGAAATGAATTTCGAAAATTAGTTTTCACAAACAAAAATATTTTTGTTTCTATATCAGCAGCATGAGAAAAATGAATTTTAATTATGAGTCTGGGATATATATTCTATACTGCTTAGTGTTGAGTTTGATAGATAGTTGATATTATTGATTTCATTACCGCTTAGACTATTTATTATGCTCGGACATAGTTCTTATTGATAGAATTCTTTATCAAGGCACCACCATAGTACTTGGTCAGTTTTGTGTACTTTTGCTAGAAGAGAGATTTAAACCCCTAGTAAACTAGAAGTAGAATTTTTAGACTTAGCCCGTGAGACTTGAGCTTTATACCCATTCTTTGGAGAGTTCTTACTAAAAAATCCGAGTCTTAGTGACTCAACATCTTTCAGTTCTTTATGTCGTTGTAATATAGTCTCATTATTCGTTGATTTGATTAATCACGAAGTGACATCAACTGGGGAGATAGCCATTAGGTCTTGTAGTCTATTCGAAACAGAGTATCATACTGATAAGTCAAGTAGTAAACTCATTCAGCCTTTATCCCACCTAGTAGGACCATCATGTTAAACCCTTTTGCGCCTTACAATAAGCCATTTTCTTTCATAAAACCCCCTACCCTTTACCCAACTCCAGACAAGGAGTATAGCCAAAATCTTTATCAGCCATACCCATATGTTTCTGAGAATATGAGGGACACAAAGAGGAAGAAAGAGCACAAAAGGAAGATTACAAGGAAATACCAGAGAGATATAATAAAGACCATCATTCTGTTCTAAGTGAAAGAAGCTAGTGGAAAAAACAAGCATATCCAAGACTAATCAAGGATATACCACCGAAAAAAAAAAAAAAAAAAAAAAAAAAAAAAAAAAATTGAAATCGTAATGGATGGAAAAGCTAAGACAAAGGAAGAATTTTCTCTGCAAATACGAATTTAAAGAAATCTTCCAAAGAAAGAAGCAAAACCCTTAGTGTTTTTCAGAAACAACCTTAGAATCCTTTTTACCTTTTCTTTATAAACCAATACCCAAGCCAAGTTACAACCCATGACTTATCACTACAGTATGGTACGAAGTCTAGAATAGGTGAGAGGATGCTAAAGTGAATGACCCGACACTTCATATGTGATTGACATTCTTTCCATGAGACTACTTTTATTCAGAAGTCTGTTTTTCAAGGTAGTATGTGGGATGTTCGTATGCATTATTCTTTTCCCCACATATATGAGGTAAAATAGTAGACCATCTTCTGAGAGATTCTTTGTTGAGAGTATGACTGGTGAGGATTGAAAGTTGAGATTATCTGTCTAAAGGTAAACTAGGGATTCTGTTTCTTGGATAGGAGAGTATAGAAAATTGACTAAGTACACACATAAGCCTTGATTGAGAATTTTTGTCAATTTTTACTATCTCTCATCATAATCTATGAGTCTTTGCAGCAATGTAGTTAGCAATGAAGATTGTCTATTGGAGTAAGCACTAAGTGGGTAAGGAATTTCTCTCTCTAAAAAATACTATCATTCTTGAACATGCTATTGATTGATTTTTGTGGGTATATCACCGAAAACCCTCAATGGACTACTATAACTCGTCCTTTTTAGGGAACTTAAAGGTTTAAAGCCTTGTTGCATATGGTAAATGCAATCGCGATGCCTGTGAAAATGAGTTAGGATTTTATTTTTGTTATTAGGATGTGATTTTGATCACTTATCTTTTTTTTTATCTTATTTGCTAAGAGACTAGCAAAAGGCTAGTTGGGAGTTGTGATAAGTGCTCAAAAAGTGTTATTTAACCCTCGATTATGCCTCTTGTTTAGCCATCTTAGTGGACTAATAGTGTTTATAAGTTGTGTTTTAAGATTCTACAGGTGAAAAAGAGAGTTTTGTAGAATATTAGAGAAAATGGGGTAAAACGGAGCAAATCCGAGCATTAAGGATCACATGGGAGGCCCGTGGACAATCATGGAGAAGGCCAAGGAATTGGAGCTATTAAAGATGCGACTTGGACCTATTTTAAAGTCTATTTGGAAGCCCAAGGCCAAAGGATTTGTTGCTTGGACCAAAGCCCGCAAAAGAGGATAGAAGGATAGAAGCGAAGAGAAAATCGGCTTATCGCTGCGGGGCCGCATGGATCGAGCATCCAGACGCATTGATCAAGTCTGGGATGCATAGATCGAGCGTCCAGACACATTTATTAAGTCTGGGACGCATAAATAATCGTCCCAGACGCATGAATTGACATCAGTAGCCAATTCTTCTCCGGTTTTGAAGCATAAAGTCGGACTCTCGGAAGAAGTCTATTTGTATTAGGAAACAAATGACGGTTTGGAATGCTTCTAGAGCTCATTGTAACCCCTATAAATAGAGGACCTAAGTGCCTCATGTAATGGGCCAATTCACTTATATTCTTGTCTCCAGAACTTGAGGCAGAGAGTCTTAATAAATTAGTCTTTCTAGTCTTATGTTCTTCAACTCTTCTTCTTCTTTTTCTTCGTGTTCTTCCTTTTTATGGAAGGCTAATCTTCTCCTTCAAGGGAGGAGATGAAGCCAGTGCTTAAGGTTTAATGATTCTTCTGGTTTATGGTGTTCTTCAATCAGGTTAGTTCTTTATGTTTTTAGTTATTAGTTCCATTGCCCACACCAGGGGATGGAAGTATAGATTAAGGTTTTTATTTATTACAATTGAATATCATGCTAGTTTAGGGTTTTATTTATTGCAATTGAATATTTGCTAGTAACATCCTTTTATTTATTGCAATTGAATATAATGCTAGAATAGAGTTTTATTTATTATAATTGAATATTATACTATTATTCTCTACTTTTCTTCTAATTGTGTAGTGTTTTAGAGTAAGAGAAGTATTCCTTGTGTTTGCCTTAGATGGTGATTCATTGAATAGCTGCCCAAGCTCACATAAAAGGAAAGAAGATACTAGTAACATGAACATAGGAACAACCTTAAGTAGAGTTAATTATTTAACGATGTTTCACCCAAAAGGCATCGGCACTTTCATTTCGATTGCCTGGATTAGAGTCTACTTGGAGAACAACATGAAGCAAAAAGTCATTGAATCAAAAGCATTGGTGGATTTGAATCTCTTGAATCTATCTCTCTCATATTCTCTCCTATTTCCAATTCTTAGCTTTAGTATAAGTTTAGTTAGTTTAGTTTAGTTTAGCATTAGAATCTAAAATCTCTACAATTATAGTTTTAATCCCTCAAACCCCTTTCCAAATCTGTCCTTCATATAAACATACACTTAAAAGTGGAACGATACCACTACTCATCCTTTACTTATTGAGGGTAATTAGGTTTTGATACTTTTTTTGTTCAACGACCATCATCTATCTACATCATCCATATACCACATCTCATACACAAAAGGAGGCAAAGTGTCGATTACTTCAACCATGGGGAGTTAGTTGGAGCCTTTGTATCTATAGTAAGGACATTGATTAAACAATGAACACAATTTTCCACCAACAAATGATGATGGCAATCATCTCATATTATTATAACTTGTTTTCCTCTTCCCTACGTGTCCTTGTAAAAATGCCCACTCCATTTGCATTCACTCTCGATGTCCAACCACTACAAAAATCTAAACTTAAAAAGAACACGAATCACTATTAGATACTCCTTATATTCCCACCATACCCACCTCGAATCCCCTACTTCGCTTGTGAGCACAATAACCTTTATGGCTTGGGAGCGGAGGAAACACAATGACCCTTATGGAGTTATGGCCCCAGAGTGGAGGAAACATTAGTATCTCTGGACATCAACGTAAAATAATGGATACTTGAAATAATTTGCATTCATCATGAAGTTCATTAAATAATTTGCTATATGGCATAACATCAATTAATTAGTGGTGTGAGGGAATGAAAAGTAGCTATCAATATATTATAAGATTCATTGAAATATTTATACTGAAACTACCATAAAAGTTGTAATGCGAGTGAGTATCAATATTGCAAGTAAATCTACCAATTAATTAAATATCCACTAACAATAAAAGCAAATTCTTATATTTCTAAATTCTACTATTTTTAAAATTCCTTTTGATTATTCCTTGTGCAAAGTCTTTTGTTTTGTGTTCATCTTCATGTTGCTCATTTGTCTCGCTTCATTTGACTTTGTGGTAATGTACCCATCCTCATGCACAATAAAGCGAGTGTGAAATTTGATGGTTTATATTCATGTTCCTATTCAGAGAACACCGATCGATATTATGTTCCTTTGGTTTTCTCTTCTTAAGGTAAATGCAAGTGGCCAATTCGTGGTGTAGCTGAGATGATTAGGCAAGTAGATTTCAATAAGAACATGGACTTTTTGGCAACAGGACAAATGGAATGGGGTTTTCCCCTGTTAAGTAGCACTTTGTAAAGGATGTACCAAATCCACATGTTTGCCATATAATACTTGAAAACAATGACAACAATCCTGTGACCAATAGCGAGAGATACCGCACGGTTTGTGCAACTAATGTTCTTGTCAATAGTGATAACTAATTCTTGTTCTGTATTTTTTCCTAAAAGTTTCACTTGTCCTTTTTTACAGATAAGATTTCCTCAAGGCATGAACATGTTGAATATATTCAAGAATCATCTATTGAAAACATCAATATTGGATGACTTTACTTTCTATGAGATCTGTCGGAAGGCAATGCAAGACAAACGGATTAGGGCACCTACACCACATTTGGCTCCTCTTCAGGTTGCACTTTAATTTGTTTGACTATATATTTCGTTGTGATTAATCACTTATTTATTATGTTCTCCAACTTGGACAACGTGGGATTAATTTTGTTCCACACAATCACATGGGGTCTTTAAATCATTTATATGTTATGTGATGTTCTCAAACGCCCTCATGTCCCCAATAAAGCTAAAAACTGCTTGTTAAGATTAAATTTCAAGAATATCTAAAAAACACAATGAACAAACGACCTTTGTTATGAGGTTTATGTTATCAAATATGCTGGTAGATACAAACATATTCCATCGATAGAAAAAAAAAAGATACAAACATATTCCAAAAACTCCATTTATTAACTTCCACACCAGTAAATTCAGTTAGGGATGCATGACCCCTATGAGGATTGTGTGGCTGCAATGAGGCTTTACAAAAGAATGCGTACTCAAAATCATCCAGTAGAGGAATTCACTACATCAACTGTGGCTCATTCTACTCACACTACTAAAAAAAAGGGTTTTTATCTCGGTTCTAAAATTAGCCTTATCTCGGGTTCACCGATAAGAGATAATATGTCCCTCGTAAATGAGATAATATGTCCTCGTAATTTAGGTACTAACTATGAGTATAAATCTGTTATCTCACCTCTTACTTAACCGAGATAAAATATATGGATTTTACCAATCGGTGGATAGGAACCCGATATAATAGGAAATTTCATTTATCTCACCATTGTGGAACAGATATAATAGGAAATTTCATTTATCTCCATTCTAAAAACCTGATATAATAGGAAATTTAATTTATCTCACATTGAACTGATATAATTGATATTAAACCAAAAATATCTCGGCACTCAAATGATATAATAGCTATTATACCAAATATCTCGCACTAAAATGATATAATAGCTATTATACCAAATATCTCGGAATAAATTAAAGAAAACAGAAATCCTAAAAAAATAGAAGTCCAAAAAAATTGAACTCCCGCTTCTACAAGATTTTATCTTTATCTCGATCGAATATCGATATCATTCACGAACTCACGATAATGGCAACTTTGCCATTCTAATCCCAAGTATCTCGCTTTTGCTATATGTTCGTTTATTTTTAATCCCAACTATCTCGGCTCGATCTCCACTATATATCTCTTCAATTCGTGTATTTTTTTAATCCAAATATCTCAAGGCTCTCACTATCCGGTGTATTTTGCCCTCTTCACCTCTCGCATACGACTCGAAATAATTCAAGTTCCACTACCCATTTCAACTCGCCAGTTTAACAACTCTTACGGGTTTTCGTGTACTAAAATTATCTTAGATTAAGCTAGAGATTATATAGTGTTCAAAACTAGTCAGATTTTTGAAAATTCATGTATAAATAAGTTAGTGCCTAACCTTTATAAACTGATTTGCGCTTTTTCCATCGGCTATTCATTCCTTGTTAAAACAAATTGATCCGAGAGGAGGTTCTCGTCGTCCTGCCGCCTCAACTTGATTTGCTTTTTAGCGGGTATTACTCTTATCTTTTTTTCGGATAAGGCCTTATTGTACATAGCGAGCTTTTTTCTTGTATCTATGACTATATCAAGCTAGTGTTATTATTTAAGGTAACGGATTACACACAAATAGTGATGAGAGTATGAGACCAAAACGTGATTCTTCCGATTAACTGAGAATTGAACTTATTCCACCGGGTGGATTGTCTTCATTATTTAAAATAAGAATCATTCATTCTATTTCCAAAATCACGTGCCTTTTCCTTGGTATTTGAACTCGCAGTTTCTGTAACACCCACTGGAGTTAAGAATAGATCCAGGCCTGTAGTATTAGAACAAATAGTGCTATCGATAAGCTTGTTAACGAGTTGCCCTCCATAAGACGAAACGAACTTTGTGTCTAATAACATGATTAACAGAAACATTGGCTGCTAGTGGAAGCAATGAGGCATTGATGTACAAATGGTCGGTCACCTGAGAATTTAGAGTTCTGGCCACCCAAAGTCAAATACTACTTTTAAATGTCGAAAGCTACCTTTTGCACAACCCCCTAGTCTTCTTATGTGGTCTTGGATTTCAGACCACACAATGAGGCTATGGTTCTTTTTGGCAAGTATCGGACCCTTCATTTGATATTCATTACAACTCTAATGTCTCTCGATTATACTTTTATATATAGGCTCGGACAAAGTGGGGAAGCAGATCCACGGAACTTGACTCTAAACTACTTGTAGGACTTGTCATTTGAGATAACAGAGTTTTACATTTGATTTTTTTTGAATAGTTTTATTGTAGCATCAATGATGGATTTCAAAACATAAAAATCTTCATTATATGGTAGTAATCAGTTTAAGTACTTCCAAGAAATTAATGTTTGAATCAGAAATTGAAAACTTATATTTGAGATGGAAATTGGACTTATGAGATCATCCCCAATGGTAAATCTTAAGCATAATTCCAAAGTGGTTCATACTTTGCTAGTCCTTATGTTTCCTACATCTTATTTGGGAGCAAAGAAGATTACCCTTTTCTCAGTAATATGTTTGCTTTCATTAATCTTCTCATTGGAATATCAGTAGTTTACCTCATTTTGCTTGGTAATTCATAGCTTTGCAATCTATGTTACTTTATTGCAATCTGTTAAAATTGCAACCCTCATAAGTTTAGCTTTCAGGGTAAACTTTTGCCCTTGCAACTTGGTTTTACGTAAGTTGAGAATGCAAGGTTTTCGTCATGAAATTTTGTATTTGGGTAGTAGAACCATTTGATATGCTTTCTCAATTGTAAATAGGTTCACTCTTGTTTTTTCAGCTTGTTTATTGCCATTGTTATATCCTAAGTAGTGAATTAGCTAAAACATTTTATTTATTTATTTGCAGATCTTTTATCACTTCCCAGTCCTTGTTAGAATCGAATTGGACAAGAGAAGGTCCTGATTGCTTTGCTCCAACTTGGGTTGCTTTTAGAGTTGGTACACTTCTATCTTCTTTATCTGATTAAGTTTAATCTTTTTCGGTTAACCTTTGTTCATGTGTATATGACTTTATCAATTTTGTTTTGTGTACATGAGTGTGAGGAAACATGTTTTCTGTTATGCACCTTTGTTTTTGGATAGTACAACCATTTTTTTATTGGTCAATAGTCCATACATTTATAGTTTTAGTTGTAACGCTTAAAATGTTGCACTATTGAATTCAAGTATTGTTACTTTACTGTGTATATGCATGAATATCTATTAATTCAGTAAGTTAACTTTGATTCTCATAGCATAGGTTTTACTTTCAATGATGTTGATATATAGTTTTACCTTAAAAAGAGGAAAACCTATTTTTTGTACGTCTAGTTAAGCTATAAAATGAAGAAGTAACATGGTTACGCATGAATTCTAGTTTGTTCACCTCGTTATTTGTCTGTATGTATTAAATAGCTAGTATCGAGCAACCCCTGACCATATAATACGTAGCATTATTAATGTTTTATTAGAAATAAAGACCGGTCATGTAGTGTTCTTGTTAGATTTCATATCCGCATATTAGGTGGGGATTAAAAATGCCTTTTGATTACTTTGTTAACCCAACAATACCGTTTTACATTCAGATTACTCTTTGACACATTCAAAATGGATAAGGGTTGGATGTCCAAGGATAAGTTATCTATTGAATTCCAAGTAGGGGTTCAGAATTTTCTCAGCTTTTACGCGCAACGGGCCATCTTGGTGAGGGAAATCCTATAATGTCATGTCCATGCAAACTATGGGAATGTCAAGAAATTGATGGAACTTCGACGTTAAAAATCATTTGTATTTCAATGGCATGTGCCAAAGTTATACTACATGGACATGGCATGGGAAAAGAACAACAAGTGCAGCTCCCTCGTATATGGATACTGGATGAGCCTTCCCATCATCATTTTGAGTGGGAGCCTGTAGAGGATGCAACCAAACAAAAAATTGGTTCAGCCGCGCTACGAGATCGATATCTTGGGTAACCCCAAATGATTAAGAAGTTGCTTGAAGATGCTGAGGAACCTTTTGTATAGAGGATGTTCGGAAGTATCACGAAGTTATCTCGCCACTGTTAACTTGTTCAATCTGAAAGCGAAGAGTGGGTGGTCCGACAAAAGCTTCACAAAGATGTTACAAATGATGAGAGACATGCAACCAAGCAAAAGAGAATATACTTAAAATATCGTGAGGTTAAAAAGACATTGGCGGTGTATGGAATGAAATATGAGAAGATAGATGTGTGTCCCAATGATTGCATACCGTATCGGAAGGGGTTTAGTGGCGAAAAGACATGCCCCACGTGTGGACTTTCAAGATATAAGTTGAAGGATAATATGATTGAGCAAAGTAATGGTTCGCCTGCAAAAGTTTTGTGGTATTTTCCACCCGATCCCTAGATTGAAAAGATGTTCCAATCAGCGACAGATGAAAAAATTTAACATGGCATGCCAATGGAGAAGTTGATGGGCAACTACGCCACCCAAACAGACTCACCCGCGCATGGAAGCTAGTGGATGATAAGTGGCCAAAGTTCGAGCAGAACCAAGAAACCTTAAACTTAGCACTTTCGGTAGATGGAATCAACCCACATAGCTCTCTTTAGTAGTAAATATAGTTGTTGGCCTGTTGTATTGGTCACTTATAATCTTCCTCCGGTTGTGCATGAAAAGGAAGTTTATGATGTTGACAATGTTGATTTCGGGTCCACATCAACCTGGAAATGACATTGACATATACTTAGCACCTTTGATCGAGGACTTGAAAAAATTGTGGAAGAAAGGGGTTCAGATTTATGATGCTTTCCAAATCCACAAAAAATTTACACTAAAGGCTATTCTCTTATGGACAATTAACGATTTTCTTGCATTTAGTAATTTGTCCTAAGTTAGCGTGTTAAAGGCTATTACGCTTTGTCCGATATGTGGTGAACACACAGATTCTTGCAGATTGAAGCATTGCATGAAGAATGTGTACATGGCTCACAGAAGATATCTTCCTAAGAGCATCCGTGACGAAAAGCAAAAAAGGCGTTTAATGGTAAATGTGAGTTTCGATCCAAGACCAACACCACTCACCGGTGCGTGATATCGGAAGAAGGTTAAAACACTTGTAACTTTTTGGGGCAAAAGTGACGAGTCAAAAAGGTTAAGAGCAAATATTGTTCATGATGATGTTACACGTTGTTGGAGGAAGAGGTCGATTTTTTCCGGGCTTGTGTATTGGAGACATTTATTCTCCCGACACAACTTGGATGTCATGCATATTGAGAAAAATGTTTGTGATAGCATTATTGGGACCTTGCTTAACATTAAGGGGAAAACAAAGGATGGGGTTGCTTCTAAATTAAAATTGATCTTAAGGAGATGGGTTTGAGAAAGGAATTGGCACCGTAAAAGAAAAGGATTGAGAACATACCTTACCAGACTTGTTACACATTATCAAAAGCGGAGAAATTACGAGTTTGCAAAACCTTGCATGAGCTAAAAGTTCCTGAAGGTTACTCATCTAATTTCAGGCCACTTGTTTCAATGGAAGATTTAAAATTAGGTGGTATGAAATCCCATGATTGTCATGTGCTGATGCAACAATTGCTTCCAGTGGCAATAAGATCCGTGTTGCCAAAGCATGTGAGATATGTAATTATTAGATTCTCGCTTCTTCTTCAATGCCATTTGTCGAAAGTAGTCGATTTTGCAGAAATTGCATTGAAACTCGAAAAAATTGGTAATCACATTATGTCTTCTCGGAGAAATACTTTCCACCATCTTTCTTGACATTATGGTTTATTTAACCGTACATCTTGTGAGAGAAGTCCAACTTTGTGGTCCATTTTTCTTTCGATGGATGTACCCATTTGAGAGGTAAGTTTGTTGAATATCATTTATAGTTCAAATTATACCAAGTTAAATATAGGAAATTCCATCAATATTCCTTTTCTTTTGTTAAGGTACATGAAGGTTTTAAAAGGCTATGTAAGAAATCGAAATCGCCCGGATAGGTTGCATTGTTTGAATGTTATATTGCGTAAGAAGCAGCTTGAGTTTTGTAGTGAGTTTTTATCTGATTTGGGTGCTGTTGGTACTCCACATGTTGAAAGCAAATACAGCCAAGGAGATTATTTCTGGAAAAGCCTCCATCAGGTGGTGATTTGGTAGTTGTCGAATCGGAAGTCCTTAGAGGAAGCACATGGTTACGTGTTGCCTGATACAAATGTTGTTGAACCTTATATCGAAAGTAATGACATTTCAAATACATTTGAGGAGTTCAATTTTTTCTAATTTTTCTGTCATATCTAACCAGAGTTGGTGTTCATAATTTGTAGGAGCATATGAACTACTTAAGGCAAAACCATCCCCGCTTAATCAAAAAAGCCAAAAAGTGGTTACATGATGCACATATTAGCACTTTTAGTGATTGGTTAAGAAAAAGGTGAGTTACTAAACAACTTGAATTTTTTATTTACTACTCTAATAAGTTTAACTAATTTTATAAAGAACACGTGTTTCGGATGAAAGGAGCATCCCCGGTAACAATGTCTCAAAACCTTTACGTTGATAGCTCAAGGTCCTCATATACATGTATTGAAATATCACAATTATGTGATTAATGGTTGTCGCTTTCTCCACAAAGGATCGTGATGATGCCACGGAGTCAATCAGAATAGTGGAGTGAGTTTAGTTGCCGCTGGAATGCGATAACAAGTGCAAGAGATAAAGATCCACTCTTTTTAGAAAGTTGCTACTATGGTGTTATTACCAAATATGGTTGCTTGATTACACTAAGTTCAAACTCCCATTCAAGTGTGATTGGGTTGAGAATCGGAATGGCATCAAGGTAGATGACTTGGGTTTTATAATGGTTGATCTTGGTAGAATTGGGTACAAATCGATTCTTTCGTCTTTGCCTCTCAAGTGAAGCAAGTTTTTGTGTACCGGATCGATCGATCCTAAATGGTCACTTTGCCTAGCAACTCCTCGAGATATTATGATCATGATAATGAGAATGAAGATGATGACTTCATTGATGATGGTATTGGAGACAACATTCGCATGAAGTATTTCGGATATGGAATCTCGGATGTGAATGACGCATGAACAATCAATGTATGGACGGAAGATTGTGAGGGGATCCGATTGCTCACAAGCCTTCAAAGAAAAGAAAAGCCCATAAATGAAACATTTCAGCTCTATTTATTTGATTATTGTATCTTTTATTTTCTTTTTTCATGTCATGAGCAATTCAACAACATATTAGTATCATATGGATGTCAAAAGCACAGTTGTTGATAAAAAAATGTGTACTTTCTTTAGAGCAAAGCAAGACATATGTGTTAATCTCTCTTTGTTTAGATGATTTAATATAATGAGTGCTAGCATTGAGAATGTGTATGGGAGACAGAGAAATTCCTTTTTGAAACACATCATAAACCGTCGTTGAAAATGATAGTTTATTATGTTGTTAAACTCATTTCTGTAACTACTATATTTGGTTGTCAAGATGTTGACGTTTGAATATGGTTGAAGGCCACAAACATACCTTAAACCGCACCGCCGGATGGTGGTATGGCGGGAATTTCCAGCTCTGTAATTGAATGACCGTGAATATAGGAATTAAAACTCATGTTGGTCCTCATTATATTGTTATAGCACTTAGTAGAAATATTTTTCATTGAAAAGTATGGGTATTATGATAGTAAGCATGTGTTAACACCTTTTGTGGCAAATATCCATCTTATGAAAAATAATCTCCTTTGTGTTTTTCTCATACTAAATATGTCGATATCAATGGTAGCCAATTGTACTTGATAGATAATGTATGTGAGACATGACATTGCCTACATTAATGGCATTACCGAGCTGATAACCCATTGTGTCCTTATAAGGAACTTTGATGTATATTGTCGATTATCCAAGTACTATAGCAGAGCCATTGATTATGGATTTGATATTTTAGTAGATTTCCATCATTGTTAGAAGGGTAATATTTTATAAACCGGATCCAGAAATGGGTTATGTGTTTACCTTTGGTGGAAATTGAGTGTCTTGGATATCATCCAGTTTAATCGCCTTAGAAAAGGCATGTGATGATCTTGAGTGGGTTAGCAACCTCTTGGCAAATCTTCCTATCGGCTCTAAACTGACCTCTCGATGTGTATATGCTTTGCCTCTCACCATTCAATAGCTAAGACATGTTATCTTATGTGCAATGGGAAAAGAATACATGTAAGTTGAGATATAACTTAATAATCGTTGCTTTAGAAAATTATGTTAGGTTGGACTTAGTTTGGCCACATGTCTAACACCACTTCTTTGGAGGCAAGTGGTTATCGTCGAGGGGATGGGACTTTTGCCTTTAGATAGAGAGGCTTATTAATCACCGGCAACCCACCTATGTGATTGGAGATCCCATGAATTAGGTTCAAAGGGAAAACAAGTCACCTGTCGCTCACGATATGCTATTGTCTTTCTTTGAGGCGTCCACCCTATGACTAGATAGCATTATTGTATACTTTGTATAACTTGAATAGCAAATGAGAAAAGGATGAGTTATTTTACTCTTAATGGAATCCATAGTCCATTATTTTTTATGAGATAGTGTATTCTAATCGCGCTATGTACACTTGATGGATATCCACCTACGTGAATGTATTGGATTCGGTTCTTATTTGGAGGCAAGTGGTTATCGTCGAGGGGATAGGACTTTTGCCTTAGATAGGGGTGACAGCGGCGGTAACCCCACCTATGTGATTGGAGATCCCATGAATTAGGTTCAAAGGAAAAACAAGTCACCTCGTCGCTTTGATATGCTATTGTCTTTCTTTGACGGCCCACCCTATGACTAGATAGCATTATTGTATACTTTGTATAACTTGAATAGCAATGAGAAAAGGCTGAGTTATTTTACTCTTAATGGAATCCATAGTCCATTATTTTTTATGAGATAGTGTATTCTAACGCTATGTACACTTTGATGGATATCCACTACGTGAATGTAGAATTGGATTGGGTTCTTATGAGTATTGAGGGCAAGTACTCACAGAGCATTCACATAACACAGGCGTATGAGGGCAAAAAAAAACACAACACCGAAACGGGCATATAATGAAAGAGCAATGTGGGTGCATGTCCTCTATTTTACTACAAGGGAATGTTGGTTCAAAGATTTTTTAATCCACCACTTTCCGTATTATTAGACATGTTACCCTATGGTTGGTTCAAGCCCGTAAAGCACCGAGATCTTATGCATTGTTTTTCGATTCTCGGCATTTCGTTAACCCATTTCTTTTGTAATATCCTATTCCAAAATAGTGGGGGACTATTAGTATTTTGAAATAGTGGGGATTGTTGGAATCTCTTGTGTATTTCTAAATACTAATGTGTGTGTGCAAAGTGGAGGAGATGAACAAATGGTATTCTCGCCACTTTAGTGCATAGTAGATAGTCCCACATTGGTTATCCACCACATGGGTAGGTGGGGTTGGGCCCGGGCTTGGGCTTATTGTTGTGGGTAGTGGTTTGACCAATAGCCTAAACTTGTTTTGCCTTTTTCTTGGCGAACAAGTTTCGGTGTTCTATTAGGAGTTGGTCTCTCTTTCTCCTAACCTCTATAAATAGGATTTGCGGAGTCCATAGAGAAAATAGACTTGATCGAAACTCAACTTCGAGGAAAAAAGAAAACTCAAACCGATCCTTTTCTTTTTTCTTCTTTCCAATCGGTACCGGAGAGAGTTATATTCGTTTCTAGAGGGTAGTGCGATTCTAGTGCAAAGTCGATCGCCATTAACCATTGAATCCGTGGGGAAGGCGCCTTTGTTGCCTTTTACGCACCATTGGAAGTGGGCGAATCTTTTCTTAGGGACGACTAATCCGGCGCCTTGGTTATTCCGATGCCTGGCGTCCTTGTTTCTTTATTGCTCTTTGGCCTCTCATGTTCCTTCGGTTTCTACTTTAGTTGCTGTGTTCATACAACTATTCTAACATGAATTGTGTCACGATAGTTCACCAAAATTTGTTGTAGATACTAGGAATTGTGTATTGTACCGACTACAGGAAGAGCGATGCTAGGATGCTGTAGTACTATATGGGGACTGGGAGTCTGGGACCTTGAATCTGTAGAAATCATTCCCAACGGCAAAACAGTTGCAGATATCACTGGAAAATATTGATTACTCTGTAAAACAGTATCAGTTTATTGGTTACTTTCAATCATCGCGAAGACTTGCTATAGTGGATCATATATATGCTCCCCATGACCCCATTCAATATCAAGAAGCTGGCGCAAAAATGATTATGTCAATGTAGTAAACTGCAGCAGGCTAATTTGTTTAGGAGCATCATCTATTATGAACAACTGGACAATACCTCTCTTGTAAGCTAAATGAATTTGAATCATGGAAAAAAGTGACAGTCTGACTAGAAAAGTTTACAAATCAAAATATAACTTCCTGATCAGAGAAAAATATATATTCTCAACGTCGAATACTAATTAGTCAAAAGATTAGTAGATATTCATTTCAAAATGAGTCTCTCCCCGAGTGAATGAATTTTAACTAATACAATTCTATTTGCACAAGAATCGGATAAATTCCTTGCTCCAAAATTCTATTTACATACAGCAAAAATGGATACCCCTAAAGCAACTATAAGGTCAAGAATCAAAATAGTTTAAAACTAAAACAAAACAGTAATACACCATTACACTTCAAACATCTACCTAACACTTTCTGCTTGCCAACATTCTTTAACTTCATTCTGCCCACGACCAGCTCTAATTAACAATCATCACAACTTGAGTTCCAATTTGCTTCAGCATATTTAGAATCAAACACCAGCACCCAGGTAAACCCTCCAGCATCAAAAACACAAATGCCTTCTGGATGGACTGAAGAGTAAGTCCCTTCTGTGAGAAATAATAACAGCCTATCAAACAAAGATGAGGATGTACATGTATTTCACCATAATAACTCCTCACTGCAACAAGCACGGGCTCTCAGTTGGGCATCACATTGGTAACCCACACTGAAGGCGCTCATTCAAAAGGTGCCAAAACAAGAAAGGGACTGCAAAGTGTGCCTCTAATCGGTAAAATCAAGAGTGTTTTGGGGCATGACAAGAAGCCACTACTGAATCTCTATAAAGTTTCGTCTCAGTTCATATTTAGCAGTAAGAAAGGCAATTTACTCTGCCTAGGGCCACCACCTCTCATCTTCTAACACCTTGCTAGACTAGAACTTTTGTTCGGACAAGACAGCTTTGACTGTATCCTTTACAAAGGCATAAAAGCATTCTCTACGGGAACTTGGCATTAGATTCGACATATGAAGCTGCTTGGTCTGATTATTATGTCTGCATACTGAGTCAGGAAAGGGGCGGACAATGGATTTCTTATGTTCTAATCCACATGCTGCCAGAACAGTATGAGTTGCAAGCCTTGCAACTTCCTTGAATCCATCAACACCTACAGATGCAATACATTTTATGATGAAAATGTTAGATTCAATTATGAAAAATCAAGTCCATCCCCAACTAAAACAGGCAACACACACACATAATGACAAAACACAAAGTAATTTTAAAAGGTCAATCAATGGCATAATGACGAGGGGCGTGAAGATGAATTAGATGGTAAAACAATATCTACATGGTTCACGAATCTATTCCTTACAGTTTGGGGACAATTAAGTCCCCTTCAGCCCTTCTAATGCACAGAAGCCCGTCTTAACTTTAGAAATTTCTCGTCATTTTGTCATGTTAATGTAAGTCAGTGTGTTGGACACTGACACACGTGTTCATGTCGTTGTTAGATAGACTTTACCTAAACCAAAGGAGTAAATTTCAGTGACAATGCAAGTGCAACATAACTAACTACAATTAAAAGGTAAACATGTAGGGATATAGCAAAAAATAAAGAATCCATCAAAACAAATAGCACATACCTAGCCGTTTATCCTTACTAAGCAATTTTAAATTCAGCTTAACCAATGATTGGACTTCACACTTTGCACCCTTGTCTTTTGGAGCTTAACCAATAAGGTGACCCCAACCTATATTAAAATTTTGGAGCTCTTACATAGACTTTGTCTTCCATTGAATTGAGCCAGACCGTGATACCCAAGTCACTGCGCAATGAGTTGCATATAAAGTTGGGCGCACTGTAGATTTGGTATTGAATTAATGACAAGAAAAATGGTCACATCATAGCACTTGCTCTGACACGTGCATCCCAAGCAGAGCGTAAAAACCTTCATCTCCCGCTGTTCATTCTCTAATACACCTCGTTTCTTTCCCTCCCAAGAAACAATAACTTGAAAATTTTACTTCTCCTCTCATTCTGCTTCTTCCTCTTGTTCCCAAGAACCAGCAACAATGGCGTCATCATGTTCACACTGGTGGCATGCACCAATCTACATAACAGTTTCAATCGTACTTGCCATTGTAGCAATCACCACAACAACTCACTCGAACACCAAACCTCAAACACCTTTCTCTTCAAACCAAGATTCTTTAATAACCCATCAAATCTCCACAAACGCTTCTCGACCACTCCGTAACTCTGGTTTTCATTTCATGTCTACACTTCTACAAATCTCACCAAAACTTTTCCTTCCAGCTTCTTCATCGACCATTTTTGCTATTCAAGATACAGCTATTTCTAACATCTCTCTTCCTCCATTGTTAATGAGAGATCTTCTTTGGTATCATACCTCTTCTGTTAAGCTTTCTTTAGATGATCTTTTGAAACAACCCCAAGGTAGTTGTGTTCCTACATTGCTTAATGGAAAGAATCTTTCTATCACAAAGATTGTCAATCAAGAAAGATTGGTTGAAATCAATGGAGTTTTGATTTCTCATCCTGATATTTTCAGTCATGGGCTATATTAGATTCATGGGGTTGTCGCGCCGTTCTTTTCGATTAATCATACATTGGAGCAAAAACAAGATTGGGGTTTCATTAAATCGCATGTTTGTGGACAAAATATGAGTGTAAATGCCAATGTAACCCAAGCAAGAAACATGTGGAATCGTGCTATAAGGCAGTTGAGCTCGAATGGGTATGTTTCGTTTGCGATTGGGTTGCGGTCAGTTCTTGATAGGATTCTTATTGATTACACCGATTTGAGTTCTGTTACAATTTTTGCCCCTTCGGATTTCGCTTACATTGCTTCGCCTTTGCCGATGTTGGAGAGACTAGTGAGGTTCCATATATTGCCTGAAAGATATGAGTGCAGAGAACTTGTTTCTATGCCTGCGAAAGCTTCTTTAAGGACATTATTTAATGGGGATGACCTGGAAGTAACAGAGGATTATAATGCCAAGGGGGTACTTGGTATCAATGGCGTTGAGATTACTGCACCAGATATCCGAAGGAGTTTGTGATTCATGGGATTTCTCGACCCTTTAAAACGGTGAAGCTTTCTAGCACAATGAGTTAGGAGCATTTTCAGATCAATGGAGTTGTGTTGCTGCTATTTTTTGTATAGCTCTTCTGACTTTTATGTTCGGTGATTGTATAATTTGTGTTTTTGTTCTATTCTGATAAGTAAACAGAAACAAAACACTTAAAATTATCTCTGTTTTCCTAAAAAACTAGAGCCACTTCTATTCTTTTTTTTTATTATTTTCTTTTTCATACATTCCTCTTCCCTTAATACAAGAGATTTCTTTTCTTACTAGCCTTACACT
The DNA here is from genome assembly GCF_015680905.1 of Coptis chinensis. NCBI lineage: Eukaryota > Viridiplantae > Streptophyta > Magnoliopsida > Ranunculales > Ranunculaceae > Coptis > Coptis chinensis. The sequence goes on from NC_141462.1 coordinate 94,983,469, forward strand.
TGTCCAACTACTACTACATCTCACTCTATTTGAAATACTATCCTACCCTTATATAACTAAAGTAATTACTCGCATGTCCTTATAATAGGACATGACAATGCCATCTCCTTAAGAATCCTTGTCCTCAAGGATTAAAGTGAGGATAGTGTGTGGTGATGTTCGCCCAATCTTCCGGGTAGCATCATCACGGAGAGGTATGAGACCATTGGATAAGAACCTCGAGCTACACCTTGGTTGTTCCTTGGGATGAGTCTCATGAGATAGGATGGCTATGGGTTCCATTTTGAATTGTCCTGTCCGGGTCGATTGAGAGGGAGCCGAGGAGATGGCACTACAATGGAACCTAGCTTCTTTGAAGTTGAGATACATGGAAAACTGGATGGATTCTTAACTCGGTGGTAATTGGAGTTTGTAAGCAATCCGCACCAACTCTTGCCGACACGAAATGGACCATAAAACTTGGTCGAAAGCTTCAAATTCCCTTAATTGAGATGGAAGTTTGCCCGTAGGGTTGGAGCTTCAAATAGACCCAATCACCAACCAAAAACGATCTCTCGCTTCTTTTTGTCCGCAAAATGCTTCATAACGTTCTTGAGCTTTAGTTAAACCATCTTTAATCATGTCCACCATGGTTTGCCTCTGTTTGAGGTAGTCTTTTCTACCGCCACGAAGTGGTGATTGTGCAGGGGATGGCGAGGTGAGGTGGAGTGTATCCATATAAAGCTGTGAAAGGTGACATCTTGAGGCTGGTGTGAAAGTTAGTGTTGAACCACCATTCCGCCAAAGAGAGCCACCATACCCAATGTTGTGGTGTGTGTCCGATCATGCATCTCAAATAAGCTTCCAAGCAGGCATTCGTGCGTTCAATTTGTCCATTAGTTTGAGGGTGGTAAGCTGTGCTGAGATGTAGTTCAGTTCCCAATGCCTTGAACAAATGTTACCAAAAAGAGCTGATGAAAACCTTGTCTCTGTCAGAAATAATGGTTTGGGGAAGGCCATGGAGTTTGTAGATATGATCCATGAAGAATGTAGCCAATGAAGAAGCAGTATAAGGATGACTAAGAGCCAAGAAATGGCTATATTTGGTGAATCTGTCCACTACAACTAAAATAACATCTTTGCCTGCCGATTTGGGTAAACCTTCAATGAAGTCCATACTAATGTCACGCCAAGCATCTTTTGGAATAGGCAATGGCTGAAGCAGTCCGGCAGGAAAGTTATGTTCTCCCTTGCACCTCTGACAGACATCACAAGTAGTTACAAATTGAAGTACATCTTTCTTCATACCTGGCCAGTAGAAGTAGGTCTTGGCTCTGAGATAAGTTCCTTGAATACCAGAATGACCACCTATAGCAGAAGAATGGATTGTTGCTAACAACTTGGACCGTAAGGCAGTGTTACTACCAATATAAAGTTTACCCTTGTATCGGAGGACACCTGCATCATAAGAGTACAGTGGGAAACTTGTTGGTCCAACCATGATTTGAGAGATGAGTTGTTGGAGGGTCGCGTCTTGAGCATAACTAAGGGACACTTCTGTTATCCATTGTGGTTGTACCACAGTCATAAGATGACATTCTCCTTGTTCTTCCACTACTCTTGAAAGTGTGTCAGCTGCGGTGTTTTCCTTCCCCTTTTTGTACCTTATTTCATAATCAAAGCCCAATAGTTTGGTAAGCCGCCTCTGTTGTAAGAGAGTTGTAATTCTTTGCTCCATAAAGAATTTGATACTCTGCTGGTCTGTGTGAACTATAAAGTGGTGCCCTTGTAGATAGGATCTCCATCTTGTTACTGCCATGACAATTGCAAGGAGTTCTTTTCTCATAGGTAGGTAAAAACCTAGTGCTTTTAGGACCTAATGCCTTACTAAAAAAGCGATAGGATCGGCCTCCTTGCATTAAAACAGCCCTGATTCCTCGTGCACATGCATCTCCACTATGAAGGTTTGCTTGAAATCGGGGAGTGCTAGAACAGTGTTGAAGTCATTGCTCTTTTTTTGGGTTCATCAAATGCCTTTTCTGCTGCGGAGGACCATTTAAAATTATTCTTCTTTAGCATATCAGTGAGAGGTCGACTGATGTTGCCATATCCTTGGACATACCTCCTGTAGTAGCCTGTTAAACCTAGGAAGCCTCTTAGCCCTTTGATTGTTTTAGGTTTTGGCCAATTGATCATGGCATCGATCTTGGCTGGATCAGCTGCTACTCCTTCAGGTGTGATTAAGTGACCCAAATACTCTAATTGAGATTGTGAGAAAGTGCATTTAGAAGCCTTTGTATAGAGTGTATGTTGCCTCAGTGTATCTAAAACCTGTCTCAAATGGAGTAAATGCTCGTCCAAACTGGTACTATATACTAGTATGTCATCAAAGAACACTAATACCTGCTTCCTTAGAAAAGGACTGAAAATCTCATTCATTAGGGCTTGGAATGTAGCTGGAGCATTAGTTAGTCCAAAGGGCATCACCTTAAATTCGTAGTGGCCTTGATGAGTTCTGAATGCTGTCTTGTAGATGTCTTCTTGATGTACCAAAATCTGGTGATAACCTGATCGAAGGTCTAATTTGGAAAAAAATGCAAGCCCCATGTAACTCATCTAGTAATTCATCTATAACTGGCATGGGAAACTTATCCTTCACTGTCATATCATTCAACTTCCTATAATCCACACAGAAATGCCATGTCCCATCCTTTTTCTTAACTAATAACACAGGCGAAGCAAATGGGCTATGACTGGGTTGAATCAATCTAGATTGTAGCATTTCTTTCATTAATGATTCGAGAACCGCCTTATGAATGTAAGGATGCTTGTACGGTCTTTGGTTGGTGGGTTCATCATCATTTTTTAGTAGGATATGGTGGTCTAATGTTCTGGAAGGAGGAAGACCTTGAGGTTCTTGAAATACATCAGCAAATTCTTGGAGTAAAGGAACTACCTCATTTGGATTTCGGGGCTTGATGGCGAATCGTGATGGAAAATATTTGACCCACAAGAGCATGAATGTTCTTTTTCAGAAATTTTGATAAGGCCTTTGCGGTAATCATTTTTAGAGAAGCAACCTCTGGGCCTCCTCGTAGTACTATCTTCTGGCTTCCCCTTTTAAAAGTTAGTTGGAGCTTCTGAAGGTTAAGTATCACATCTCCACACTGCTTCAGCCAGTCACCACCTAAGACCAATGTCACACCCACCCAATGGTAGTATGTTAATGTCATCTTCGAATGAATGTCCTTGCATCTCCCATTTCAATTTATGACATATAGCTTTACTAATAGTCTTCTCACCATTAGCAACTGTAACTAACATGTGAGCTATTGGTTCAATCTTGCATCCAGCCTGTCTAGCCACTTCCGAAGTCTAGAAACCGTGTGTCTTTGCGGTGTCTATTAACACAATAATGGGTCTCTTTTTATTAAACACGGGATTCAGTATGGTATTCTACCCCACATTCCCTGTTAATGCATGGAGTGAAATCTCCATATCCGTTTCTACTTGCTGTAATATCTGTTCTTCCTCGCAGTCGTCTTCCATAGGTTCATGATCTTCTTCTGTCCCTACCAACATATACAAGTGTTGAGTTGTACACTTGTGTCCAGGTTTGTAAGTTTCCTCACAATTATAACAAAGTCCCTTTTCTCTTCTGATTCTCATTTGTGCTGGCGTGAGTCATTTAATGGGTGGTAAGGTGGTGTTTGCACTATTGGAGTTACTTGGGGTGGTATTCAATGGTTTGATGGTGTTTGGGACTTTTGGAAGGGGATTGGAGGTTGTGGGTTGTTTAGTCTGGTAAGATGGAGTGGAAAAATATGATATGGTGTTGGTGTAGTTTTTTTGTATAGGTTTTGTTGCTTTCCTAACCTGGGCATCCAATGCCACTTCCTGCATCCTTGCGAGGTACAATGCATTACTCAGATTGGTAGGTTTAAACATTTGAACGGAAGCTTTCAATTCATCTTTCAACCCACTAAGAAAACTAAGAACAAAGTACTCTTCACTGAACTGTTTATTTTTACTCACCCTAAGAGCTTGAAGTTCTTCAAACTGCTCAAAGTATTCATCCACCGTACCCACTTGAATCAGTTTATTAAAACTGCCGACATAGTTCTCTTGGCCTACCAATTCGAATCGATCACAAATGACTTCAACTAAAGTATTCCAATCTACTAATTCCTTCCCATCTTGGTAAGTCAGGAACCATGAATCTGCTCTTCCTTCAAAGTATAGTGATGCTATACTAATCTTTTTTTATCATCCATGGGATGCAAGTGAAAAAACTTATTACACTTCCTAGCCCACACACGAGGATTAGTGCTGTCAAAACGTGGAAATTCTAACTTAGGGTTTTTAAGAAGATTACCATAGTCATTCCAGTCATTTGGAATCTTTTGTCTTGAGTAAGTTGCCGATTGTTCAGCTTCAGTGGTGGTTTCTAGAGGAGTTCGGGCAACTCAGCTGCTACGGTGGTGTTCTTCCCTTTGTCATTCATTATTTTCAACAGCTGGTCAAATCTAGCGTCTAACTTCTTATCTGAAAGTTCGAGTCTCGCCTCCATTTTCCTTTCTGCTACTTCTCTTGCTTGGATCTCTTTGATTAATCTGTCGTTGACTTGAGTCATTAACCCTTGCATCTCATCAACTTGGTGTTGTGTTCCTTTAGCTAGTTTTTCCACTTCACTTAGTGTCATGGTCACTAGAAACATAAGCTCTGAATACCAATTGTTCTATTCTGATAAGTAAACAGAAACAAAACTTAAACAGAAACAAAACACTTAAAAATTATCTCTGTTTTCCTGGAAAACTAGAGCTGCTTCTATTCTCTTTCTTTCTTCTTTTCTTTTTCATACATTCCTCTTCCCTTAATACAAGAGATTTCTTTTCTTACTAGCCTTACACTTGTCTAACTACTATTGCATCTCACTCTATTAGAAATACTATCCTACCCTTATATAACTAAAGTAATTACTCGCATGTCTTTATAATAGGACATGACAGTTTTCTGATTCAAAGAAGCCTTTCTGCAACTGTGTAAGATTCTATGAAGACGTTTAATATTTGTTCTTAGATGATGCTCATTATCTCATATTCTCATATATAAGTGTACACCACATTGAAATCAACGCCTCTTTTATGAGTTTTGAGGATTTGGAAATGTTTTTGTCAAAATTGATAATTAATCTTTCCGGTTAAAGTCTAATGTGATCCGCTTTTCCTTTGTACATTATTTACGCACACGGTTAGTAAAAGTTCTTGAGGTTTGATGTAGACCATGGGCATTGCTTCGTTGTATGCTTTGCTCTCAACAAAAAAAATGCTCTAAAAAAAATATATATATATATATATATATATATATATATATAGTCCCGCTCCTATACTTAAAAACCAAAATTTGTTTATCGAAAAAAAGAAAAAAAAAACCAAAATTTCAAAATATAATCTCGCGAAGGGTTTTCTCAAAACTCTTTCACTCCTCCCTCTCTCCTATTTTCTCTCCAAACATAGACCTGTCTCTCCCTCTGACTCTCTTACTCTCATGGGTTTCTCTTTTCTCTATTTCTCATCTTAAAATTCCGATTAAAAACGAAATTGCAAATTCGCGTGTGAAGAATGGTGGAGAGATTGAAGAGAAACAAAAAGAAAGTCATGTGAAGAAAGAGCAAGAACAGAAAATTGTTTCATAATTTATCTCCTGGTTTTTGGTTGCTATCAACAATTACTGCAAATTCATATAATTTAGCAATGGTGTTGATGATGGCTCTAACTATTTTTTTTCTTGGCAGTCTTAAGGCTAAAATCTAATTGGAAGAACGAGAGCAAACTAAAAAAGTTAAACTTGGAAGATGAGCACAATACCTGCCAATTTCGATTTCAATTTCAATTTCAGATCAAATATTTGCCGGTCGTGCATCTCCCCCGACATGAAGGCTCGACTGAAAAAAGGGAATTGGGACAGGGATTGTATGATCTGTAAACGGCCGTTTTGTGTTGTTAAGTGGATAGTTGTATGCGGTGATATTAGAAAGACAGAGTTATGTCATTCATGCAGTGAGCTTGAAAATGTGTGCGAAGTCTGTGGCCAAGTATGTCTAAAAGATGAGCATGGCTTTCTCCCAGTTCGACTTAACGAAACTGCTGCTGACATCAGGGCCAACATTGCACTTCCTAGTAGCAGTTATTGTCCCTCCAGAGGTGGACGCAACAGAGGGCATCACTTTGGAAAATTACCAGGACAACTCAGTTATTTTTCCTAGATGTATATTTAGTACGGTTCAGTAGTCCCTTACTACTAAATATATGCTTTACTCTAAAGACATAATGGTGCATTGGGAGCTTGGCACTCAAATGGTGCATTGGGAGTTTGGGACTCACTATTGAGTGACGGGATACTGTTTGTTGACAGGAACTTGCTCCTGTTAAGAAAGTTTTATATAAAACAGCAAATGCAACCCATTGATGTTACTAGCAAATGCAAATACAAGCACTTTCAATACAAGATGGACGACTTTGAAAGGGGACCCTAGGCAAATGAATACAAAAACTTTGCTTCCTGGAAATTTGTCTTTTACAATGTAGCTCGGTGCTTCTATTTAAAGGAGCAGATCCACCATCATCTTTTCCTGTTGGAATTGCTACGTAGCAAAGGTGAGCACTTTTAGAGTTGGACAATTCAGTAGATATGTTCTGAATCACAAAAGTGGAGGGGGAAGAAAAGCTGTGAAGTTCAAATAAGTAACAAGAACCCACAAAATTGCTCTAAGAGGACCCTAGACACTAGAGAGACCCTCCTGGCTTTCTCAAGATACTCATTTGTTGTGGTTCATCCATTGAAGAGCAATCTCTGTTCTAGCTGCAGCCTTGTATGTGGGACTGTTGCCACTGCTGCTGTCTGATGGTGAAGTAACTGTCTTGCGCAAGACACCAAAAGGTGATGAAAGTGTTGTTGCTTGGGGACTAGTATCCTTTCTCCCTTCCCAATCATCAGTCATCAGATTAAGAGCCCCACCGCTACTGAAGTTCCTGCTATCGTTAAACAAACCCAAATCAAATTGTAACAAGAACCCCTAGCCACTAAACCAAACAAACAAAACAAACCCAAATCAGATTAAGGCAGAAGAAACCAAAGCAAATTTATCAAAGAAATGCAACCAGATAATGAATCTAACAACCCCATGGAAAGATTTGAACAGAATGAGAACAACAAAAAAATGCCATTTTATTAAACATAGATAACCACAGGCACATAGTGAATCCAAAAACCTCATGGAAAGATCTGACCATAATAAGAACAAATCTGTTTGATAAGCATATAAAACAGTTAAAAAGCAAGAAAAAAGAGCAAACCCAAATCTAATCATGACAAAACAAGAAACCCCATTTTTAATTAGTCAAACATAAGTATATATTAAATCCAAAAACCCATAAAAAGTTTCCAAAAATGAGAACAACAAAACCACATGAAAAATATTAATTGAAAATGAACTGTGAAACAAGTACAGGCCGGTAAAAAAAACCCACTGACCAGATCATTAAAGATGAAGCACACATTGATGAACTTAAAACCAAAGAAAACAAAAACTGAGAGAAGTACTAGTAACATTGAAGACCAAAAGGAAAAGGACCAAATAAAATGGGTTGAGATAAATTACAAGAAGAAAAAGGAGCAATTTTCTAGAATAAAACTAGTAACATTGTTTCTAGAATAACCACTCAGAAACAGCAAATGCAAGTGGTGCCGAAGTTTAGGTGTTCTCTTTCTCAGATAATCTACTCCAATTGTTTTCTTATATGTATGGCCTTGTAAACCCCAAAACACATCAAGAATAAAGCAACAATCAAAAGAACATTTTTCTAGAATAAAGGTATTAGAAACTAACACTTCTTTTCTAAATTCATCAATCTAAGCATTCCAAATTACATTAGCGAACAACGACAACAGAATAGAACCACTCATCATCTCACAGATTTCATAGTTCCAACCAAAATAACAAACACCAAACTCCATTGCTAAATTATATGAATCTGTAGTAATCGTTGACAGCAACCAAAAACCAGTAGATAAATTCTGAAATAATCTTCTTTCTTTCTCCACATGACTTTCTTTTTGTTTCTCTTCAATCTCTCCACTATTCTTCACACACGAATTTGCAACCTCGTTTTGAATTTTAGGATGAGAAATAGAGAAAAGAGGAACCCCATATAGTACAAAGGGGAGACAGGGGTCACTCTTGCTCTATTTGGCAGTGTGAAACTGCGAACAGAGAGTATATATTCAGGAATTGGTGATGTGGCAGTCATGTTTACCTTATATAGGTGTTTGGTGTCTAAAACGTGGATACTCTAGTAAGCCCCTTGAATTGCGGGAACACAAAAGTGTGGATAAGCAAATCCAAAGGAAAATCCCAAATTTGCTAAATCGTGTTTTCTATCCATGAGAGAGAAAAATAATAATAAGAAGAAAAACACTTAAAGAATGCTCTCTCACTCTCTCTTTCTCCCCCTCCTCTCTTTATCTCTCTCTCTTTCATGGAAATCCTAATAATAGAACCATAAACCTTATGCATTTTCTCTCTCTCTCCACCTTATTTATTTTCTCTCATTAAATTTTTTTTTCTCCAAAAAATGGTGTTTAAATCTTCACATTATTTATCAAATTGGGATTATCCTTTTTTTGAGGATGTTTTTTGTATAAATCAATTGAGTACTTATGTATTCAATATTTAATTAGAATTTTTGTTCCTTTTATTTGTTTATGAATTTTTATTTGTTTTTAAGTTTTTATTTACAAATTTTGCTTATTGAATTTTTTTTCTTTTTTTGTATGATATCAAAAATGAGTATATAGATGTAAATGGTCAACCAAACAGTAGCGAAGTAAAACATGTGACAGGATAAGAGGCAAACACACAAGTAGTTCATCTCATGACTTGTATCACCTAATCATAGTTAAGTAATACAATATCTCTTGCACAAGGGCTTGTTTATGGAGTCCCAATTTGTTGCACAAAGGCTTGACCGTGTGTTTGTTGACACTCGCCTGTATTGGTCCACGTGTCCCATAGTCCTCTCTCATGCTTTGACCCCACATTAAAAAAAGGAGAGAATAATAAAATGAAAAAAAAACAAATGAAAAATTTAGGAAAAGAAAATGAAGAGTTGAAGACTAAGAGCATCTTTAGCAGAGCAACCAAAAAAACACCAAAATTTTGAACCAAACCAAACACCAAACCAAAAAAACACCAAGCAACTTTAGGAGCAACATAAAAAAAACACCAAGCAACTACGCGGTTTTGCCAAAACCGCGCCACTAAAGCCCAACTGACAGGCCCAAGCCCACGCGGTTTTGGCAAAACCGCGCGGTGTTCTCAAAGCCGCGTGCTACTTCTATATATACAGCTCCAAAGCCGCGCGGTTCAGTCACTTTCACCTCTTCCCACAATTATAAAATCCTCTCTTTAGTTAAAAAATAAATAGAGTGCCCAATTAATGGTAGCTTAGGCAAGGTTAAGAGTCGGAGAACCAACATCAATGCAAGTTAAAATTTCTATTGATTCTCAATGATATAAATGCCTGCCAAGCAAGGTCCTTTAGGAGAACAAAGGATAACAATTACCATTCTAAGGTCTAAGTGATGATAAAAACATCATGCATGTCTACAGGTTCGTAGCTAGTATACTCTAGCCACGCTACAAAAAGTAGAAGCCTCCTTTGGCTGTTGTTGCATCCTCGACAATGCAATTGTGCAACACAACTAACATGTGAACTAAGCTAAACATTTTTCTACATTTAGGCTCATCGACATATTTTTGAAATATAAAACTCAGTTCTTGAAACTTTCTTTTAAATTGAATAAATTCCTGTTATCCCCCTATTCTTCATTATTAGTAATGTTGTCTACTGGTCCGAAAAAACTCAACTGGGAAACAATTGGGTTGTGAAACCTCGAGCAAAATGTTATTCTAAATCTCATTTCAGGTTTGACATCTCCTAGATTACTTAATGGAGACCCCTAACCAATTTTTCTAAATGCTAAAAATTTGACTATGATTAAGTAGCAAAGACTTTGATATCCACATTAAATAGAAGAGAGATGTGAAGATCAGAAGAGATTAAATACATCAACTCCCTTACTTCAAAAAAAAAAAAAGTGTAGACTAATAAACTTGAAATTACATCCCTAAGCACTCAATGCAAGGGATGTAAATTTAGAAGAAAATCTTATAGGTCGAGTCAATTCATTCTATGTTGCAATTATAGACGACTGAAAGGGTAAGGTAACATAAAAATTATAGATAATAACTATTTTTACCACACCTTGTATATCAGTTTATGCATTTGTTCACATCCTAGCCTATGGTGCATTCTGGCCCAAAGCTTGCCACACCTTGTTTATACACATTTCCCTCTGTCCCAACCCTGTGGAATAGTTTCTTTTTCATTTTTTCAACAATTGAATGGTTCATCCTACAAATAATAATAATAATATAATGATATGGTTCATTCAAAGTCCACAATTAAGAAATACCTAAACTACATTACAAAGTTGCTCCTATAAATTCCCTAACGGCCTCTTCTTAAGCCTTCAAACACAACAAATCTATGTTCTCATCATTCTTATTCAGTCATCAATTTGAATAATGAAGTGGACCCATGAAGTTATGGAGTATAGTAATACCGATAACCTCTTAGTTTATTTTTTTATGTAATGGATGTATCTTTGGTGAATCTGGGTTAGTTCTACTTGCGCACAACGCACTACATACCTCTTTTAGGTGTATAAGTGTATCTGCATGTGTAAATGTGAACAGAGCCAGTTTCTAATGCAAACTTTAAGAACAAAGTTTCCTCACAAACTTCAAAAATTCACAAAGAATTCTTTCTGATGGACTCGATCTTCGTGAATAACACAGTTCATTCACAAAATGTCAGAAGAAATTCAGACTTGCATTTTTGTTAGAAAATAACAATTAATACCGTGACCGTTAATAAGACGTATACTACAAATTTTCTAAAGTTAAGTACCTTAAGTTTAGACCATTAAACCTTCTACTCATTGACACGAATCCACGTTGTAGACGGACCACTGGTTGCCCTTGATCACAGGGCATCCACCTGTAGTATTATCATAACAGAAATGTAGGTACATAGTACATAATTAGAAGAGAGGAAACTCATTTCACAACATGATTGAAAACTTGAAGACTGCACATACCATAAATGTAGGGAAACAGTTATTCTAAATTATACTTGAAGGACATAAACTACGATGGATGATGAGCTTCCACTTCAAAGAAGCGGTCATAAGAGAAAATTCTTAAATCTTTTATTCACAATTGAACAAAAAAACTTACCAATGCAAACTTGATGTATCTAGAGTAGAATCAGGCCAATTGCTCTAGAACAGCAAAGCATCTCTCATCTTTGGCTTAACAAAAAGGCCACATCAGATAATTCGTTCCACCAAGGAACAAAACTGAAGTATAATGAAGTATATACAAATGTGATCACACCAATACCAAGACCTGCACAGCCAATGTGATATAATCATCTACCACACTTGACAATAAATGAAGCAAAGAGCTCCCATTTGTTTCTAATATAAAAATCAGTTATAGATTAGAAAAACAGTTAATGTGGAAAAGCTGACCTTCAAAGTAGACCTTCATCCCATTCAAGGCCAAGCCAAGAAAGATCTTGTAGCATTGCATTATCAGATTTGATAATAAAGAAGAGAGTCCCTGCGTATATTTATAATGATCCATCAACAAGCTATAATGACAGATTACTGGCCTTATAAAACTTTATGACGGTATACCTTAAAACAGGCATACTGTTGAGCATTCACATATATTAAGCACTCTTATCTCATGTTTCGACAATTATTAGGGAGTCGATCAAACTCAACGCAATGTCTATGGGTATCAAGATTGTGTACCTGGCAAATAACTAATGTAACAGCAAAAGAAGCAAAAGAAACATCCACTAATTAAACAACTATATATAAACCCCTCGTCAAAACTCACCTTATATAAGACAACGTTTCGAAGTTTGCTTTACATTCAACTATATATACACACACACCAGTACTTACAATTTTCCGTTGGCCAAAAATGGTAAATGGTCACTCTTTCCGTGTACAACTATAACATGAACATAAAGCCGAATACATGCATCATATGAAAAAAAATCATACCGAATCATGAATTTAACCTCTACCCTTTAAATCACTACATAGACAAAAACGAAATAATCCAAACTCCTCATCGAAAGAAGCCAAAAGTTTTGGGGAACCAATTCCTAATAAAAAGAAACCAAAAGTCTAATAAATTAGCTAGAGAAGGGTAAGAAATAATGTAATAATTATTCTTAGTAGAGCATACTTTGGCGGATTGATAGATGCAGAGAAATCAGACTAAGCAGTATCATTGAGTTCAGTCAAATATTAATATTTGACAAAAGCATTATTCGTAGACAGACTTAGTTCACTAAAAGCATTAATCGAATAATAGCAAAGGATCTATTGATAGCCATGTGTGACCTTCGATCTTAACAGTAACAAAATAAAGACAGTAAGCATTAGCAGCTCCTGGTAAGACGACTAATTGTAGAGGAGGTAAAACACCCCAGACAAAATCACCCACAGATACAATGTCAACGAATTTCCAGAAGCTTGGATTGCTCTGTGATATCCTTCAACCCATTGAGACCCCTTAACAAACACATCCACCGGAAACAGATACAACAACGAAACTATACTAATCCAACCATATAAATTCAGCCCATTCAGTTCCAGTTTATCACACAAATAGATTAGGTTAGGTGTTGGGGGATATTTTGAGTTGTAAGATCAAGGTAAACCTATAGTCCCAAAAGTTGAGGGTCAGCTTAGGTGAAGCATTTTTTTCAAAATGCCGAGTGACAAAAAAAAGAACTTGAAACTATAGTGAGGTCAAAACAATTCTATATTAAAAAAAAAAAAATATCATTCTCGTGACAAAGAAAATCTATGTTTATGAAGAAGCAATACCTGTTAAATACATGTATAAACATTACAATACCATATATGTGAAAATTACTGGAACTACGTAACAGAAACAACTTAATGCTTAAAGTAAAACAATTATTGACTATTTCTCCTTTAGGGTATACTTTCCCTTTTCATAATTAGCATAACAATTTCTCTTTGTCTTCCCATTTGCCTACCATCAGATAATGATGGTCTAATCTAAGCATAAACAAATTTTTAGGCTAAACAGTCTTGTTCACTTAAGGGACAACCTTAAGGACATTTTTCCATTGAATTTCTTTAATAGTACATACCATGTGTGCCCATCACAGAGAATGGATAACTTGCATTGCCAGGGAAGTACCTTTTCGGCCACCATAGTGAGGTGCAGTGTCCCATAACTCATCACGCATCCAAATCTTCTTTTTCTTTGAGATAACCACAATAAGCAATTATTTTATTAGCGGAAGGCATACAACATAAAATGAGAAGAATCTTCTGTTTTAGTTTTGAATGTAGACCACACATTTGAGGTCCAAAGCATCAGGATATGGCAAAACAAATCAATTTTGCAGTGAAGTTTCTTAAGGCCTGTGAGTGCTTGCTGTGCAGGAAAGCAAATAACAGCTCTCAAGATAACCATAATGCAGTAAAGTAAAGTTACACAATAAGCTTCTAATTTTTATATTACCAAAAATCAAAACATAGAAACAAAAGATTCAAAAGTTGCAGCTCATGAAAAAAGAACCAAAGATCCTGAGATAAAATTTCTACTATATTCTGGGTTGCCACTATATTCCAGCTCAATAAACTTCAGGAAATACTCGAACATACTACCTCTTGCTCAACAACTAATGCAAACTTTCTCCCGTGCCAAATATTTATATATTTTCTTGCTGTCATGTGTCTTTTTTGGCGAAGGGCTTGGATGTTTAATGGGATAAATCAACATTATCACATTGTTATCTACACATTAATGGGTCAAAACTGAAAAATGGCTTTAGATATAGCAATCAAAATGACTTAAGTACAGATTCATAATAGATCCAATACCTAACCGAGAATTACCCGTGAAATAAGCACCATAAACACCATTACGAAGTGACTATAGATACGCAATCAAAACAGCCCCAAGACCCTCAGCAATCCTAACCTCAAACTGTGTATACTGTATGAATGACTGTGATTATGTAAGATAATAATTTAAATTGATGCAAGACGTAATATTCTCACACGAAACATGACAACAGTTTATACTTTTGCAAATGATTATTTAATTCAACCACCACTCATGCTCAAACCTCCCACTGTGAGGGCCCCATGATATGAGGCTGAGAATCTTCTTTTTTGATGATATATTGTAAGGAACACAACCTCCAGAAATGACTACTCAGTAAGAATAGATGGTATTAAGACATTTAAGTCAGTTTCTGGTAATGTCATGACTTGGACTAAATATCCATCCTCTCTTATCTATGCAAGCTTACAACAAATATGATCATTTCAAGTGAACTATGTTAAACTACAACGATGTCCATGTCCATAGCCAATAAAACTCAAGTATGTCACCAATTCAATAAATAATATAAATAATAATGAATTCAATAATAATATAGCCATGCAAAGCAAATCTTGAAAGTCTAACCTTCTCAACACTACCCAACCTAGGCCATCCCATGGTTATGTAACTTTCACTGAATGCTACTTTTTATGAGTACTAATATACTAAGGATGCCAATGCGCAACTGACAGATCCCACACACGCCAAAATTTCTAGAGATTCATATCTATATTAGGAATAATATATTTTCACAATACACTTTTATAATATGCCATAGAAAGTTTATGTTAAGTGGGAAGGTGACAAAATTTTCCTCATGACTGATTATCAATTTTCCTTTACAGAGGTTTGGGCGAGTTGACTAATTAAGTTTAGAATCACTAACATGGAATAGAATAATATGCTTATTCGCCCCATGCCGGAAGAGTAGACAGGTTCAAGTTCCTTTTATGACCACATAGCCATGATACGTCTAGTGCAGTACATATTCGTATATAATGATTGTAATTGGTTATTATGAAAAGTAATATTGTAAACTTGAAGAAATTCAGCAATGCTGATCAACCATCAAAGAAAGCTTAGCATAGCCTAAAATTTATACTTATATTTTTAACTGAACCAAACATAGGTTGTAGGAATTTCACAGATAAGAGTGGATAGAAAGAGTAGATCGAGGAAATATTACCAATCATATAGGAGTCCTGAGAAGACTCTTCAGCTGAATGGGAGGTTTTTTCCAATTGACGGAACCATGCTAGAAGGAAAGAGAGATAGCAGAACATTTCCATATGGAATTGATAAGAACTGAAGAAACAAAACCACAGAGGCGATCACTCCCATCAAGAAAAGCAGTTTCCTGGTGTCGATCTGACATAACTTCTGATATTCAAGTGGAAAATCCATAACTAATGAACTACCAGCAACAAATGTAGCATAGAAACTAACCAAACCTCAAATAGGCGTTGGGTATCTACCTTTTCTCCGTTATCAACATTGTGAAGCATCTTTTGTGCATGAGCCAATGCCTTCCCAATATATGGAAGATTATCAAACACATTATGCAGATCGGTCAGCAAGGAGTAAACATTTTGAGCAAAAGACGGAACTTGGTAATTCTATATCAGATGACAATCTCCCTTCCCTACCTCTGAAGCAGCACCAGAAATACTTGGTTTCAGGTTCAACTGAGACAAACTGAAGAAATAGCGAACTGAAGAAATGGTGGCTAAAGGAGAGTAGGAGATGAATTTAATTTGGCGCAAATTTTGCTTTTTTGGTGGTAGGTTTTTGGTGAATTCTACGAAGGGTGGTAACTGGGTTTTTTTTTTTTTTTATGTTTGGGTTTGGGTTACAGGGTCTGCCCAAAACTCTCGCCCAACATAAATACATACCCCAAATTGGACCGGGGTCTGCCCAACACAAATGGGTCTGTCAATAACAACAGGACCCTGGATTTGGGTTAGTCGTCTAAATTAGTGTTTGTTGATGTTACTATTGTAGTTAAACTCAAACTCCTTGGTGATTCATATTTCTAAATACGACTCCGTTGTGAAAACAAACTATACCAAGACTCGGAAAGTTCTATTACTTCTTCAAAACTAAGCTTTGTTCCTCTTCTATAAATATTCTCAGGCAACATCATATACCATTCATGTCACCTATGGCAAAGTTTAAGAAATTCCTTCTTTCACCATTCAAGAAGCTAACCGGATGTACCAACAACATTGATACAGACTCAGTTTCGAATGGTGACTCAGAATCGAAAGCTTTTGCACTTGTTTGCGTTGGAAAAGAGAATAAAGAATACCGAATGCCTGTTCAGTATATGTATTCGCCATTGTTTCAAACATTAGTACTCAAGAAAGGGAAGGAAGATGCTTTCGACTTCGATTTAGATAAGAGAGCAAAAGAGGGGCCTATTATTCTGTCATGCACCATTCAAGAGTTTGAGCACTTTCTTGTAGTTGTCTAGTAGAATTAGTAGAATTTGTGCGAAATCAAGCTGTGTAGAGGGGTGTTGTACTTGTTCTCTTTCTTTTATTAGTAAAATATTGCAACATATTTTGAGCGAGTTCTTTTGGCTTCAAGATACTTGTAAGCCGAGGGGCATATACAGGATACATCCAGTGACAGATATATTGAATGTACATATGAACAATTTTTATCTTTAAGTTGTGTTCTGCTGTACCCTTTTAAATCCATGTCAAGCTGCTGCATGCCTTCATCAGTAACGATCAACAATCAAATTTTTATGATATTTTTATAATTGAGTGAGCCGAGCGGACGATCTAGGTAGAAAGGGAGAGTATGCAGACAAAAATCAAATTGGTTTTGGTTTCTGTCTGTCCTCAACTTCTCTCTTATTTTTTTCTTCGCCCCGATACCCTTTCTCCTTCACCCAACTCTTTCTCTCCCCCCGCAGCTCTGCTCACTCCCCACTGCCACGCAATATACTAGTCAAGTGAGCGGACATCTAAGCTGAGGGGGAGTGTGGCCTAAAATTCTATTTGGTAGGTTTCTCCCCAGCGAATCTCTTCCCCGCCACTACTCTTCTAACTCTCCTTGGCCCATAACCCAGGAATGTACTATTGTGCGGGGTATTATTATATAATGAAAAATATGAGTAAAAAAATAGGGTGTTTATGTTTAGAGAAGTGGCAACCTCACCAATTAGCAAAAATAAATGGTTCGTCATCACAAGAGTTGATGCGGGCATATGTGGCTGCAAATAGCTTGGGCCTTATTATATACTAAACAATGCAATAAAACCGTGAAATCAATTAAACCTATTTTCTCCCGCCATGACCGTTCTAATTACAAAAACCTTAGCCCTTTCCTCATTTCTCCCTCACAAAACCCTAAACCCTAAAAAAACCAACCAATGCCAATGCTCCTTTCAAGATTCTATCCAAATCCCAACACTACAATCCAATAAACAAACCGAAAGAGACCTCCAATTCGATGCCGGAGACTCATTTTTCCGCCACGAAAGCGCGGTCGGTCGCGACCTCGGAGTTCTCGCAGCTTCTCTATACAAGAAATCTAATGGGACTCTCCGTGTTCTCGATGCAATGTGTGGCTGTGGAGTTCGGTCTCTTCGATATTTAGTACAAGCTGAAGCTGATTTTGTTTGGGCTAATGATGCTAATGAGGAATGTAAAGGGACTATTTTGTCGAATTTTGAAAATGGGGGTGGAGTTTTGGAAAGTGAGGGGAGATGGGTGGTGACACATTCGGATGCGAATCGGATTATGGCAGAGTGTTATTTAAAAAGGGATTTTTTTGATCTTATTGATATTGATTCTTTTGGGAGCAATTCTTCTTTCTTTAGGTCTGCTTATGATTCTTTGAAGCTTGATGGATTGTTGTATGTAACGTCGACGGATGGGTTTTCTTCTGGTGGACATAGGCCTCACCAGTAAGTTTTGAAGAATTATTTACATTTGAACTACTTCCAAACATTGAGCTATTTTGTTCTTCTGCTTAATTAAAGTCGTATGTAACTGTTGTATAAGAGACCTCTTTGTATAATTGGTACCCTGAAATCGTATCTAGCTTTGAAAGTGTTCTCTGTGGCTGCTTCACCCAAATTGAGGCCAATTCCCACCCCTAGCGAGATTTGTTGTGTTATTGGAAAGAATTAAGCTCCTAGTTGATAGGTTGAAATGCGTGATGGAGTCATGGAGGTGTGACTAGTGTTACCAACTTACCATGAACATAAAGGATACACTTCTTGACAGTTCAAGTTCATGTGTATTGAATTTTGGACTATAATTTAAGAAGGGGTCACTTGGGAGTAGTATAGTTCATAAGAATAAGGAACAGATCAATGCATAATCAGATTCTTTGAGGGCTGCTTTAGAGTAGATGTGTCCAAAATATATAAGACTGCAGAGTGATTTATAGTAGGAAAGAACCTAAGTATTATGTCTTTACAAATGTTAATTGACTAGAAAATAGAAATACCTTCAATTGACTATTCATAAGGACGAGAAGATCAGTGAGGACATAGGCTTGTGATAAAACTTCCATCTAAGTATCTTATATAACAAAGAAAGTTGGTTGGAAGAAAAAACAGGAACCCTTTATAGTCACCCATTCGAAATCATACTTATTGGTTGGGACTTATCTATCAATGTCCACTCCCACACTATTGTAGATATAAACACTTTAGAAGTTCTGCATGCAAAGCCTTCAAAAAAAATTCTTAAGTTACACATTGAAGTGGATTGAATCATTGGATAATAATTTATTAACAACGGTTACAATGGCTCATATATGACTGTTTGACAGCTTTTCCTCAGAAATATTCATTGATGTGTATGAGATGCTAATACAGTTTCATCTATGAAGTTTATAAGAATTTTTTTCTTTCTCTAGTTCTTTAGCTTCATATGGAGCTTATGTTCGCCCTATGCCATATTCGAATGAGGTTGGTTTGCGAATGCTTATAGGTGGGGCTGTACGAGATGCTTCTGTGTTGGGCTACCATGTCTCACCTCTTTTTTCATACTATTCATACCATGGACCTGTGTTCAGAGTCATGCTCCTAGTTAATCGGGGGAAGCTTCCTGAAAACAGGTAATCATGAAGTTATGATACATTTTCCAAATAATTAAGTTATTAAGTTCAATCAACACTTGCTCACGCATAAACATGTGTACGTAACATATCTTCTTATCCATGTTTCTCGCAGGCACTATGGTTTCATCAGCTATTGTAATCAGTGTGGGAATTCTCAAACAATTTCATGGGGTGACCTGGGAAAGATTTGTTGTCCATGCAGTAATGGAGAGGTTATGATTCCTTCAACTTACTATTATAAAGTATAAACACATATCCGCAAACTGATTTTAGAGCTGATTGTCATAATCCTCAGCATCATGATCATTGCCATATCAAAAAATGGTCATGAAATGTATTTTTTAACCCACATTAAATCTGTTGAATGTAATGCTGGGATGATCTTTGTGTTTAAGATCTTCATCAAAGATCAGCATTTAACTTATTTCGGCCTTACATTTTGCAATTTAGAAAGCATATCAAATGGTTTGATAACATGGCCTTGCGATTTCATGGATCTACTCCCAAGAGTTTTCTTTTGCTTCTTTTGTTGCTCTAACTTCCACATAACTTCTTCAGGTTTCTCGTTCATTGGTTGTGTCAGGTCCTCTCTGGACAGGACCTCTTCATGACACTAACTATGTTACTGAAATGCTAAATTTAGCTAAACAATGGAGATGGGCTGGAGCTGGAACTGTTACCGGCCTGGATTTGGAGAAGCTTTTAGAAAAGATGATTGGTGAAAGTGATCCCAAATTACCGTTTGGTTACATTAAACTTGATCAGGTTAGTATGCCAATTCAACTAGAGAGTATATTTTCTATTGTAAATGATTTTGAAGTGCTAAATTGTCTTTAAAATTTTAGGTGGCTAAACGTGCAAAGATAAATTCTCCTCCCCTCGGAGTTATGATAACATCCCTGATAAAGGTATTTCTCCAATATCTTCTTTGTATGTATATAGTTTGGTCATGTCCTTGCACCGACCTGATTTTATTATGTTTAATTCTTTGTTAGTTCAGCACATTGAATAGGGGAATCTTTCGAACTCTTCTAAGAATCAGTACCGACCTCCAAAATATTTAGCTCCTGGTTTGAAAGATTTCCACTCAAGTCTAATTTTCTCACTGATGCTACTTTCATCATCTGTTCATTTGTTTGGCTTTATCAAATTTGGCACTTGAGGAGTTGAGGACTCAGATTCAAAACCTTACAGAAACGATTTACACTATCAATAGTTTATATGGATAGTATACTTGAGCTAGATTGGGGGTTGAGGATGCGCTGAACTTGCAGTGAACAATTTTAACTTCAAAAATTCTCAACAATCAGCACTGATCTCTCCTTCACTTACTTTCCCATGGATTCTTTAACCCGCATTAATTACTTTCATGTTGGTGGGCTTCAGGAGGGATATGCTGCTACCAGGTCACACATTGCCTCTAACGCGATCAAGACAAATTGCCCTATGACTAGGTGTATTAAAATAGCAAGGGAGCTCCAACAGCTCTAATTTTGGCCTAACGCGATTGTCAACTACCTTTGTGCTCCATGATTAACATTTACAGGCCCAATGCTACTCACTCTCGGATTTCTGCAACAGGCAACAAAGTAACTTGTTTGTGAGTGTGTTGAACCATGGGCAAAGGTATGAACTTTCCTCTTTAATTGTGAAGCTCTAGGAGCTGCACACTAAGATATCGATGCATCTAACCATTTTGGGCTATTGCAGGTCTGACATGCCATTTGGAAGCTTTGAGATTGAAGGAAGATGTGTAGTAGTAGTCTGTGCTCAACTAACCCAATTACGAACAAAAATGTATTCTGCGTTTTTTTTTTTTTTTGTAGCATAATGCACTTTGCTGAAAATTGTGTAACTACGTACAAGTTAAAAATGGATGAGAATTATTGATTTTGGAATAATCAACCTTATCTAAGGGAAAATAATTGTGTAACAGCATATGTTAGATTAGGAGTATAGGACACCAGCCAATGCATTAAACTATACTTTTTGAGCAAATTATTCGTCAAAATAAACCGAGTCGTGAATCTGAACCTGTAACTCTTAACAGATATATTGGCGCGAGTCAGTTGCAAAGCGTGACAACAGACAACCAAACTCCTGAACGAACTTCATAAAACTCATAGGAACCCTCCAAATTATACATTTAGCTAAACCGAGCACATGCAACCCTGAAACACCAATATAAAATATCGTCCACAACCGCGACTCAGGTGGAATAGATGCAAGAGATAACAGATTTTGGGCAATTTTTTCTTGAAGGTTCTGCCACAACTGGGGTCGTATGCATAAAGAATAAGCAACACCTGATTTTTCTATCAACAATCCGTTGATCTCAGACAATGGAACATCCCATGTCAATTTAATTTATTCGAAACATCCTCTGGTGGGGAAGAGGCTCAACCATGATCACATAATTTATAATCAAGGAACTGCATGATTAATATCACTGCTGGCACCATCAGTACAAAGTAGGAACCGCATACGCACCATGAAATGATGACACAGGTGCATAAGAAGTTAAGAACGATATGGGGACACAAACCACACGTAGAAGAATAAAAAACCATGACATCAAAAAACATGACCATAGGTTTGCCGACAGTTCTACATCCATAAATGATATCTTCACAGCATTCAGTGATGAACACTAATGGGTCATAAACAGGTTGAAAATAAACAAAAAAACATGAGCTTGAAGCTCTGAAAGTTGATTGCTGATGGTAAACACTACATAACGCTGAGCATGTAAGAATTAACTTGAAAAAAACTCAAGTGCGAACTGGGGCAGGAGCTCCAGCTGGGCGTGGGGCTTGTCCAGGCTTTGGCATGTCATCCTGTCCAAGAGAGAATACAGTCACGTTGAAAATTCTTATACTCACAAATAAGATGCATTAGATAGCAAAAAAGTGGCAGCTTATGTAACATATTTAGAAGACTATTGGCATATTCACTCATAAGATCCCTCATAATAAAATCACAATTTCATGGCTGAGAACTCAAAGGACTAAATAATTAAATTATTTCCTAGACTCCTTTGACAACTGCTGCAGTACTCCGACAGAAAGGGTAAAATAATTCACAATGCCTCTAGGAGGGTACAGGTTTGAGCAGTACGCCTAATAAGCTCAACCAAAAAAACTGAATGCTCCCTTCGGTTGTAGCAGCGGTCCGGACTATTAGTCTTTAGCTTCTAATAAGTCTAGTGGATGAACACACGTAAGTGGGCATAGCGAACGTGTTCCTGAAGTATCTAGCGAATTATAATCGTTTTACTCCTCATAAAGACCCATAAACTAATTTAGAACAACACTTGCATCCGTGTTACAAAACTGACAGAATTCAAAACTGATTCTCAACTTTTCCACTCTAATGTACAAGTTAATTCCATGCATGTATACAAGAGTTTCTTCTTGTTACATTTCCTCAACTCCCTGTTCAAACTCCCGAACTGGTTACTCTTTGATTTTCATTCAAATACAGCACTTGAGTATCTCAATACAAATTCAATAGACGTAAGTGTTTTATCATGTTTAAAGAAATTAGCTAGTATACAAACATTATCAAATTTTATGTTGTAGAACTTTCTTTTCTTTTCACACCGTAAATTCAAAACTAATCCTACGTTTCATAACAGAACTATTAATGTCTCCATGTAAAACCCAAGTCCAACATAAGAAACTATGCAAATATAAATTGCAAACTAAACCAGCTAACAACATTTCACACGAGCAACTAAAAATAATAATTATTGCTTAAACAAACATACCCTGCGTCTGAAACGCTGTGGTGGCTCACGGTTCCTTCGGTTAGTACGAGACCGAACCCTCACAACATGAGAATGAATTGCACACGAAACACAATATTGCATCTTCGCATACAACTTTGGCAGAGTATATCCTTTACACAAACAAACAAACAAACAAACAAAAAAAACACACCAATCATTTTCTCATTACACAAAAACACAAAACAAATAAAAATGAAATAAATAAAAGTTACCTTCATTGACACAAGCTTCTTGAACATCTCTAACAGCAGCTTGCTCAACAATATTCCTAACCAGAAACCTCTTGATTGCCTTATCCTATATAAATATAAAATTATAAGATCTGTTTGTTTTTATTATTATTATTATTATTATTATTATTATTTACCTTGGGGCAACATTTGCCACAGTTGGAGCAACGAATGAACTTAACATGACCACGGCCGTGCTTGTTACGGCCCCCATTCCTACGCTTGAACGTCTACAAATAAAAAAAAATAATAAGAAATATTATTGAAATGATACAAAGAATAAGATGAGTTTTACCATTTTCCCTTGAGGAGATGGATTAGATCTCTTCTCTCTTCACTTCACTTTGGTGGTTTAGTACTTCGGCTGTTGTAGGGTTTTTTCCTTTATATTGTTTGTCATTGGGCTTCGATTTGTCAGATTTATCTGTAAGGCCCAATAACGAATAGTACGTGGAGGCCCAAACGCTATACACACCGACTTGTAGGTATGCAGTATGCAGTATGCACATCCTACCTACACTAGCAATTAGCACGTGAATTACATTTGTTTAATTTTATTTTTTATTTTTTTATTTTTTTTCTATTTACTGTTTTGTGGTAGGGCCAACAAAAAGCAAACAGTGAAAAACAGACAGAATTCAGAGACAAACTGAACAAACAATTTTATCCCAGAAAACAAATAAAAAAAAAAAAAAAAAAAAAAAATTAGAACTGATTTTTTGGCTTGACCGACTTAGATGGCTACATGAGACACGTGTCCATAAAACAGAGAACAGAGTTACAGCTTAAACAGCTGACTCGCCCAGGCCACTTATAAGTAGTAGAGATTAATATCCGTTCTGCCAAGATGCTTATAGAGAGCCATGTCAGCATATTTATTAAAAAAGTCCCTATTTGATAAATAATTAATTGATTGATTACCAATTTAACTTTATTATTGGTATATTTTATAATTTTGGAAAAAACGTTTTGGTCTTTTCAAATGTTTAGGAATTAAAAAAATCAAATACACATTTTTTTTAATTATACGCCAGGGATAATTAAATAATTAACTATGGAAAATAGAAACAAAACCCAATTGATTCGTGAAAATGTGAAATACTCCAAACTCTCTCACAAAAAACCCATAGTGACAAAATCTCTCAAATATATCTCTCTGAAGAAGAAGACAAGATCGATGAATCCTTCAATTGGGTAACTCATTTTCACTTTTTTTTTTTCTCCAATTGAAGAAATCGTTCTAAAACCAAATTTACCATTGGTGGTTTTTATGGGTAAAAAATAATAGAAGAAGGGAAGAACATTTCTTCATATACAAAAGATGGATTTTTCTTTGTGCTTCCCGGGTATTCTGTCTGAGTTATATTGAGACTGGAGAGTGAGTCCTTTTTCATTGAAGTATTGCTGATGAGTATTGTTTGTGTTGTGATGGTTGCTTTTGTGAGAAGGAAATAAGGATTAAGGAACTAACTTTTGTGTAACTTTATGCTAAGGAAGATAATAGTTAATATAGGACTTTATGATATTGCTCAAGCTTCTTGGTGGGCTCGCCGTTTCATATGAATTTTATCATTTATAATTTTTTTTGTCTCTTCGATATTTGTTGGTTTTTTCAAAAAATGTATTATGGTATAGTTAGTTGTTTTCAATGATTAATACATTTTCGGATCTCTTGCTAATTGATTAAACTCTTAAGTGTGTTGTAAATGAATGTAAAGTCATAAAAATTCTTATATATATATATATATATATGAAGGTGGCAAGGAAAATTTGAAGATATTGATTTTAATATTAGAACCTAAGAACGAATTTCATCGCTTAACCAATGATTTTGACAGTTCCAAGTGATAAACATATCATTCTATAAGACTAAGCCTTATAAAATCATAATGGATTAGTACCGTATCATTGAACATAAGCTACCCACAAGGTTTCAGTTTAGGATCCCAAGTGTTTTGAGCATTAATCTAATAACGAAAAACCAGGTGTCTCAGGAAGCATGTCGATCTACTTTCGAGATGTGAGCCTGGATAGGAGCTACGTCCGAGCATTGGACAATACAATTCCATTATCTGACGACAGGAGTGTCCTGACAGTTGTTGCATGCTCCATTAGTAGAAACAAATAAAAACTATTATTAACTATAAGTTCCTTGGGGGAGTTGAATTTGTGCTCGCTGCTTATGTTGGATCGTTTGAACTTTGGAGGCAGTAGCTTGAAGAGGTATGATCTATAAGAGCTGCACGTTCGCCTTGCTGAACGAATTATATTGTTGTCATATAGGAAACGGTTTGTCTTTATTTTCTTCGATTAGTTAATATGCTTTTGAGTAGATGAAAATTTGATTTTCTATTTAGAAACCAACCTTGGTTATAGTACAGGTGTAGTTTTTCTATCATGTTTTTATCAATTTTGTTGTGTTGCACACCATCAGGTTTTGCTCAAGGATGGGAGAGAACAATGATGGGAATCCAGACGTGTTGGCAATGGTGATGCCTTATTTGCCCACTTATTCATTTGCCTATTTTGCAATCGTACATTTTATTTCCTGAAATCACAAATTGAGTTTTTATAAGTCCCCCACCTACCTAATTTACGTCTTTCGTGATTTAAATATCGATAGTGTTGTTCTAACGTATTCAAATTTCATGGGCACCTAATTTAGTTTTGCATGCGTGTCTAATACAATCTGGAACTTGCCCATTCTTAAACTACTTTTGAATGTTAAACGGTTAGAGATTACCCAATCATTTTATTTGAAAAGGCTATGTAGTGTGATTCTCCAAATAGTTAAAGTTTGTTGTTTCACGCAGTCCTTTCAAATCTTCATTTCAACAGTTACTACACTATCCATGTCCCAGTCTCCGTCTTTGTAGATTGTACTACTATCATAATTTTGTTTACATGACATGTCCAGTTCATTTATACTCTTACTTATTATTTCATTACATTAAATTCTACACTATTGGTATAAATCAATATTGTGACACATAACTTTTCCCATTTGTATCTTCTTTTTTTAATAGTGATTCATTTCAAATATAGATTGATAAAATTGATAGTTCCCTTATAACAGACATGATTTGTTTTTCTTAATTTGAGTTTTCTGCTGAGCTTGAGCATGTTTGTATCTTTGTCCCTGTCTTGAGAAGTCAATATTGTTTCTCTATTCCCACGTCAAAAACCATAAGGCTACCACCTTCTTCACCAAAGGCTACCCGCTATATATGTTAATCAAGTCCATATACATTGAAAGAGATTTCTGATATATATATATATATATATATATATATATTAAATTGTGTAGTTGCTTGAGGCGGCTTGGTGCTTGACAGACACAGCGGCTAGAGAGTTAAAGCAAACAAAAGCTTTACTTCCTGCACATTACCTAAGCTTATTGCTCATCTAGGAGGTTTGTGGTTGCTTTCGGATTCTCTTTGAAAATTGTACGTTGTTTTTTATAGTTTTAATTGCAAAGTTATTATTTCCTTTAATTGCTGTTGTTTTTGTGTCTTTGGTGATAACAAACCAGTAGCTACCTGCTTCTTCTAGCCTTGAGCCCAATCTTTAAGACCTTGAAAAGTTTAGGGTCATTGATTGGTAGAGAAAAAAAAAAGGAAATGCCAGGACATATTTATTGCTCTATTAGCTAACCCATATGACTGTTGAAATTCGATATCCAATCAAAGAGTCTAAAGTCGTCTAATTAGGATTGTCATATGTTCTATTGGTTGTACTTGGTGAGTTGATCGATGAGAAACTGAATTTGTATCCTACCACATGGTTGTTGTTGCAAGTAACATGTGGTGCACAATACTTTTTTTGGAAAAAAAAAAAAAAAATAGATCAATTGTATCATGAAAATTTGATGGAGTCATTCTTCAAATCTATCATATGTTTTATTTTTTAACATGCTCTTTGTTATTATTCGTTGTTGTAAGTTGTGGATTAAATATTGAAATGGTAATATGTTGCAAAAAACATATGTTTTGCATGAAATTGGAGATTCTTATATTTTTAGCAAGTTGTCAGTTGAAATTAAGACCCCAAGGATGAGTCTCGAAAAATAAGTGTCACATTTGGTTTAATTTTTCCGTTGTTACTGAGGGTATCACACAAGAGATGACGATAAGGGATGTGGATTAATAGCCACGGCTTTGGCTACTAATTGGGTTATTCTCATCTCAACTAAAAAGTTGAGTACTGGCCCGTCGGTTTGGCACTCTCAAGAAGGATCTTAGAAAATATGAAAAAACTCAAGTGACTAAGGCAAACTTAAACTTTTGCATGTTTCGTTTATTGGTGAATTCTTATTATGCAAAAGCTACTATTCAATTAGTTTTCTGGAATTTTCTAAGTGCTTCATCAAAGGTGAGTATCTTAATTATGTTATTTTAGATGCATATGATATCAACAATGTAACGTGTGTGTATATATATATTTATATGTTGCACATAAGCTTAATGATTATGAACAATTCTTTTATCCTTTTGTTTTATGCAAGAACAATTCTTTTGGAATTCCACCTCAGTAGTGAAGACATTAGCAGGTAAGGCTTGGTTTTCTTTCTGATTTAGTTTTATATCTTATTAACTTCTATCTTCGTGTTTCTGTGAGCTAATCCAACTTATATCATACCCATCATCTTTAAGAGTTAATGTGAAGGGAAGAGCTAAGTAGCTAACAAGCCAGGAAGAACTAGATAACAATGTCATTGCTACTGTATATGAGGACAAGTCAAAGTGACCTACTACATATAGTGACTAAGGGGTGTACTTTAATTCTTATTAATGTAATCTCTTATGTAGATTCAGTATGAGCCTTTGTAATACATGGTAACTAGGTAATATGCCTTAGATACTATTGTAACTCCTTTTTTTCGATGAATGATTGACCAACCAACTGACTATTATTGGAAATTTAAGAGAATTTATTTTCTATTTCAGTTTTACCTATTTAATCCAAGTCCATGCCCAAGGTTTTTCCGTTGTTACAGAGATGCACTAACCTTTTTTCTTTCTCATCTACAACTACAACGTGCACTTGCTAGAATGAGTCTAACAAACATATATAATTGAAAGGCTCAAATTACGTGTGATTTGGAAATCAACTTATTAGTATATTACTTATATATATTTATTTTTAAGATATTTCCTGGGTCATCAAATGGAATTAAAGTTTCACTGAGTAAAATTTTGTATGCTCGAGCATAATTTGGCTATAAGTTTCTATTAGTTTTATCAATGCCATTTTTTTTTGTTTTCCCTCTTAACAACTCATTTGTACTTCATCTCTACATTGAATTGTCTGCACATAGGCCCCTTTGCTCCCCTTTCTCAAGCTTTTTAATTTTAGCATTTGCAGTACACCACAATACCACATTGCTGAATAACTTAGAAGTACCCAAATTAAGCATCGCACGTCAAATTTACAAGCCTTAAATTAACAAGCCCGGCCATAGGACGGGCATAATAGCTAGTCACACTAGTTGTTAGAGCATTCACAATGCAAGTCACTATGAGGGGAAATTGAGAGTTTTCACCTTTGAATACCAAAAAACCCTTGTCCAATGCAAGTGTGATAAAGTCGGTGACTTAAAACTAAATCACAACGAGGGTAGCACTTGCTACTGAGAGCATTCCCAATATAATGCAAGTGAGTATGATGGGAAATTGAGAGTTTTCACCCCTTTGGAGGGACTTCTAACTAAGTCACAATGAGAGTAGCACTTGCTACCAAGATTTTCACTGAGTTGTGAGCTACGGACAGAATATTTTATTCCATCTCGTGTGTTTTTTAATTTTTTCGATTTTTTTTCTGACGGAATGTTTCATTATGTCCCGTGTGTTTTTTTGACTTTTTTTTCGATTTTTTTTTTAACTTCGGATGGGATGTTTCATTCCATCTAGGTCATTTTTTCGATTTTTACATTCAGACGGAATCAAACATTCCGTCCGAGGTTTAAACTCACCTCTTCATTCATCTCTGCATTGGGCAACATTTTCTTGTTTTTCACCACAAAGTAGCAAAGAGGGGGAATAGTCCTACATGGAGGTGAAAAAAAGTTGCTTTGCTAATGTTCTGAGATTTTCACTAAGTTGTGAGCTTCGGACGGAATGTTTTATTCCGTCTCGTGTGTGTGTGTGTGTGTTATATATATATATATATATATATATATATATATATATATATATATATATATATATATATATATATATATATATTTTTTTTTTTTCGGATGGAATGTTTGATTCCGTCTCGCGTGTTTTTTCGAATTTTTTTCTTTCTTTCATACGGGATGTTTCATTCCGTCCGATTGTTTTTTCGACTTTTACATTCAGACAGAATCAAACATTCCGTCTGAGGTTTAAAGTCACCTCTGTATTGGGCAACCTTTTCTTGTTTTTCACCAGAAAGGTAGCAAAGAGAGAAAATATTCCTACGTGGAGATGAAAAAAAGTTATTTGCATTGGAAATGCTCTTAGTTGTTATTAGGTTGTTACGAGTTTTCACCTTTGAATACCAAAAAACCCTTGTCCAATGCAAGTGTGATAAAGTCGGTGACTTGTAACTAAATCACAACGAGGGTAGCACTTGCTACTAAGAGCATTCCCAATATAATGCAAGTGAGTATGATGGGAAATTGAGAGTTTTCACCCCTTTGGAGCAAAAAACCCTTGCGCAATGCAAGGGTGACAAAGTTAGTGACTTCTAACTAAGTCACAATGAGAGTAGCACTTGCTACCAAGATTTTCACTGAGTTGTGAGCTTCGGACGGAATGTTTTATTCCATCTTGTGTGTTCATTCCGTCTCGCATGTTTTTTCGATTTTTTTTTAACTTCGGACGGGATTTATCATTCCGTCTAGGTCGTTTTTTCGATTTTTACATTAAGACGGAATCAAACATTCCGTCCGAGGTTTAAACTCACCTCTTCATTCACCTTTGTATTGGGCAACATTTTCTTGTTTTTCACCACAAAGTAGCAAAGAGGGGGAATAGTCATACGTGGAGGTGAAAAAAAGTTGCTTGCATTGGGAATGCTCTGAGATTTTCATTGAGTTGTGAGCTTCAGACGGAATGTTTTATTCCGTCTCGTGTGTTTTTTTATATTTTTTGATTCCGTCTCATGTGTATTTTCGATTTTTTTTTTTTTTTTCTTTCTTTCTTTCATACGGGATGTTTCATTCCATCCGGCCGTTTTTTCGACTTTTGCATTAAGACGAAATCACACATTCCGTCCGAGGTTTAAAGTCACCTCTGCATTGGGCAACATTTTTTTTGTTTTTCACCAGAAAGGTAGCAAAGAGGGAAAATATTCCTACGTGGAGGTGAAAAAAAGTTGCTTGCATTGGAAATGCTCTTAGTTACTATTAGGTTGTTACTTGTTATGACCCCGGTTTTTTTATATGCCTTATAATTTTATTTTTCAGTAATTATCTCACAAAAAATTAGATTTTCTGGTAATTGTAGTAATTGCATGGTGGAATTCAAGCTTATGAGTTGAGTTTCATTTTGCTTAAACATAACTTGTTTATTAAGCAAGTTTTAAAATAAGTTTAAGTCTGGCTCATATATATAGTTGATAGCTTGGTTATGTTACAATGTGGGGAAGATATTTGAGCTTATTGAGGCGAAACCATCATGCTCGTTTATTATTTGAGTTTGAAAATAAGCTTGAGTTTGGCTCGTTTATTAAGTGAAGAGCCCAAACACCCCCAACATGATAGCCCAACTGGTCCAGGAGGGAGTTGGTGTGTTCGAGTCTTGTGAAGTGGGAATTATGTAGGATTTATCCCTAATGGGCTTGGGTGGTGGCCTCTAGGGTAGGATTGGTTCCAACTTCCAACCACCCACAAACACATCCCTCGGCGGTTTGAGTACCCACTGATTTTTAACTATTCAGTTCAAACGGTTCCGATTCTTTATCGGCTTGGTTCGGTTCTTGAAGACCCACTTTTAATGAATATAATTTTTCAATTCGATTTCGGGTAATCGGATACCCATGCCCACCCCTACGTGTAGACGGTGTAGTTCATATATAACTCAATTCAAAATAAAACTAAAATAATTTCTATATAGATAGGAGATCTTTGGCTGGTGAGACACTTTATCTCAGTGAACAGGTAAAATTCATACTGCTCTTACCTGAAATTACCAAACTGCCCTAATATTTTACCAAAAATTGCTAAATTGCCCCTATGTTTGATTAAATTATAGATCCCTATCTAACTACTTTAAAAAGGGACAGATGATGAATAGTGCAATTTCAAACGACTCCCCCTGAAATTATGAAAGTGTCCCTCTTCTTTACAGACAATTGCAAAATTGCCACTGGGCTTTTTTTATGGGCTTAAGCTAAAACTGACGAAATTGCCCCTATACTTCATGATAAATTGCAAAACAGCTCCTATACTTGACAGTGAATTATGGAAATGACCCTATACTTTATTGTAATTGTAAGTTACAAAAACTGCCCCTATGTTTTTTTTTGTTTATTTATTTATTTATTTTCTATAAGCAATAAGTTTGGAATCTCAATACAATGAGCACCAAATAAGTGTGAAAGAAGCAGGCGCATCGCCTAGTAATGTGTAAAAACCAAAGAAAAAAATGTTTCTGGTGTTCATTTATTTTTACTCCGAAATGTCATTTTGCTGTTTTGCACCATGGTCCATGGTTGAGAATCTGATATTTTGACCAGCATTTCGTTTCAAAGAAATACCCAGGAAAAGATATGGTCCAGTCAATTTATTGTGGCCCAAAATGTGCTAAATCGAGGCCCTCTAAAATCGACAGTCTACAACTTAACACACAACCACATCTCACTTCTCTTAAATGGGGATCTTGGGCATACCCTTAAAAACACTCCCATACTCTATAACTAACATAAGTTTTGTCATACCCCAATAACTGCTTAAATCTAATAATATCTTCCCAAATTAATTTGGGGTATTTCCAAGAAGAGCAAAATTTTTTAAAATAAAAATAAATAACGACCACCTCTTTTTGGTACCCGCCTGTTTTGAGTGAAAGTTTCTTTTCCCACTCTTCTTCTTCATAAACCCAGAGTTCTTCTGAAGCTAGACTATAAAAGAACTCGTAGCTGATCTTGTAGAAGAAATATTCCTTTGTAATTGCTATGTAAACATCTTTCCAATTTTTCCCAGCATGTCATTTTGTGGTGTTTTGATATAACTTGTTTTTTATCCATATCTTTTGGGCATTTTCGATATACCTCGAGGCAGTTGCAATTCTTCCCCAATTAGTTTTGCTACGAAGAAGCGGAAATGTGGATAATATAACAGGGCAATATGTATTCTTGCTCGGGTACTGTTTTCTCTTTGATTTTGCATATTTGTATGTAATTTAGTGATTACGTTATAGTTTATCAATATTTATGTAACCCATAAGGATTCTGTAGTTTAAGAATTGTCGCAGATGCCAACGGTATTTGTGCTGAGGGTCTTTGTCACATACCTTCTTTCTTGCAAATGTGGGCTCGACTTGATTATATATACCATCCACTTCATGGATGGTTGGTGCATATTGCTTATAATTGTTGCAGTTTGATTACATCACACTTACTGGGTCTACACTATATTTTCATCCTTAATCCCTTGGCTATACCTTGCCCCCGTGTCTTTTCGATCAAATCCATAATGGGCTGAATTCAGTAAATCTTATTGAATAGAATAATTGAGTTTCAGCAACAAGGGTTGCAACCCACCTATTTGATGTGTGATAAAGTGCAAAAACAGCTTTTATCTTCTTGGATGAGATTATAATTGTGTAGTTTCTAATTTGGTTCTTCCTTTACCAAAGTACACATTGTTTTTGTTTAAAAGTATTGGTTATTTATATTAGTTTTATTCTGTTTTCTCCATGCAGGGCTTATCGCACATTCTATATCTTGAATTGGATCTACCGTTACTTTGTGGAGAAGCAGTTTAGTCGATGGATATGTAACTAGCTGTGTAAATATTTCTATCTAAAGCATCAGCTAGTTTATTTGATTCCTGAAGTACAAGTTCGCTTCCAGATTCTCCTGCATATGCTATCAACTTTCTGCTTGCCACAGGTGATGATCTCCCCTTGTTAATAAACCACGGTCCTGGAATCAGTTTGTGCACTGATATTTTGTTGCCGTGCCTTAGTGAAAAAATTCCGCAGTTACCCACTCCTGAAGTTAACCCCATTCCACATCAGACGTGTTGCATCTTGCTGGTGTCCTTTCCCTCCTCCAGCCACGATAACCAAGTAGCTGCCATGCTCCTGTTTAATCCTTGCAATAACATAGTTGTTATAGCCCCTCAAACTCCGGCCAGTAGTCGTTAATTCTAGGGAATTCTTGCTGGTTTGCCCATTCCTTGCCGCTATTACTTCTCCTT
This sequence comes from Coptis chinensis, assembly GCF_015680905.1. NCBI lineage: Eukaryota > Viridiplantae > Streptophyta > Magnoliopsida > Ranunculales > Ranunculaceae > Coptis > Coptis chinensis. The sequence goes on from NC_141462.1 coordinate 95,017,020, forward strand.
CGTCCATTCGAAAGTCAGCTGCCCAACCCCCTAACAGTCCTTGGTCGTATGTGTTTAGATTTTGCAGTCCCATTTCTGCCTTCTGCCTTTTGCAGTTTTGCCATATGCATAGCTTCAGTTTCTTTTCCTTACATAGTACTCCCGCATTCTAGATGTCTATGAATCGTTGTGTTTCTGATCCTTGTTCCAGCTCTTGTGCATCTATCATTAACTTTATTCTTGTTTCCTTGATTACTAAATCCAACTGATGTGTATAAGCTTTTTTTATTTTCAGCAGTTCTGACATACCTCACCAGATGACTATGAGAAGAGCCAAACATGTTGAGTCATTTATCTTGAGGCAATTAGAATTATATTTACAGAATTGGGCCTTTTTTTCCTCATGCCTATTGTAGGGGGATCTCCCGTCAATGAACAGATGGCACGTATATGAGAAATAACCTAAGACTATAGATGTCCAGAATGAGACGAAGACCATCGGATTAGTTCTGTGAATAAGTGATCTCGTACTTAGCACTAGTATTTAGTGGACATGTGCCAGGCACATGAGTGATCGCCTTCAAACATAACAGTTATCCCAGTCGTTAGGAATTGATATAGACAATTCCTGAATAGAAGGAAACTAAAGATGATAAGAAAGGAATCGTGATGACATATCTTAGGAGTTACCTTTTAGATATAATCTTTCCATACACGATCGGACATTATGATAAACAAGGAAACTTACCTCTCATAAGATATGGTCCAGATTCAGACTTCCATAAGAAGAGGAATCCTAATAAGAAGACAGAGTCCAAAGATGGAAGGGAACTCACAAGCGGTGAGGGCAGCCCTAACCCTAGGACTCTCGTTGCCCTTCCTATATAAGTCATAGGGATTCGCTCTTAGGAACTACGCAAAATAGGGTTTGATTCTCCTAATTAACAAAAGAGATACGTAGGCAGTTGTCAGACGGTTCAACCCTAAACTCACCATCATCTCATCCCTTCTCTATTCAGCAAAGGCTTCTAGATCACAAGGCACAGAGGAAGATCAGGGGATACTCGGAATTTCTCCTACATCTTTTGGCGTCGTCTGTGGGGAAGAAAGCAGGTAAATATTCATTTTAAATGATTGATTTAGTCTAAAAACTCTTACTGTTGTGATGGCGAGAGCAAAGAAAACAAAGGGTGGCACTACCACGCGCAGCGTTGCCATCAGAAAAGAAGAACACGAGATGCTTGAAGGGGGTGAGAACATCGGTTACCAAGGTGCGAATGATCCCCCCCAAGGACCTGTGACCAGCCCCGATGGACCAGTTGTTCCCAGAGCAGGTCCCAGAAATAACGCTCAGGAGGAACGTTAAAATGGTGAGAATACTGTCCTCACCAACCCAGAGTCTGTTCAGGCAAGTCAGGCGGTGTAGGATCTGGAACAGCAAAGAAGCAACCTTGAGCGAGAATTACAGCTGCTAAGGCACTTATATCAGTCTGACACAGGGAAGGAGACACTCATCGATCTCGATGATGACGACCATCCGAAAGGTGGTCGTGCTAGGAACCCAAGGCATGGGGATCTGGTACGATGCGAGCCATCTGAGTCAGAATACAACAACTCAGATGAGGACTCAGGAACAGCCTCAGAACCAGAGTCCACTGATCAGGATCGTGATGTCGACCCTCGACACCATAAAAGAGCTCAGAGCAAGAAACTTTCTACCTAAAGAGAGTGCATGGGAAACTGAGAAGAATGACCTAATCCGTCAGATGCATCGAATGACAAGCAAGGGGAGAAAAATGTAAGATTCCTTTGTTCAATCCACCATAATGGGGGCAGGTAGATCTCCTTTTGCATCACGGGTGATGAGGAAGCCATATCCCCGTGGTTATAGACAATCGAAATTCAGTGTCTTTATTGGTAAGTCAGATCCGGTGGATCACGTATTCAGGTATCGTGCCACTATGGGACATTATGAGAGATATGACCATGTCATGTGTCAGGAGTTCAAAGCCTCCCTGTGGGGATCTACGCTCCAGTGGTACCACAGATTACCTGAGTGTCAGATCAGTTCCTCAGAAGAATTATTTAGAATCTTCATAGACAGGTACTCATGCAACAAGCATCAGCCAAAACAGATCGATACATTATTCAACATCAAGAAAAAGGATGGAGAGGCATTGAGATCCTACATGCAACGGTTCATGGAAATCTCAATCCAAATAGAGTCTTGTGAAGAACAGATTGCTATAATAGCTTTTAAACAATAGTTGGATGAAAACAACGCCTTATTCGGATCTCTCTCCAAGAAACCACCCCACGATTTAGAGGAACTCCTTGACAGGGTTGAAACTCATGCGGGGTGGGAAGAGGATGTCCTGAATAGACGTCAGGAAGTGAAGAAGACTAGTCGGATAGTTCCTGGGGTTCCTCGAGAAGGGAATGGAAATTCTTCCCCTAAAAAATCTAAGAGAGATCATAATTGTAATCTCCAAAAGGCCGAATCCCCATCAAAGGGACGAATGCCCAGAGGGCAATACCAAAATGTAGCCAGTAGTGTAGATGGAAAATCACATAAAAAGGCATGGGTGGAGGGAACTGAAGAAGCTCTTCCATTAATGGACAAAAACTTTTCCCCTCTGAACAAAATGCCATATGAGGTTATGGACTCAATCAAAAATTAGAGTTACCTCAAATGGCCAACTCCGCTCAAGCCAGGCTCCCTAGGTACCAGAGACCAAAGGACCTACTGCAAGTTCCATAAGAGTAAGGGTCACAACACCAGAGCCTACAGGACCCTGAAAAATGAACTACAGGATCTGATTGAAAGGGGGTATTTGAAACAATTTTGGTGCATGAATAGCTTAACGCAGATAACTGAGGAGATCGACCGCGTCGATTCGGAGATCCCCGTGCACCTTTGGACCGCTCAATGGCCGACTCCAAATAAATATGATTTCGGTAAAGCAAGCAAACGAAGTGGACAAATCACTGAAAATGGTATC